>NC_084665.1:7587500-7887500 GCF_028389875.1 Rhea pennata
TGTGTGTGTGTGTGTGTGTGTGCTTTTTTCCCCAAATAGGTGGGTAAGGGGAAAAATGGATACTTCAAGGTGTAAATTTCTGTGCTTTAATGTTCTACCTTCATTTTTATTTCATTCTAAGAATTTGAAAATCTATTTTTGTTTCCTTTAGTAATTTCATTAAAATTGAGAGATTTACATACTTGAGAACAGATTTCACAGTGCTCTGGGGAAACTTGGACAGGATACACTTTTTTTTTTCTTTCTTCATGGACCCTGATCTGTTGTATTTACTAGTCTAGTTTCAGTTCTTTTTGAGGCAGAAACTAGCTCCTACATTAATTTTTGTGCTGTGGTCAGTAAGAAGCCATTTGATCCAGGTGTAGTCTTCTCATGTTAGGGTTGAATGTTGGAATGTCACGACTGCTCTTTGAAAGCTGTAGTGGGGCTCTGCTTCTCCTGTGTTCTTTAATCATGGCACCTAGGTCATATATGAAAGCAAGTCTCAAGAAATGTAAGGCCAGGGAATGTAGTGTTTAGTTTAACTTCTGCCTCCCTCATCTTTTCAGTCTTCACTGAATTACCCCGGATCTCATAAGAAAACTCAGTTAGTGATCGTTAATTCCTTACGTACTTAGAGTTTATTTGCCATTTTTAGAGGATGCTAGGAACCGGATAGAATCAGATTTGCAGAACCATTTGCTCTTTTGTATTGGACATTTATTCTAGTGACTGCCCTGAAAAGAAAATATGTATTCTACATCTGTAGCCTGAAGTCCAGATTTTTTCTTATAGCAGAACATGATATATGACACTCCTGCTGTTTCTTACTTACTCTTAGTTGATGATCATGTCCGTGGGAAAAAAAAAATATTGCTTCAACAGATATTACAACTATGACAACATATTGTAAATTATTGTTCCCAAATGCACATCCTGATTCACTGTTGCATTCTACCAGCTTACACCACTTGATACTAGATTTAGAAAAAGGGCTGGATCCAGTGATGCCCAGAGTGCCTTCTGAAAGCTCAGCCTTCCAATATCCGAATCCCTTACTCAAGGGACCTGCAAATGCGTATAATAAGCAGTTGCTACAGAGAGCTGTTGCCTCACAATTTTTCATTGTTTCTTCTACTGATGCTTTAAAAATCTTCTGTAATCTGTGCAGGGAGTCCTGAGGGATCATTCTGTAGCTTCCTTTCCATCTTCTTCTATCAGATCTTTTGTAAGAGTTTTTTCAGGTTTATATTGTTGGGAAAAAAACAGTTAATGTGGGTGCAGCATGAGACCCAAGCTGGCACTGCACGTCGCACCATGCTGTGCACTAAAAATTTTGCCTAATACCAACAGTACTGAGAAGCAAAGACACTGTACCTTTCAACTCAAGTCTAGCTAGGGGCCTTCTTCCTAGCTGAGCAACAGACAGGCCAGACTGATGATGGCTTTGGGTGCCTCTTCACCCTACAGATTGACGATGGCTGGATGTCTCCTTGTTGTACTCCTCCCAGCTTTCTGGGTTTGGGGGTGACTTGTTGATCTGGGCTCTGTGTTGGACTCAGATTTGGTTCTGTCCAGTCCCACATTGCTGTGCCTGTGTACCACCATATATTATGACTGACACAAGGGTTATTTCCTGTTCAGTGAGACCTTTTCCTCTTACTCTGAAGAGTTTTCCCAACAAATTATACAAAAACTAGCGACTCTTTCCTACATTATTCAGGACCTTTAACATTAGCAATGTTTAGTACAATTTGGATATTTCCTAGCATTGTCAAAGTATGAAAGCAGTAATTCATCTCAGAACATGGTACTCAGAGGGTGAAGAAACACGAGAGTGGCCCTGCTGGTGATACTTTTGAAGTGATTGGGCTGATGCTAAACTGAATCTAACAGAGCTACTGGCCTCCACCTCCCTCAGTGTGGAGCCGCCTGGCATTGCTGCCGTGTCTGCAATAATAAACAGTGCAGCTCTGTAGGAGGTAATGTGTGTAAGCAACTGTCATGGAGGACCCAATGTCCGCATTAGATACATCCAAAGGGAATTACGACTAGCTCTAGTCAGGTCTCACGAGTTATCTCCCACTTGGTGTTGGAGTGCATGTGGTGCGTTCCTGAGAGCATCTTCCAGGCTTTCTCCAAAAGGAGTCCAGCTTGTGTGCCGAGACGGCTCCACACTGCGAAACAGAGTGTGTTCAGTGGGAACAATGAGGTGATTCACATCCAAAGCACACTCTAGATTCAAACTAAAACAACCTTGGGAACCCCCCAAATATTCTGTTGTTTATGTAACCCTTAGAGAGTGATGCTTGGGTCACCACAAGTAGTTGGATCTAGCCTGGGAGCTTATTAGCTAAGGCTTTGCTTCACACTGTGCATTGTGGCCTCAGTCTTGTCCTTGTGCCTGAGCAGGTAATCCTGACATTTAGCTGTTGCTTCTGTATCTGACTAGTCTGTAAACCCTGGTTTTCTTGAGCTCAACACACCCATGATCATGTATAGAAATTAATGAAAACTAGAGCATTCGGGACCCTCTGCCATAGCTGAGGGAATTCCGCGTTCCCTGTATTTCTAACATGGATTTTTAGCAAGGAGGGTACATCTCAGGTTATGTAGACACTGGCAATGCCTGAACAGAATGAATCCTAATGCTTGCTACTTTGAGGAATGAAAACAATTCTTGTCATAATGGAGAAAAAAATTCCTCCAGACAGGGATGGCAAACAGTCTTCTGGAAGGATCAGGTCTAAGGGAACAAGATTTAGCAAGAAGGAAGTGTAAACTGCTGAGAAATATAAAGAAAAGTTTGGAGGGGTGCAGTCAGCCTTGTACGTGTACATCAAAGTCATAAGCAAACAAAGCATACAGGATTTACCACATTTGTGGCCTGGATCCACCATCAGGTGGACTGATTGTGAGCAGGTAAAAAATCAGTAGCCCCAGCATTCATATGGTCTGCTGTGGCATATGCAAGGCAGGTCATGTAACAGGGAAGGACCCATGCTTCTTCACCAGCGCTGGGTTGCTCCGTTCACAGCTGGGCTCAGCCCTTAAATATTTAGTCTGACCTGATGGCAAGTGAAGAAAGATATGTAGAGAAAGGAGTTCAAATTGTTGACCTGCCCTGGTGCAATACAGGCATTTGCAATTTGACTCCCGTTGTTTTGACTGACTCTAGCATACCAATATTTTGTTTCTAGCCCAAACTGGAAATAAAGTTGAAACACTGAAACTATATTAGCAATCATACTTTGACAATGCTAGGAAATATCCGAATTGTACTAAACATTGCTAATGTTAAAGGTCCTGAATAATGTAGGAAAGAGTCGCTAGTTTTTGTATAATTTGTTGGGAAAACTCTTCAGAGTAAGAGGAAAAGGTCTCACTGAACAGGAAATAACCCTTGTGTCAGTCATAATATATGGTGGTACACAAGAAAGTCTCTGTTGTGGTTAGCACTCACAGGAACTGGTGTACAGAAATGTAGTTTATAGAACCTGTATATTTTTATATTCCTTAGGGTGACATATACATTTATGTACATATGTATTTTTCATCAGAAGTTTAGAGTTGACAGTATAATGTGCTAGCTGTTGAGGCCTTCAAGAGTTTTATGACAAGAATCTCAATGAAAACTGGGATAAATACCAAACTTGTGCACTGACGTAGTGTTTCTCCTACTTTTTTGAGTGTATATGTTATTAGTCTGAGATGACCCAGTTCCACCAGCAGGAATACCTACCCTATCACACGTGGTCAAATGCATATTTCTTTTAGCGGGGGAGTAAGGCAGTTGGAAAGAAGACACTATGGACTCATGACAGGTCTGTTAACTCTTTTTCTGGGCTGTGCTCAGCCAGTTGAGATCCTGTACTTCCTTAAGGCATATTTCAGATCTATTTGATCTATTATTTGTTAAAAACATATGAACATTTAAGGGGGTATGTGAGGGCAGAAGGTTTATGCTCTTTCCACAGTTTCTTTAGGTAAAGTGCACTTTTTGATTGAGAAAAGTCATTATTGCACATAATTGCTATATTCTCTGAAGCACTGATGATGTTGGTGATAGACCTCCTTGCCCAAAAAGTTTGTCAATCAGTTGTTCAGGATGCAGAAAGACTGTGCAATTTTGTGGAAGACGTAGCCTTGTCTGAAAATAGTAATACATTTAGAAATTCCAGAACATTTTGATTCATTCATATTGAGTGAAATATCCCTATATGAAATATTTTGTTTTAAAGTTTCTTGAAGGAAAATTGATTTTTGACAGAATGTGAATTTTTCTTTAAAAAAAATTGCTTTCCCAATAACTGCTTTTGTAATCAGTGGAAATCTTTGTAACAGAAAATTGGTAATAATTCTTACATATAACATAGAGACAACAAAGGACAGCTTTATATGATGAGAAAAATACCAGAGTACTTCACAGAGATCAAACAAAAATAAAGTCCTATGCCAACCAAATATACTTGTCCAATTGTGTTAAAGAGGTATAAAAATGCTCAGTCATCAATAGAAATGCATCCCATATACATATGATAGTAGAAGCTATTAAAATATGAATGAAAGTGCAGTGCATGTTGTTCATTAATTTTTTTGACATACAAAGGTTGGATTTATTTGTTTTTATTTTGGTTTTCCTTCTGTATATACAATGGTGTTATTTCAAAAGTGCAGATCTTGGGAGAGGAGTGAAAATAAAGATGGCAGAAGACCACTAAGAAAGAGACCTAAGGAAAATGGCAGTGATAAGTAGTAAGATTCAAGTCATGGAGAAAGAAAAATAAAAGACACAGAGTTGTTTGTGCAGGCTGGAAAGTGGAGTTCCTTAAATAAGTCGAGTGGGCAGTTTGTAATGTGTGTAGATGTTTAAACCAAGATGAACTATGTTCAAGATAGCTGGACAGAAATGTAGAAATGAGGACAAGGTGTTCAGTAAAGTGGGTCAAAGGCTAGTGCAAGGAATGCTGGTGGGAAAAGTAAAGGAGCTAGGAAAGCGATGAGATTAGTTGTGGAAGACCAGGCAGCAGCAGATCTCGTTGAAGAAACCAGCAGTTGGGCAGTGTGCAAAATGCATTTTGGGTGAAGGTGTCCTACGGCAAGGCATAACCTCTATAGTTAAATAAAGGTTAATAAATTGAAGGGACTCATTAGATACTAGTTATAAAGACTATATTCTATTTTCAGTAACTATAGCGTCAACAGAGGTCTTCCAGGTGTTACCAGCATGAATAAGATCAGATTTTGGCCATTATGTGTGTGAATAAGTAGCAGTGTAAATTGCTGAAATACAGGAAGAAACTCTAATTTCTCTAAGGAAGAGAATGCGATGTTGTGCGGGTATACACAGATAATTGCTTTTTAGAGCTCACAGAAAGCCTGAGTTTTGACAGAAGCTACAGACATGAGTGGATTTCCTGTAAACATAGACAGAGACTTGATTTGCATTTAATTGTAAGGAGTACATCAAATATATTTTCATGGAGAACAGATTTATCTCTTAGATAAACTCAGTTTGTGCATATCATCCTACAGCAAGTAAGCTAAGATACTTACCTCAAAGTATATAGTAGCCAGCAAGACCTGTATTTTATTATTCTGCACTAAATTCTCTTCAGTGCCAAAATATCATAAATTTTGCACATATATTTGGCTCCATCTCTAATTTATTTAAAGAATAAAAACATTTTAATTACTTAAATTGTTAATTAATATGTGATTCAGCACTCATAGAATCAATCACATGAAGGCTGCTGTTTTATTTAGGAGCAAATTGAAGATTCCATGTTTTAATTAAAAATTCTATGTTGAATCTAAAATATCTGCATTGCTTTTATCATTCTAGAGTTCTATTTTTAATGTTCCAAGTTATTTAATTATATGAATTAATTTCAATCAAAATTATCATTGAAGTTAACTATAGGGAAAGAAGGTTTACAGATGCTGATAGTTTCAGTTTTAGGAATGAGTAGCAATCACATAAGAGAATCAACCTCTAAAATACACGTGTCTTTCATTTAATGGAAAGATTTGAATTTTCAAAGTTACTTACCTGGAAAAATACATATGTACAACCGAAATAAAGAAAAAAAAAAAAAAAAAAAAAAAAAGAAAGAAAGAAAGAAAAAGTTGAAATCAGGATGTTTGTTTCCAGTTTGGCTTCCAGGTAATGGAGGACAGGAGTTTCTTGTACAGATATTGATGCCTGCTCTTTCTGTAATCTGCAAAGAAGCTTGTCTTGGGTTCTTTTCCTCAGATGTGAATGGTAAGGGTAACGTAGTGCTCAGATCTGTGTACATCTAGCTATGCATCTTTTAAGCATGCATTTTCAATCTCCGGGTAATTCACACACTTTTCACAGACTTAGCAAGTGTCTTTTCCATGAAGTGTTCATATTTGGTTAGGATACTATCACCCGTCGGAAGGGAAGTTTGTCGGAGTACCTAATACGAAAATGCTCTTTGGGACAAGGACCACTTTGTGTGATTGTCTAAGGCCAAAATTGGCTTACATATTTAGATGATGAAATAACACAAATTAATAATCAAATAGATACGAGACAGTGCTATTTCTGAGTCTGAATAGTGTATAACAAAGGTACCAGACGAAGAAGCTATTTCAACCACCAGAAAATACTGTGTTTTACCATATGTCCTTACTGCTTTTTTACTGTGTATCCTAAACATTGCATGACTTTCAGTCATCTGGTCGGCATGATTGGAAGATCCTATGACCAGACAGTCAACAGACTCACTGGGAGCTTGTAGATGCTATTTCTTAATATGGTTGTATGTCCAATTGCAGGGTACATAACACATCCCAATAGACCTCAGTGGTCTGCAGTTTGAGAGCTAGTGGCATAGATGTTATTTAAGAGGACTTTCCAGATCTGACTGCAAACTTTGGTTGGTATCTATGATTGCTTCTAATGCTTCTTTTGTTTTTCTGGTTTGAAAGAGGTGATCTTTGAAAAGAAACACTCCTTTTCATACATCTAAGTACCTGCTCAAGTACCTATAACGAACAAGGTTCAAATCTGGATGGCAATGTTAACCAGAAAACATAGCTCTGTGTGGTATTTCGTGGTATTTTCACTGGTGACACTAGCAATTGAGTATATTCAAAAATTATCCTATAGGTTATGGTTGTTTATGTCTTATTCAGACCTAATTAAATAAGATCTGTGTATAAGAAGGTGTATGAGTGATTATTTTTGTTTCATTATGATACTGCCAGTGATGTCAATCCAAGTAGCAGGATTAGAGACAGGTAGAGAGTAGGAAAAACAGAGCAAGATAAAAGAGGAAGAACTAAAGAAGATGAAAATGTGCAGTGAAGAAGTGTGAGCGGGAAATTAGAAATTTGCAGGGAAAGTAACACTTATGGAATGTGGTATATGTTTGTTTATTTTCCCTGATTATTTTTTGTGATACAAAAGCAATGAAAGCAAATTTTGGGGCCTTTATTGACACCTCCTTTTTCTCACTGCACCTGCTGCAGATTTCTTTCTTTTACTTTCTTTTCTGTCCTATTTCTTCATTGGAGATGAACATCCAGTACCTTTTGCAATTATTTTACACAGTTCTTCTATATATATTACTTCCAACCTGGTTAGCTCGCAGAGATATGTAGCAGAAGTGTTAAGAGCAGTATGAATGGAAAGCAAGTGGGAACGTCTGAGTGAGAAAGCACCAGAAGGAACAAGAGAAGAAGGGATGTAAAAGTGGCAGGTGTTGATGGCGCTTAGCAGGTCTTCAGGATCTCAGTGCATCTATACACCGCCACGCAGGACATCCAGACTGGGAAAGCAATGGGCAGCCTAAACCAAGGGACAGTCTGCATCCAAACTTAGAGCAAAAACTGAAGTACTTGCAAGGTGGTGGTGATATATGTCTTTAAGAATGTATCTTTAAAGAGCTCTCGCTTTTATAATATGTCAGGCTTTTCTAAGCATATCTGCTTGTGTTGTGCCACTGTGTTATGGAAAAAGGGGTAGACCCAAACACTTGCCATTTCTATATACTTCTGATGTGCCCAAAGCACATTTGTAGTTCAGTGACGTGTGTGAGAACCAGGGTGACTTCTCAGCAGAAGTCAACAGAAGTCAATAGATCTGCTTTCGACTCTGCAGATCCAGTATCTCACCCACGCAGCCCACCTAGTGATTTTTAGTATTGATGTTCTGTGACTTCTTTTTTATAGAAACATGCTCATTCCAGTGATGGACATGACCCAACAGTTTAAATGGCTTGACTAGATCATTTTGTTCGAGAAAAAAACTTTAAAAAGCTTGCTTATATTTAAATGCTTTAGCTGAGAACTCATCAAAATCCTCTTTCTTTATTTTGCAATCTTCTTAAGCAGTGTATTAGTGGGATGATCTGTAATAAATAAAGGAGGAGGAGTCCTGTGTTCAGTGTGTGTATTTGTTTAGTAAACCTGAGAAATGCCAAGATAAAAGTTATAGGTATTTATTTGAAAAGTGACATGAGAAGGAAGGGTTTACTGAGAAGCAGTTTTGGTACAGCCAAACTGTCATGTTGTTAAACAAGTTCCACCTGCAGATATCTGTTGTCAAATAAAAATAAGACCAATTGAACTCAAATGAGTGCCAAAAAACATCTTCATGCTTCAACAGAACATAATTTGTTTCAAGCAATGGTGACTAGTTACATGCAATTTTCTGCTTATTGTGAGAGAAAGGAGAACATGTCTAAACAACTCTTTCTAAACTGTGTGTTGATATTCCTTTTAATTTTAAAATCATTTTATTTTTTAATTCCAAATGGCAAAACCAAAACCAAATAAAAGATTTGTCCAAGTTTCTCTCACTACTACTTTGATTGCAAGTTGCATTTTATATATACATATATATAAAAGAGGAAATCTTATAAATGATGTTTATAGCTGCTTAAATTTGAATTTGATTGTGTGATCATTTTGAAATTATTCTGTATATCTTGAGAAGGAAGACTGAGATCAAGCAGGCACATTGTATTCCTAGTTGTGCTTGCAGCATATCTTTAATGCCATTTCCACAGATGTACTCTCCTTCCTCTTACTTCCCAAAACCAGGAATTTATAAAGTAAATTTGGATGACTTAGGCATAGTCTTATTAGCATTTCTTTGTTAACATTGTTATTATTGTTAGTAGTAGTGGTCGTAGTGGGGTTTTTAGAAGGTGTTTCTTTAGATTAGAAGAGGTGCCCACAGGAAGCTGATTAATGTATTTTTCTTCCTAGGGTGATTTTGAGATGCCTTCTTACAGGATCAAGGAAAACGTTTAAGCAGTGGAAGGTAATAGGAACACCCACGTAGTCTTTGATGTGGTCTCTGCTCTGAGTAGATGAATCTTCTTTCTGCTTGTGCTGAGCCCTGACTGCAAGCAAGGAAGGTGCACTTAGCAATATATTCAATTTGAGCTAATGAACACTATCAGGCTGGTGGCCATTAGCTGTGCTCGGAGTTGGGCTAGCAAAGCTATGTGGCTTCCAGTTGACTTGAGGGACCTGGAGTCCATCTGTGAAAGACCACATAGTTTATGCTCAGTGGCTGCAATGTAGCCCTGAAGAACAGCCCAGGGGATTTAAGGCAGCCAGCATTAACTTCTATGTAATTTCATCACTGCATGGTGATAAAATCTTCTTAGCAAAGAGGAGGAGGTAACAAGAAGGATGTAATGTCAGTGCCATGAGAGAGCAGAGAGACTTGTGCAGAACTGTCAGGCTTTCTCTCCATGGACTCCTCAACATCTGCAGGGTTTCCCTGTGGATTTTAATGGTTTCCGCAAGCTGCCTGCTCAGCAAAAACACCATGTTCCCACTGACAAATAGGAAGTCAGGCCAACCCTCCCTGGCTGACTTTAGGTACCTCAGTGATGCCCAAGGAAAGAATATAATCATGGTGGCTCCTTCTGCAGTCCACAGGAGCTGGCAAAAGTAGATCAGGCTCTCCAGGAGAATGGTCACTCTTGCAAGGGCCCTATCTCTGATGAGTATAGAGGGCCCAGCATGGCTTGATTTGGTACTCAGGCAATGTGTGGGATCATCCCAGCCGCTCTGTCCTTCAGATCACTTAAATTCATTTCAGTATGGGAGAGATTATCCTCTATTACTGAACTGGAATGTAGAGATAAGAAAAATGAATGTGGACTAGGTGTGAGAAGGCATAACGTAACTGCATAATTGTATTACAGAAAGTGTAGTGACTTATGTGCCATTTATTTGTACATAGTATGTTCAGTTTAGGTCTTATTTTCGGAAGTCAGCGAAAGTTTCCAAAGCTCAGCACCATAGAAATCAGAGTATAACATATAATTATATGCAATGTTCAACTTTAGTTAAATTGTCTGATGACTCAGATTGTATAAGTAAACTGTAAAGGGAAACTGTGTCCGGAAGCTGTCTCCGATAAAGTGCTTGAAATGTGGGGTTCTCTTTCAAAGAATTCCTGAGGAGAATTATTCATTACATTGTTTCTATTAAGTGTGTGTGTCTTATTGAATTGTCTGTGTTGAAGATATGCTTAATATTTTTCTTATCTTAATTCGGGCAAGTGACTGGAGACCTTAGACAGCTCCAACATTACGAATGACAAATGAATATACTCAGAAGTCCAGAAGCAGAGTCCAAAGGACTTTCAGATATTGTTTTTCTTGGATGGATGTTAAAAATCTGGAAGTTTTGAAAGGATTCCTATGAGAAAGTGTCTTTAAACTGAGAAAGGTCAATTTCTTTGACAGCCAAGACAGGAGGTTTTGAAGGGGTTACTGTGATCCAAAACTTGAATTATATATGTCAGTCCTTAGGGTTTATCTTTTAAAATGGGAGTGACTAGGGCTGGAAACCCGATGTCATGGTAGCTGCTCATTTCCTAATGCAAGCAGGATATTACATTTAAAACTCATGTTGAAAGAATGCTAAGGTTAAGAAGTTAAGCACTCTGAAGCCAAGAAATGTCAGAATTGAGGTTGCTGAAATTTCTGACTTTTCACTGGACACTTGTTTCCAAAGAGATGGGGTTCCTTGAGCCAGGATCTTTATGTACCAGTTTGCCTTTGATTCATTCCCTGTTTTGTACTGGCAAGGCTGTTGTTGGAAGGGACACTGTGGATATCTGTCTACACTTCAGTCCAAGCTAGCTTTGCACTGGTTCAATGCAGTGATGGCTGCACAGGGACATTTGTGGTCAGAAAAATATGTTAGCAGTCTGCATCCACCCTGGGATGGCTACCCCATACTAACCTCTGAGTTGTAACTACAATGCCCGAGCTCAGTACCCAAGCCACTGGTTCAAAGCTACTTCCCATACGTGACCTCCGCTCACATCTTTGACTGCAGCAGAAGCTGGTTGTATGATATTGTAAGGATTGTAGCAGCAGGGGACTGCAGAGGTGGCTTCAAAATCTTGATCCTCAGCACAGTTGTCCTCATGATCTGAGTGCTCAGATTCAAAGTGCAGTCGCCAGCAGGCTTGCAACACTGACTACTGAGAGTATTGTCAGGTGAACTTGATGCTAGTTGGGATTTCAGAGCTCTTTGCTCAGGGGTCACTCAGAGACCTGGGAAGTCCAAGCGCTCAGCCTTTTAGGGAAATGTCTGTTGCTGGCTGCTAGGAGTTTCCAGCCAGTCTGTGAGCATGCAGCATACCTCCTGCTCTCCACATTGTCCTCTTCTGTCCTTCCCACTCTGTGGACCTTTATTCATTTTCCGTGATATACCACTTGGTTTTCACCACAGGTTTCGGTTCAGGCTGTTTCTTACTCTATCTCCATGCTCTTGAGGGCCAGGAGAGGGATCATGGAAAGCAGAGGCTCCCTGCTCCCAGTCCTTGAACCTGGACCAAAGCAAAGGCTGGGAAAGGAGAAGAACCTGGTGGGGCACTGCTATTTTGCACTGGACCGGAACTTCTTCAGAGCAGACTGAGTCATCAGAAAATTTATCTTGCTGCCAAGTGAAAAGTCTCCATTGCATAGAGGGAGATGGCCCTTCTCAGAGGCTCTTGGACAAGCTTGGGTTGCTGTTTTTAACAGAGACAACAAAAGGTAAATTTGTGATCTCACAAGAATTTCCCTGACAAAGTTTAAATCAGCATTCCAAAGTGTGAATGCACATTTCTCAGTGAAATGTAGATTTTTTTTTTTTTTTTTTTTTTTTTTTTTTTTTGTAGTGTCAACATTTTCACCTCATTTTAACAAACAGTACTATTGTTTTTTGCTGAAGTTTTCCCAAATGATTCATTTTGAGGGTATTTCAGCCTCAATTATTAAAATTTAGCAAAGTTATAACCACTTTTTTGTAGGGTCCAGTAGTAGAAAGTGTTGGACAACCTAAGCTAGAATTACTGTGTTGCACTGTGTCTAAACGTGCCTAGTTTACTCCACTGTGATGAGAGACAAAGTTTGTGTGTATCAGTTTCAGAATACATTCCACCTTGAACCCTGGTTTTGCCACTTTTCATGTGAACTGTATTCTATGGTTATACTTTTACTCCAATTAAGGAATTACTCTCAGACTGCTGGAATACTGGTTATTGAAGACCCCAGTTAATTTACACTCTCTGCAGCATCCTTAGTCTATTTTTTATTTTGATATCACAAGATATCACAAGAAACCATTTATAGGATGTAGTAGCTTTCACAGAGACTTGCAGCCAGCTATTTTCCAAAGGTTTAAATGCTCGAAAGCAAGTCTCACCAAATTCATGAGCTCAATGTTCTTCCCCTTTCAGTCAATAAAGAGGGGAAAAATCACCTCACTGTACCAAATGACTTTGTTCCTAACTTCTTCATTGTCTGACTCTACTGGTATTTTCCAGTCAACTGGTCCATGAGCATTTTTGTAAACTATTGTCTATTTTTAAATGTCTACATAATTTAACAAGTTTTATTGTTTAAATTGTGATAGTATTCACCTTGTGCAGGGTAATTTCAAGACTTAAGTGATATTGTCTGTCTGCCAGTGATCTCAGTAGAAGCAATCCATTTTATTGAAGGAAAATAAGCAAAGAGCATTGCTGATAGAACAAAAAAGATGAGCTTTTGCTTGAAAATATTTATTTGCTAAAATTACCTAAGATCTTGGCTGGATTTCAGGTAGGTGGGTATAATCTGGGCAAGCACATCTATGGTAGTTTTGACATGACTAAGAAACATTTTGTATTTCATGTCAGAAAACATGTAAAATGAAGTCTGTACTTTTGTACTGAATAATTTTTCACTTGATCTAAAAAAAAAAAAAAAAAAAAAAAAAAAAGCAAAACCTCCAAAGAAAAAAGCAAACTGAAGTAAGATTTCCTCGCATACAATACAGTAAAATCTTAATGGCTCAGTAGCTATCACTTTCTTTCATAATGCAGGAGATAATTCAAATAAAACCTTGCCAAGAAATCGTAGCTCTGGCTTACCATGAGCATATATTGTCTCTTGAAATATTAAAACTCAGATGGCCTATGAAATAGTAGTTATTGTAAAGTGAACTTCTGTTTGTACTATTGGAGTTTTCTGATATCAATATTCATTATAAGGCTTTAAGAAAGGTGTTGTCTAGGAAAAATGAAAAGCATTATGTTAAGAATCATAAAAATCAAAATAATAATTTCTATTTCATCTTAGATTCTTTTTTTCCCCCCCATTTGAAAGTCATGGGCCCAACAACAGGATTTTACTTCTCATTCTTGTCAGGTTGCGACCAATAGAGGAGCTGATTGTTTGAACTCTTATTGGTAATCAAAGTGGATAAAACTGTTTTTTTTTCACAGAATTTGCTCTTAGATATTTAATGCTATATTAAGTAAGGGGGAACATTGGAGGAAGGATCTTTTTAATATTTTTGCTCTTTCTACATATCCTGAGATCAGAATTTTCCAGTCATGGTCTTTATGTTCATAAAAGACCCATGAACTTTGAACAGGAAACTCTGGCAGGGGTTAGTGCAGAAATATAAATGGCAGAAGCTAAAAGGCATGATTGTTTTTTGTGGAAATATATATTATTTTTGGAACACCGGAGTGGAAGTAAAGACAAATGAACGTTCTTATGGTGTAATCACCAGGTTGAAAAATCAGATGACTTTAGTCCTCAAACTCCCTGTTAGCACAGTGAGTTTTTATGTTCTTTATATCTTAGTTGGTGGATGAGTCAATGTTTAAACGTTCATTTATCATTTACTATATAAAAGAAAAGCTATTACCTGAAACTCATTTTTACAGTTGCAGGCAAACTGAAATAATCATTTTCAAGGACCTAAAGCTGTTTCTTGAAGAATGTCATCATTTTCTTCTTATTTTACTTACCACTTACACTAGTATATGAGGTACCTTCAAGAGCTGTACCTTGCAAACCTTGGCTGCAGATATTGCCAGCTACCATACCTGTATAAAGTGGGCTAAAGAAACTCAGCTTCAGCAAAGTGCATTCATCTTGCAGACAGGACAAAAGAACCACTTTAAAGGCACAGCTCACAATAAACATTGCTGCTGCTTGGTAGGTGCAGCCCATACACATCAAGCTGTTGCCTGAGCAGCCGGATTAGCCATCAGAAAGTATTCCTGGAATTCGGGAGAAAGTCCCTGCCCTGTGGTTGCTTGCACTTGTGACGAGGGGAGTTGCTGTGAGACTGCGATTCTCTGCTTTTCTTTTAATGTTAAAAATCTCTCTGAGTAAACAACTGTCTGTCTGAAGTAGCAGAAGAGAGAGCTCTATAGCCTTCATTTTGCATCGTGATTTGAGGACATCTTAACAGAGCCTATTTAATATTCATTTTCATGTCTGTCAGCTTCTACATTCACATGCTCTACACCTGTGGAGTGTATGTGCATCTCTGCATATACAACTTTTCACGCATTGGTATTCCTTGGGATCCGTATTCTGAGGACATGTCAGTGCTACTGGCTTTGTGTGTGGAAAAGCACAACTTCACCTATCTAACTGCATTCTCAGGATTTTCTGTCGGAGCCATTATGTTGCACCGGGGCCAAACCTCTTCACGGACTGGGCCTTCACAGGCAAGAAATAGCAGCGTTGGCAATATTGTACATTTACGTTTGTTATGACTGAGCTTCACATATCTTCATTTAATTTTTATTATGTTCCTACTTTTGTCGTGGCTGAGGATCGCTACTTACTGTTCAACGCTGTATTCATCTGAGAAAAATAACATCTCAGAGATGTGCTGCAGAGGGATTCACAGCAAGCACGGAGCTGCAGTTAAAAGCCGAACCCACTTGCTTCAGGACCACTGTACTTTGCCAGCCCCTCTGTACCCACATGCTTTATCTTACCAAATGGCTGAAGCAGGCGAGTGAAGTGATTAGCTGAGGCAGCCAAGTGGTGAGACCAGCAGCAGGGTCTCTGCAGGAAAGAGCATCACTTGCGTGATTGTGGATCGCTAGGGATTTTGCTGTTCACTTCCAGTCGCGGGCACCTTGATTCTGACAGACACTCGCAGTATGCTGGCTCTGCATATTCTCTGTCCTCTTCTTGCTTATTGGTGAAAAGACTTAGTGCATCTCTTTTATTGGCTCGCAGAGGATATCAGAGAAGTTGAGGTCCTATACGCAGAATTATCTTGGTAGGGTGAAATATGACGTGATAAAAATAAGTTACATATGATTTTTTAAACTCACCCATATCTGTTGCACATCTTTCAATTTGTGAATGCTGGAAGACTATAATTTACTTAAGTGCTCATGGCTTAATTTCATAAAATTCCATAGGCACTTTTAAAACGAATGTAGCTTTTATAGGGCAATATTTTGAGGCTAGTACGGCAAGAATGAGCTAAATGTATTAGAAAGGCATGATCCTGCTTGGATTTGGGTAAACTGGTGGCTTTTTGTGAATTTTAATACGAAGTGGATTTGATGTTAGCTCATGAAGTTAGCGTTGAGATGAAGCACGTATTATAAAAAAAAATAGTTATTAATACTGGACAAAAGACTTCCATTAAATCCCCCAAGGGACTAGGGAGTCTTCAGTATTTGCACTGTAAGGGAATATTGTAAATGAAATGGCTACAGGTTTTAGTTAGGTTACTTTTTTGAAGGATCGGTTTGCTATAGCTTTCTTGTATCTTTGATAGTTATAGCATAAAAGGTCTCAACAGTTTAAGGTGATAAATGACGCAGTGTCAGTGATAAGTGTGTTCATTAAGCACTAATTAAAGGATATACTACCAGCTGATAGAATGCCATCCAGAACCCCATTGTTCTGTCTGTGTCTATTTTTAATTTGTATTTTAGGAACATAGTTTTGTACACATTGTTGAGCAGGTCAGAGCTGTTTGGTATAACATATTACTATGCTGTTGCACCACCATCTTCCAACAGATTGTTTTCTCAATCATATGATCGTACTAAGTCTTACTGGCATTTAAGAATGATGAGTTTATTAGTCAACTAGAAAAAAGAAAAGAATAGGTCTTATACTCTCACCTGACTATTCGTCCCGGTATTATTTGGTGCTGCCTGTGCTAAGGGAACCAAGTTGGTGATCAGCTGCAGTCTCTCAGACTTTCAGAGCAGGCATATTTGCTCAGTTCATAAAGATTATACCCCAAGGCATTGATTTTACTTCCTCATTCTCTCTTTCCTTTGCCTTTCCCTCCTCCTCTCTTTCTTTTTCTGATTCTAGGGCTGATGCTTGCAGGTTGGGAAAGGCAATAGCAAATTCAAAAGTAACATGAGATGCTTAGTACTACTCAGGAAGTATTCAGAACTTGGCAGGATTGGTTTTATACACCTCTGCCCTTCAAAGGAATTATAAGGTAGACTAATTTGTCTTGGAAAGCTTTTTCTGCCTGACTTTTCTAGTTCATCTCAATGTTAGGAGTGTCAATTTCCACTTACTTACCAGAAAGCAAAGTGTGCATTTTGCTAAAGCCTGGGTCGTCTTCTGCTCACACATAAGCAGATTTCAATACTGCCTAATAAAGAGTGTTTTGAATCTAAGTATGTCATTATTTGAGTTCACTATTAACCTCTGCTGGAGCTCTTTGAATGTACAGACTCTATGTTTTTAGCATCAGAGAATTACATTGTTCTGAGACAAGGGGACACTATCATAAAACCTTTTTGAAAAAGAAAAGGAAATTTGTTGCCCACTTGAGAAGAAATAAAAAATGTTAGGAGTACCGAAAGTTCTTTAAGGAGGCAGCCTGGTAATATTTCAGAATTTGTATGGCTACGCATAAACAGCAGAAAGTTATTTCTACTACTTTTTCTATTCTTTAAAGGTCACACAGTATATATGTTGTTCTTACCACAAAAGGAAACAATTGACTGATATGAATATTGGCTTTTATATACCCACTTTTCTATGGGTCTGCTGGAGAGTAATTAATCTAGGGATTCTGGCCCTTCCTAAGGTTGGACTTGTGACTATCTAAAGATCTAATTGACAAG
This sequence comes from Rhea pennata, assembly GCF_028389875.1. Lineage (NCBI taxonomy): Eukaryota > Metazoa > Chordata > Aves > Rheiformes > Rheidae > Rhea > Rhea pennata. The sequence goes on from NC_084665.1 coordinate 7,604,881, forward strand.
AGAAGTTGAAGTTAACTGTCAAACTGATCAAAAAGCAAGCAAAGAATAATGTTTCAGCCTAGCAGTATTGCTAAGTGATAAACCAACTGCTCGAAAATGTGACTGGAATGATGCTATAAAACCTGTTTTCATTTCAATGTATTTAGCATGATACTGTCATATAATTGTGTTGTAATTGTTTCTATTTGACGAAGAGAGCTGAAGACTGACACGTCACATGCGTTTGTGTCTGTTGCATTTTGCTTTGCATAGCAAGAGAAGGATGTAAAACGTGATCAAAAAGCAACTGAGTCGTTGTGACTAATTGGACATATTGCTCATGGGGCTTTTTCTTCTGCGCGGTGTATTGGGCTTTCAAGTGGCTGACTTTTGATGGTGGCAGGTGGAGCACACTCGCAGGGACAGTCTCACCCGAAAAGAGCCTTCTCCGTATGGGCCGTTCCTGTCAGGTATTGGGCACAAGCAGATTCCCTCCAGATTAAAATCAGCTGGTGGAATAAATATATGCTGATTCCTATGAGGAGGCAAGGATTTTAATCTCTTCTTACTCTAACTCCTGCCATGCGACTGTGGCTGGGAAATAAACATCAGCCTCTTAATTAATAATATGACACACCTTTCTTAAACATGTGAGTAAGGAATGATGTTTTTGCCCTATGATTTTGAGACCACCACCTGGTCATGGGAGAAATAAGCAGCAGTGTCTTTTTAGGCTAAGTCTGGATGCAGATGCACGGGTTTTTTGAGCTTATGGTAAAGCAATAGTTTGACTGACTCAGGATCCCATGTCCTAAACTGAGCACTAAGCTTTGCACTGATTTAATCAATTTTACTATTAGTTTAGTTTCAGTCAGGGTGGAAAAAGGGCGGGAGGAAAATTTAGGTTTCATCCTTTAAGACTTGAAGCAGATGACCTTCATCCAGCAAAGCACTTAAGCAAATGAGCAACTATATATGCTTAACGTTAAGCACATGATCAAATCTTTTTGCTGGATCACTGCAAAAACCAAGCTTTCCTTGAATGAAAGTAAAATAAAAGATGATATGCTAAGAGAAGTGAGTTTTTGTCGTATTTGGTGTCACTTTTACAGAGAGTAAAGGTTTGATTGCTAACTAGAAATTAATCAAAAAGCCTTGTTCAAAGTCTTCTGTTTCAAGGGCATAGAATTATTTATGAATAGAGCTACTAGTGAGGGCAGCCTAGGAGTCAGTGGTGGTTAAAGAGATTAGTTTCACGGGCTTTTGTTTTGATATTGTATGTGTTTACAGTACCGATGTTATTATTTTTACATATAGTTGTGTATATGTCTGAGAGCTGTAACAGGGCATTTGAATTCTTGGGTGGAGGTTTATTGGTTTGAACCGTGTTTCTGAATTCTAGCAAGCAATTCTAGCACAAAAGACTTGCATCAGGTCTTGGGAACTACACGTGTGCTGAGAGACATAGGAAGGGCTGAACAAAGGATGCGTGATGCCTATCTAGAAATTCAGAACAAATCAGGTAGAATGATATTTTTAAAATATTTTTCTGCTGTTCATTGTCTAGACGCGGTAAACAGCACCCCCCTCATTTGAACATACGCTAGAGAGGGATCCTCAAATTGTTTGAGATTATTTATTTTTACATCCCTCCTCCAACTTTATTTTCTGTATTTTCTTAATTCCTTTATTCTTGTGTGACATCTATGCTTAGACAGAAAGCCCCCCCCCCCCCCCCCCGCAACGGTTGGGGTTCTGAAATGCATACTTTTATTTTGCTGTACCAAAATTTTTGGAAAGTGATCTCGCTGCCATTAGATTTCTACAATAAAGTGATTCATTGCATCATGAGACTCCATGAATAGAGCTTATGGAACTGCTGTACCTGTTAGAAGGACCGTTATTATGGTTTCTGTTGAACTTCTGTCAAATAGCGTAGAGTGATTTGTTTGGGGGTTATCCCAAAATTGAATGTGCATGTGTCATTTTCCCTATGGGCTACCCAGATTCCCTCTCATTCTCTGAAGTAGTGAATGACACATACCAGCTGTCTTCCAAAAATTTGAGGAAGACAAATTTTTCTGGGTCATGAGGCTCTCAGCCCGAGGGATGACACCAGATATTGGACTACATTTCTTTACACAACTATGGTTCTAGGCTTATAAATGGATTTTCTTAACTCTGGTGGTCTTTTGTGCTCATATGCTGGAATAAGAAAATGCTATGTTTCACTTTAAATTTCTTGCAAATAAATACACCCTTCTGTGCAATTTTTGTGCAGGTGGGCTTCTCTGAGTAGGTCCTAGGTTTTGTTCAAAATAGGACCCAAATGAATATTAAAAAAAAATCCTTGTTTGCTATTTCAAGTTCTTAAGTAAATCTCCAAATGTAAATGTTACAGTGCTGGTCATATAAATGACTAACACTCTACCAGAAACTGGTATGGAAACCACTACAGTGACTGTTGAATCAAATCATACCGCAGAAGGACAACACAGTCACATTATGTGTTGTAGATACCCTCCCCAGAGCTCCCTTTGATGGATTATCAGGCCAAATTCTAACGTATCTCAAAATAAATAGGAATAACTACTTGTATATGCTGCCTTTATTGGATTTACATACTTATGAAATTGGATCTGCATACATAAGGATCTGTCCCTTGTTCTCTCTGCGTGCTAACAAAACCATAAAAAGTGTCGTAACATGTATTTTTTCTGATGAAACAGAAAAAAACTATCGAGATTGTGAAGCATTTATCAGAACTGGCTCTTTGTGTTGCCTTATACAATCCTGTTGTCCTAAAAGGAAATTTATGCAGTACAGTACAGGGCTGCTATATAATACATGGTATATATGTGCAATGCCAAAAAAGTGAGGTGCTAAGCTTTTTAGCTTTAAAAATGTCAAAAAGGGAAATTCAGGCTACTTGAGAGTGCAATAATTTGCTGAGAGATGTCTGAATATGAAGCCTTTTCTGTAATTTTGCACAACAGTCTGGGCTGTAATATTGCAATAATTACCTAGTGAAGTCATAATTGAAGGGTAAAAATTGAATTTAGGACCTACGTTATTTAAACAGGACCAGATTTTACCAAGTATGACACATTTATAGTGTCTGCTATGTGCCTTATAAAACATACTAAATTTTAAGCCGATAACTCAAATGGTTCCTGAGATATAAACTTGTGAAAAGTCACAATTTTGCATTGTGCTGAAAAGCCACCTTACAATACAGTGACTACCATAGCTCTTTAATATCCAGCAGAGTTCTCCTGCTGTGCTTTGTCAGTCGGTAGCAACATCCAAGTCTTCTTGTAAAAGTAATTCACACTTTTTTCACAACACTGTTGCTTTAATTACCACTGAACTCTGCTGTTGCTCAGACAGGCCTAGCAGGACCAAGAGAGGGTCAGCGCTGCAGTCACTGCAAAAGAAGCAAATGGCTTTTTTTTCTCTTACTTTATTATTAACAAACCATCTTTGATTGAAATGTTCCTAGCTTCTGAGACCCAGTCTTGTCTCTGTGCTCTCTTGGGGTATTCATTATCAAAGTAGACCATGGATGTCAATCTGGAAAAACATCAGAAATAATACCTAAAGTCCTAATCAGAAAACTTCAAGTAAAGAAAAGACTTACATATCCTTAACATGCAAACAGCTGATCAGATTTATCACACATGCACGCTGAATTTCTGATAGAGATGAACTAACTCATCAGCACACTGTACTTTTTGTAGTTATAAAAATGATTGTTATCCATTCATTTGTAATTCTTTCTTCCTTTCTTCAGGATTATTTGATTTTTGTTATATCTCATTAAAGCGAAAGGCATCCATAGGAAGTATTGAAAGATACTGAAAGACAACGAAGATGTATTTAAAATTATAAAATACTGCTTCTGTAGCTTGGTCCCCTGAAATGGTCTGTGTCTATACAGTGTCTTTCACACTAAAGAACTGTAAAATAACCTTTTAGCAGCACAAGCTCCATTTTCAAACTTAGGTTTAAATGTATTTGTCCCTATGCTTGCTTCAGAAGGTCAGGTTTGAAAACTGTCCTGTCCCTTATGCCTCTATATATGGGATTCAACAGAGAGAAATGCAATGCTTTCCTCATGGGAATATTCTTCGTAAAGGTGCAACAGCATTACAACATCTTTTGGGCAGGGTGTGAGTATGACTTCTATGTTCAAGAGAAATTGCAAAGGTAGATCTTGGTAGCTAAAACTAACTTATTTAACATTAAATCCAGTATAGCACACCACCCTTAACATTTATTAAAAATATACCCTATGATCTATGAATACCATTGTAGATCAGACCTGTGTTTCAGATCTCAACTGAATGATAGAGCAAACTGATACCGCAGCATTTAACACCACGGTAAGGCACTGATTCTTTTGTCTTGGAAAAAAAGTGGTACCCGTAGGATGAATATTCAGTTAATTAATTAAATAACAATATCCCTACTGAAATGCTCCAGGTTTTGTTCGGATTTTTCGCAATCCAAGAATCTGTCTTTTTCTTAATTTCTGAAATGTAGCAAGATTAAAACTGATTGGGTAAAGCTATCATCTGTGAAATGCTCAATAATACCATTTCCTAATCAGAACTATATACATACATACATATATATACCTATTTATGTATACACACATACTTTTTAAGTTGTTCAGATCAGCCCAGTACCTCCTTAACTTTAATTAGAAGCTTACCAGAAAATCATTCTGAAAATACCTACCCCAAGTTACTCTAAGTATTTTTCTCATTCAGTAATGGCTAGAGTCATGAAGGACAGAAAATAGATGGCTGAAAAAACAAGTTGGGGGAAAAAATATGGTTTCAATGTGGTTTTAGATAAGGAGGAGAAAGACTTGGAGCACAGAAGTAACCGAGGATGTTGAGAGAGTATGAAATCCCCGTGCCGGTCGGACTGGCACAGAGGTGATGTTGTGGACAACATATATATATATTATATATATATATATATATAAAGGAAAAACTCTAAAATAACACAGATGAAATAGAAAACAAAATGACCACAGAAAGGGCAAAGAGCGCAGTTTGTGGGGGCTCCCTGTTAGAGGTGTTGCGGGTGCTCTAAGGCAGCAGAATGGAGAGAGGCAGCAGCAACAGGGCATTTTTGCTGCAACTGTGCAAGATGACATGATCACCTGTGGTGCAATACAAATAACAGATTATGGTAGAGGTATACAGGTGATGTAGTGGCTAGCCAAGTATTTTCATAGGGATTTGAATACAGGAGTCCAGCTAAGAGCTTCTAGGATTCCTGTGTGTTCAGCATCCAAGTGATATGTAGTGAGGTAGGTATCATGCTTTTCCTAGTTGTTCCTTTAGAAGGAACTAATTTGCTTCTCTTGGAAATGCTGCAGCAAGAAGGCAGGGAGCTGTGGTGTCAGTGTTACATTGGTCTATTACGTCCTCTTCCTCTTCTTACAGTCACGCTAGGAAAGAAACCGCTTTAGCTGACAAGAGAGTTGTCAATTAAGATTTGATTCTTCTCAGAGTTGAGAAGAATTTAAACCAACTGTAATATATTGGTCAGAGACATTACTCAGTCTATGCCAAATTGTTTGATGAGTATAGAACAAATTGTAGTTTACAGATGCTTTTTGTTCAAGATTAATCATCAAACCTGAAGCAGCATGGAACTATTATATTCCAGAAAATAGGCTGGACTGTAAAAAATGATGCTAGTAGTATTTATGGTAAAATTTAATGTCAAGTAGATACATACTCAAGTAGTATATGTTTATTTTTTAAAGACTAAGTATATCCCTTTAGAATTAAAAACTAATACTCGTTGGCAAACTTTATTTTAAACCATCATTCTGAAAGCAAGTTGGAAACACGAAAGGAGCCGAAAGAAGCCGACGACATCGCCCTGTGCGTGGTAACAATTTTAGCACTTTGCTCAGGAGGAGAGCTAGAGGCCCACGGTTTAGCAACATGATGTAGAACAGACAACCAACACAGTCCCGTTCCCAGTAGATCTCCATTGGCTTCATCCTGACCATCTGACCTTATTGTGCTACAACTCCGCCTGACAGCTGTACCAAACAAACAACCGGAGAAATACCTTACCCTTTTCAGATTTAAGATAATATTACAGCTTATGAATAGGATTCCCAGTGTGTGGACATGACAACTATGCAAAACTATGACTTAGGACATAGAGTATACTTTTATGTGGAATTTCACTTTAATGCAATGTAAATGACAGTAAGAAATACATTCACAGAATGTTAAAGCTTTCCCATTAAAAATTCTGTATGCATTTTATATTCTAATTCATGTACAGTCAAAAATCCTGATAAAATCATAGTACTGATTTGACTGCTGCACTTATCGTATTAATGAGGATACTTTATGCCTTTTGAAAATTGGGATATAGTCCATTATGTGATTGTGAATGATGTGATTGTATCACATCAATTTGTTATTCAATCCCACCCCTCCCTTCAGTCAGCTTTGTATATAGGAAGAGCCATTGGTGAGCATGCAAGGAGGCAGGAAAATGTACATTTAAAATTAGTCTTTTCATCTTTGTCTTACTTTCCATTTGCTAGACAGACTATATATATATTTTTTCCCCAAATCCTGAAACTTACTCAATCTCTAGAGGGAAATTCATAGAGATAGCATAAATTACTGAAGAATCACCAGCTAAGGCTTGCTGAAGGTAGGACTCGGTGAGACCAACTTGTCCAGTTTCTGGGTGAGCCCATAAGGTGGGATTCACCTCCCTTTTGCTGGGCACCTAACATACTCTAAACTAAACCTCCGTGCTCTCTCTGCAGTCCCTGGAAAGAGATGGGCACTTCTACAGGATGATTCACTGTGTCCTATGCCTGTCCCTGTCCAAAGATTGTATGGGGAGCTGGGTTTCTCATTTACACATTTTAGACAGTGAAAGTTAGATGAGAAAAATCTGGCTTGCCATTACTACCTCTTAAAAATCCTTTTAAATCCCCCTACCCAAATGGAAAGAGGTGAGGGGGACTGAAAACTGGCATTTGCATTGTTGAAAACTGGATGTTTTTTTTTTTTTTTGATAGGATTGCACTTACAGTTTCAGATATTTTCACATCTTTTGTTTGCTAGTCATTATGTGGTTTTTTTTCCTTTAGAAATGGCCTTATGCTTGTGACTTTTTCCCTGATAGCTTCTCGTTTAAGTCTGTGGTAAATATTTTACTTTGATAGAAATTAAAAAAATCCTGATTCCCCCCCCCCCCCCCCCCCCCCCCTCCCAGCTAGGGCTACTGTGAATGTTTCCAGGCAGAGAGCAACTGCCTGCCTCTTACGATGAAGTGGTTTAAATTCTCTGAAACACAATAGCTTAGGTATGGAAGTCCTGCCTCAAAGACATGTTGAAAGCAGCATTGTAGCAAGTAAATTAAATCTGCATTCTGGTGTCTTCCCGTTTAGAGTCTATCCATTAAATATTTAATTCTGTCTGTAATGATGGTCTCTATCGTTAACTTGTCACGGAATGTTATGGGATGTTTTTCTGATGCTGCCGTCTCCACTCAGTCTCCCATTGTTGCATGTAGTTTTCTGTTTGTTAAATGTTATCTTCAGTTTTAGTCGGTCCATTTTTGTATTTCAGTTCCTCATAAAAATATCTTAATTAACTTCTGTGAGGTGATGTTGCCAGATGCTGCAATACGTGGTCCCTTAGAGTGATCACGAGAGCTTTGAAACAAGAATAACCAAGCTCTGCACATGCAAACTTGTTCTTCTAATTGTTGGTCGTGTTAGCTGGGAAGCGGACTCGAGGGGTTTATCGAACCGTACGTTCCCCTGAGCTCGACTGCCAGTGTTCATACGGTCTATGCTTGTAATGGCTTGCTTCGTTTCATACTACAGTGCAGGTGAGTGTAAGAGGGGTGTGTGTGTGTGTGTGTGTATGCACACACCCGCAGGGGAAAATAATACAGTATATTATATAATAATATAATATATTATATAATAATAGAATATAATATAAACACGTTTTACTTTAAAGTATCCTTTTTGGGGGTGGAGGAAAGATATATTTAAAGGTCAAAGGGAAGCATTCATGGCGGTAGATAAATTTTTACCCTATTTAAATTCAAACCCAATAAGAACTTTATGCAATCTTTTGGACAAAGCCTACAATGTTCTAATCTCTGCAAATCCACTCTGTACTGTTCACCGCTGCTCTTATTAATCAGTCCTACAGAGCTGTACTCTTCTCAATACTGTTACACACACTGCATTTTTATTCTTCAGCTTCAGCTTGGCCTTTTCTATATTTTTGCTTCGTCTTACATTCAATTACCCACAACCTAGTTTTCAGAATAGGGTACTATCAGTGGCTGCGTTTAAGCAACAGCCCATTATGTCATCTTGCTTCTTATATTTTGCTCTGATCTTTTTTAGGATGAAGCTCATTTGAGAAATCTTTCCTCTGCCTTTGGGGAGAAATTATTTGCCTTCTTTCACAGGGTCTGAAATTTGCCTTCTCAGTGCCTTTGTTATTAAAAGAACAAACAAACACCCAACTTATTTCATCTTGGATCCTGTTATTTAGCTAAATTGCCTTGTTGCAGTTTTAGGAATATCAAGTTATTCTCTCCTTCTAATCATTGTTGCTCTATTTTATGTCTTCTGTAATACTATTTAGTGATCCAAATTCAGTGCCTACTTTCTTAAGAAGCTTTCTGTATTCGCTGTAATGTATGATTTCATATTTGCGAAGGCCGTCTACCTTCCATATATGTGAGTTTATGACAAGCATTCATTTAAAATGGAAGCTTTTTGCCCAGTGAGAGTTCTCTTTGCAAAAATACACAGCACAGAGCTTATGACATCTGATGGAGGTCTTGGTCACGCTTTAGGGATGGTACTTGCCATTGATTTTTAGACTTAGTTAGAAATGCTATGCTTTTTGTCATCTTAAACATTTCACTTGAATTAATTTTTTGTTCAGGAAAGGGGACTTTTTTTTTTAGTGTAAGTCTCTTAGTAAACAGGGGAATATTGTTGAAACCATAATGTATTTATATTCTTTTATTTATATATACATGTATGTGTATACATACACAGAAATAATTAATATTTATCCATAGACAATAAAAATGAAGAATCATGTTCTACATAGTTGTGTTCCTCTGTAGCCTTGATGAGAGTTTCTGTTCACCAGCCAAATTTTCCCTGGCTTTTTTGTCCAAAAATTCCATCGATTGCAAAATTCCTGTGGAAAACTGATGACAACATTTCATTTTGAGTATCAAATTAGCTTTATTTCTTCCTTCTCTCTTCTGATCCCAAAACGTTTTGATCTGAATCTCCATGCTTTTAACCTAGAACAGACCTTACTTAGTCTTTGTCTTGGAGAACTGGAAGTACATTCCATGTTTTGCTTGGCAAAGGCATATGTTGTAGGTGGTCATATAATATAATATGTAAATGCATTTAATCCACAGGTTTCCAGTGAAAGAGAAATTGAAACTAGCACTGAACCTACAGTGGATCAGCTTCGCTACTTAGGATAAGGTTAGACACTACTGCTTAGGATAAGGTTTATCCATCTTCAATGTGTTTTGTTAAAAATACGTATACTGACCTGCATACAGACATGCAGATTTTAGAATTAAAGAACAGCAATAACTACCAAAAGAAGATTATAATACTTTAGAAACCTCATGCTGGAATGATGGATTTTACAGATATGATAGCCCAAGAAATTCTTAGCTTTTAATAGTATAAAATATAGTAAAAGCTGAAAGTTCATGCCAGCCCTTCAAAATAATTGTCTTTAATTAATATTATTATTGATCATGTAATAGGAGACACAGCCTGAGTGATACAAGGATTTCAAGGGAATGCTTTACAGCTTAATTATGTTTCCCTGGGAGATTTAACATAATTCAATTTATTTTCCCTCGTGTTTCATCAATCATTATATGAAGAGAAAGAAAGAATATCAGAGCCTCATTTCTAAGTGAATTCCTGTTGATTCAAGAACTTTTGACAATAGACAGCTCAGAGAAGGAAGAGGAGCACACCTTCTGTGGGGAAATGAACCTTCTAAGCCTCTATCACGATGGTAGCACCGTTCTCTATTTTCAGTAAATTTTCTGAACATGAACTGTTGAACACCAAGGCTGCTGTAAACCTAGCTCTGCTACAAGAGACACACTGAAATTAGGCCAATTAAATCTTTTTACTTAGCTAATTCTGAAAAGATTTCGTTGTACATGAAATATGCACGTGTATGTTCTTTCTCTCTTGCCAAAAGTTGAATTTAACTGGTTTTCTGTAGGATAGTCTATTACTGCTGTAACCCATGTCACAGCATAAGTCATAGGTGGGGCTGAATCTTGCAGTTGCTTGATACCAGCGGGATTTCCATCTGCATTTTGGAAGCTGCCAAGTTATTTGGGATATTCATCACCTTTTATATCAAATTTCCAAAGCATTCATTGGAATGAAAATGAAATAAAGTTTGTTTTTTTTTTTTTTTTTTGGGGGGGGGGGGGGGGGGGGAATGATCGTCACCTGAATTTTTCTTTATCCGTAACACACCGATATTCACAGATGTGGTGTATGAAACGGATGTCCTGTATTTAGAAAGTTCACACTCTTTGCTTCTCAGAGCAAACTTATGGGTGCTGCTTTGGTACAACTTACTGCGGCGGGTTACCCCCTGCCTGCTGCGGCACGCTCGCAGCTGCCGAGGAGGTTTTGGGGGTTTTTGGGGTGCGCGTGCAGGTCGGCGCGGGAAAGCTGTTGCGGCAGAGGGTGCTCTGGACTTCGGGCCCGCAGGGCAGTCGCGTGGCAGCGCAGAAGTTTCCTCACCTACTTCGCACACCTCCTGTACGGTCTGGTGAGCCGTGGCGGGAGGAATCGGAGGACTGCTTTTCTAGCGGGTTAGATGAAGGAGCTTTTAAAAAATATCAAATAAGTCCTGATCTGAGTCAGTGACTTTTAAAATGAAAGGTCTACTCTGTTACTGTTAATGGGCAGGCTTTCATAATTCTTTGCTATTCGAGAACTAACTTCCTTTTTTCAAAGCCTTTCTGAACCACTCATTGTCCAGCATTTGTATCCCTCACTTTAATGAGTGCTAAATAAGAATTATATAAGTATTTCAATAATTCTCACTGGACAGTTAATTAAGCAGCACTGACTCTAAGGAGCAGTCAGCTATTACCTCCTTTTACAGACAAGTGCTTCCACAGACACAAAGAGAAGAGGTCAATTTAAAAAAAAATGATATGTGGATTAGTAATCTTTCTCCGTAATAAATGACCTAGCTAAAAAGCTGAAACAGTGAAATAAAAACTCACCTCTTTTTTTGTCCCCTCATTTTTCCGATCCACTCTCTTGTGTTCCTTCCACCTTCTTTTATAGAGGAAATGAGTTCCCTTTAACTTTTGGGGACCTGAATATGTTGAACTAAAGCTCTCCAGGTTTGCTTCCCTCGGAAAATCACATGGGGCATGGCCCTGCCCAATTCTTCACTACACGCTCTTTTTTAACAGCCTCTGTTTTTTCTCGTATTTGATAGATCCTACCACAAACTTCAACTAGAGTGAGTGCAGAGGACCATAATACCAGTCTTACACACAGGGTGTTTTATTAAGTCCAGCAGTTAAAAATGTACAAAGTTCCTTGTAATAATCCATTCATTCTGTTCTCGCCTGATTCTTGGAGTAAGCCTGCACAATTATTCAAATCCCAGCTTTTAGCTGCAGCATACACCTCGCCATGGGGCTATGCCTCTGTAATCTCGCTTTGGTCTTGCATGTCAAATGGAATTAACTCCCATAAGAAATGTATGCGAAGACAACCCAAAGTGTCTAATCCTACTGCTGTCTTAAATTTCTGAAACTCAGACCTGTCATCTTTTTCTATAGCTTTGTTGAAGTTCTCACTTATGCTTCAGTCCATCCAAAGATGAAGTTTAGGGAAATTTGCATTTTTATATATTTTTCAGTTGTGCACTCCTGTGGCCTTTTCACATGTTCCCTTCGTAGGAGTATTTTTTCCCCCCTAACTCAAGTCCTATTTTATACTCAGTGGAATGCCTGATGGAGGTGAATTCAGTTGCGTTTAGCTGGCAGCGTATGAGTTTAAACATACAGAGCGTTGCACTATTTGACGATGCTCGTGCCACCCGGGTGTGTGGAAATAATGATATCGTTATGACTATACCTTAACAGCTCAGCCTAGCTAATCACAAAACCTAATTCTGACTCGATTAAATCTCAAATCACATTGCTTTCTTTACGAATAAGGCGTCTGCTGAAATTAGCTTTGCTTAGTTTAACTACACTGTTTGTGTGTTGTGCTAGAAGTAGATTAGATTCAGAAGCAGCCTTTCCGACGTGTCTGTCTTCTGCTGTTCTCTAGGGGGCATACTTTCAAATTTCAAAAATAAAAAAAAAAATGCCTACATTATAACTAATGAAAGGGAGGAAGAAGGAAAACATTATCATACAGAAACTTAATTTTCTACTTATTCAATCAAATATCAGCCAGATCTGATTAGGGGTGGCCAATTTTATATGAACTAGGCAAAATACATTTACATAGGAGGTCCTGTTTCAACATAATTTCAGTAAAAAGCAATTACAAAATTATAGTCAGATAGAAAGCTGGTTCTTCTAGGTGTCTTGGCTAAGTGAGGTTGGAAGGGTAAAACTGTAACTTATTGTAGTGGATATTTAATAAGTGGTAAGCCAGAGCACTCTCCACTTGAAAGTTAATTAAGGCCATAGAGTGACCATACTTGTACAGCAAATATGTTAATGGGTTGGCCATGGTAACTGTCACAACAAAGCCCAGCAAAAAATAATGGCTTTATGCATCATTTTTGCTGATCATTACATCCTTTAAAAATGCTATTGTGTTTTGTTTTGCTTTATTTTGTTTCCGCAATTTTGGGCAATAGTGTAGCAGCATTTAATTTAGGAACTGTTTAATGTCATTGTATGTAGATGCTGAGACTGAAATGCTGAGGTGCAGAAAAAGGTTAAAATATTTGCTTATGTACTGAAACTATGTAAACATCAATAAACAGTGCATGTCAGTGAGGTGTTTTCTTTATTTAGTATTTTTGAGTAGACTGTGTGGCTTTTAGAGTACAATCCAGCTCAAAGAGCTTGAGCTGATCCTTTATATAGAGCATTTCATTTATGACTGTGATTGTTGCATTATTTTTGTTGCTGTTGAGTAAGTGAACTCGGTGGCAAACAGGCTGTCAATTGATTGTTCTACTGTAAGTGGATTAGATCTTGAATTTTCTTCCAAAAAGACTCTTCCTTCAGTGCATGGTCAGTTCAGGCTTTAGGGCTGAATTTGCGTGCTCAGTCCTCGTGAATCTGGAAGTTCTTTAGCAGTCTGTATGAGGTTGGGGTGGTAGGTGCTTGGCTTTGTAGCTTTTGTTTAAATTTTCTCAGGTTGTGTAGCTCTTATTTTAAGAAGTTTGAAAGGCTTCATACTGAAAATTGCTAAAACGTTTTCTGTGTTTCTGTTCACCAAAATACTTAGTACCTCTCTCTTTCTTTCCGTTGAACTGATCAGGCCAATCCTCAGCCGTCCTAAATGATACGGATCTACTGAAGTCAGATGAGGAAGGTTCTGCCTCACTGTACGCATTAGTTTAAAACTTTTGAGCTGAATTTTTATACAAACTACTGCTGTAGCAACATTATGCATTCAGTAAATAAGATTTTTTTTAAAGATCTAGCTATCTCTTTTTTTACCTCAATATATTCCTTGGTTACCTACACCATTACAGTGAGCGATCTGTTGAATTTTGCAGCATATTCTATTACTGTAAGGAATTTATACATATTTACCCATAGAAATTAATTCTGTGCTGAAACTTAGCATACAGTTCTCTTGGTACTGCTTTCACTATTAATCAACTGCTGCTTTGCTCATGCTTCCGAGAATAAACACCTTGTCTTTTTTCAGCTAAGGAACCCCTTTTCCACTGGAGAGATTCATATAGTTATCCCTGGCTTTTTTTTTCAGGAAAAAACATGAAAATATGTCAGTAGAACTGGTTTAAAGTTTTTTCTAATGAAAGATTTTCCATCAGAAAATTTTATTCCATTGAAATTGAACCTCTCCATAGAAACAGGTTGATTTTTAACAGTATTTTTAATAAAGACTAGCAATATTAAAAAAAAAATGGAGATTTTTGAGAATGTCAGTCTGTTCTTTTTCACTACCTATGGAAGGCTTGACTGTTTTTCCGTACTTCAGATACTCACCTTGCAGCCTTTGGTAAACAGTTTATCTCCTCCATGTCCCAGTTTTGAATTCTTCTCCTGCTTAATCTTCCTGAAAAAAAAAAAAAAAAAAAAAAAAAAAAAAAAAAGGGTCCAAAACTTTATAGCTGTGTCAAGGCTTGGGAAAAGTCTGTCTGCTTTTACTGGTGACTGCTCACTGCTGTGCTATTTTGGGACACCTAGCCACAAAATTAGAAGTAACGGGAGATAACCTTTTAAAACTTTGTTGCCGTAGATAGTACCACAGTAGAGGCACTGAGAACCTTTTCAGTCTGGGTACAGCGTAAGAAAAATGATACCTTAATGAAGAGTTAATAGAAAATGAAAACTACCTGTCAAATTGTGGTACGTGGAGAAATGTGATCAGGTTGGCAAGTGATAGTACCTGTAAGTGAATGGCCCATTAGGGGTAGCTACGAAACCTCTGGCTAATAGGAAATGATCTTAAGGGAATATATAATTATGAAGGATGAATTAAATGGGAGAAGAATAAAAGTGTGTTTGGAGAGTAAAAGCAATAGCAAGGCAGAAAGGTGGAAAAGTAGTGTGTGTTTCAGTCAGCTGAAGGAAAAATAGAAGAAGAATGCTAGGGAGAGTTAGGAATATATCTAGGTGGTGAGGTCAGTGCAGCAAGTAAAATGGGGCCTGGCTGTTATATTGTGATAAATGTAAAGGGCATCAGCTTTGCACAGATAAAAAGAGACACTGTACGAAATCAGAAGCTGGACCTGTAACAGAACTGCTTTTCCAGAAGCGGTATGTGCAGTGTATGGGGTGAATGGCAGCGATACGTGATGATGGATTCTAGGCCAACTAGAGCAGTAGCAAAAATCTGAAAACCTTACTTGAAATGCCTTTGCAGAAGTCATAGCGGTTTGGGGTCCCTAGCTGACAAATGGGACCTCTTGTACCCCTGCACTTGTACTCACTGCAGTTCTCAGCTCAGCATTTCAGATGCCCCCAAACAAGACTGTTTTGTCTTAATAAACAGCAGTTCAACTCCTGCAGCTCAGATAGTTGAATCATCTCTGCAACGAGGATGATAGGAGTGAGGCAGACAGATGGAAGCAAACTGTGTCCCATTGTCCCAGTTCTACTCAATCTTGGGTAAATTTTCTTTTCCTCCGATATTCCCTGGTTTATACAACTGTTACAGAGAGTCAACAAATCAATCAAGACCTTTATGTAAAGTTTCTGTGCTAGTAGGGAGTGGGCCCCACTTCACAGAGAAGAGAATTTTGCCTGAAGTTCAAGGGAAGGATTTACCATCCTTTTTATCAGGGTTGAGGATGTGATAACAAAATAAATGAATCTTAACACTGCTGTTTTTTTCCATCAACAAAACATCACCTAGGCCAATTGTGGGTCTGTCAGGAAGTGCACAGCCTGTATGTGACTTATGGAGAGGTATCCTGTAGATGCAATGTTTATTATTAATCCACCACAGTGTGGCAGAGGTATTGCTGTGTGACAGTTCTTTAAGGAACTGATACTGTTTTGTGTCTTTTACCTGAGGGAAGGGTTGTCCCCTTCAGCAGCTCCAAGCTCTTCTCAGTAGTCAGGATTCCCTCCCTCGTGTTCCCGGCTGGACATGTTGTGGGTCTGCTGAGAGCAGATAACGTAACCTTGCAAAACTACAGGAATGTCAGAACACAGGAGCACAGGGCCTTGCGGCCAACCTAGGTTCACGTGAGGACCAAGGCTGTGTTTTTGTCCTGAGAGCTCAGAAGAGTACTGGACCAATTTCTTACTCTTTCCTTTCTTCCTTATTGTTATTCAACCACAGGAGGTCCAGTCCTGTTTCTAATCTTATTCAACAATTAGCTGAAACTGCAGACAGTGGATGACAAAATGTTATGGGCTCTAATTCCCATACTATGTCAATACTGCATATCTCTCTAGATCACCTTATTCTGTGACATTCTGTCTCAGTGAACCTAAGGCATAAATGAAAAGCAAGTGACTTGAGATTAATTTGATCAGAGCAGTTGTGATGCAGGTTCATGGAAAGAAGTGTGTGATAAACTTGGAGGCGTCATCTCAGCTGAAGACCTTTGTCTAATCATTAACAGGTTGCTGCATTATTCTTTGTGCAGAATATACATTTCCCAGTTTATCTTGCAGTATGATTGTATTGTTTCCTGTCAGAAAATATCCTCTAATACATTTCTTTTTTTCCCCCAAAGTTCACCAAGAAGCTGCATCTACAAGATTCACCTCCTAACGTATCAATATAAAAGAAAAAAAAGTGATTATGTGTGCAAAAGTGGGGACAGATGATTCTTTGCAGCTCTTGTTTTCTATTGGCTATAATAACAGATAAGTAAATAAAATAAAAATTGTAGAAATTTTGGAGGTTCTTCATCACTCTTTGGACATGTTTGTCACATGCTACATAAAGGATCTGTGTTCAGACAAATGATTCTCTCTGTCCAACATTGGCTAAGTACACCATGCATTTCTCCCTTGTCTAACCGAAGGCTCTTTGGAAAAGATGATGTCTTTTAATACATGCTGCATGCTTAGTACAGTGGCGTCCCACTCTTGCCAGAGATCTTGAGATGCGAGTGTAATACAAGTAACAATCGCAGCCATGCATGAATGCTTCAATTTTTTAGAAGAATTTCATTTTACTATCTCATTCAGGGGCAATAAAGTCAATATAGAACAGACCATTTTAAGAAAATGATACAAAATAATCATGGACCTTAAACACCTTAGCATTGAGCCTGTCACTGAAGTAGGTTTGAACATGCTCAGTACTTTCTCAAAAATTATCCAAGCAACACTGCATGGACGAGAGAGACCGATGCCCTTGTAAACTTGTGTTTTGATCTCAGACTACTTCGAGATTCTTCTGGGAGTTTAGTGGTGTAGAAATGTATAATAATATTATTTGGAGACTGTTTTTTTAATTCAGATACTTCTATATGAGACTGCTGATTCAGTGCTTCCACTTTATTTTAAGTTGCATGATGCAAAGCTAGTGTGTCACATAAGAAAATCTCAAAAAATATCCAGACTTCCTGAAACATCCTTTTAAAATATTCCATTACCTCTTTTTCACACCACAATACCAGCTTCAGGTTGCTTCTGAAGGGCAGGATACATCCTGAGTAACAGCTTGAATGAGTACTATCATTTCCCTAGGTGTAATAGTTTAGACAATTGAATTTTGCTCTCCATAAATACTTGAGATGTCCTAGATGAGTGGTAACATCTCTCTCTTCTTTTTACTGACTTCATCCTTTTTGGTCCTTACAGAAGGCCCTCTGAAGAATGTGGCTGAGGAATGGAAAGATGCATGCAACTTATTTTTCTTAAAGCTAACCTACCAAAAGAGAAACACGATTGTCTTTGTAATTCAGGTGCTCACTTGTGCTCCCAGGTGCTCACTTGTGACATCTTTGGCTGACAGTTTTTAAATCAATTTTCATGTTTTTCCTGTGTGTCTGCTAGGAACTTTTGCAACAGTGTGTAGGTATCTTATATTTTATACTTTTGCCACTGCCTCTTCTCTCCTCCCCCTGTCAGCTCCAGATTTATTCTGCCCATAATAAGTTTCTGAATCAGTTTGGGTGACCTTGACTTTGCCTGAAATCCTATGACTTCTGTGTCGCCACCTGACTTTTCTGTATCTTTCCCTTCTCACCCTTTCAGTCTTTTATGTGTTTAAGACTATAAGGCTCTTCCTCCTCCACAGGATTTTTCTTATACAGGAGATAGCCCAGTGTAAGAATATTGCTTAATATTCTAATAAATGTGTGTGTGAGTGTGAAGGTGTGTGTGTGTCTCTACAGTATCAACTACCACGCTAGATGGTAGTTCCTAGCTTGAAACTGCTTACATTTGGAAGATCTGTTCCTGCAACCTAGTGCATGTATTCGGTGCTGAGTCCCTCTCTAACCACACACACAGGTCTGTCTGTGCCTTCTCTTTGTAAAAGCAGTCACTGGATAGGCAGCACTGCAGAGGAATGGTAGAAAACAAGTATATTATTTCAATTTTGAAAAAAAGAACGTTGTCCATGCACGGCTTTATTCCTTGAGTGTTACCTCCTTGTTTTCTTTTTATTTAGCTCATTGATTTAAACATAGGCCCTCACAGACTTTTGCTTTAATTCCAAGTTGGCTCATTTAACGCGCTCTCAAAAGCGTGCCTTGTATAATGTCTTGCTTTTTTGATTGTTTAAAAGCACACCATTTCAGTATCTAAATGTATGGTCTTAAGCATGGTCTTAAGAAGGAGAGTCTCACTTTCAAATGGGAGTATTGAAAACACTTAGCAATGTGCAAGGCCACTATCAAGCCTGCAAAGTGATTTGAAATCCTCTGATAGAAGCTATCTATTATAATACTGCTAAGTACTATTATTAACGTCTTCAGTTTCTTCAGTTCATTTTTGCTCAAGCCTAGCCCATGAACAATTAGCCATTTGTTTGACCCACATTACAGCATCAGGTCTCTGTTATGATAACAGTGGAATCAGTAAGAAGACAACAACACATAATCTTCAGATTTAATGGGGCAGAAGACTGCGAAGGGCCAAACCCATCTTGATAAAATGCCCTGAAGTCAGCAACTGTGCTCAGAGATGAGTCTGGCACTACATGATTTCCATAACTGTAGAGTCTGTTTGTTATGTGAAATTATAGGACCAATATCAATGACATTATAGCATATTCATCATAAACAGCTGCAAAAGTTAGCAAATACTGTGGGGGAAGTCAGCATCATGACTTCTGTTGTCTTCAGGGGAGATGATGTTGTTTTGTCCTGTCTGTGGGTATGAAAATGAGTGAGGAACAAAGAAATTTAGGAGGATGGAATATATATACTCATACTTCTAGTCTGCTGTACTATTGGTCCTGAAAATTATTGGTACAGGGACCGTTGCTTTTGTAAGGTTGTTGGTAGCTAAAGCAGTTCATCAGTGGCTGGACATAACACTGAGGGCATCATAGTGTATGGTATGTACTAATTTTCTGAATATAAATGTTATGACGAACAGTATACATGGAATTGCTGCTCATCTTATATAAACTGCTTTTGTAGAACATAACCTGCAGATACATGACCTTCTGAGATCCTATGGCTCAAAACTTATATAGTGGTCCAGTAAATAGTATCACTTTATCTATTTTTTGCTTCTACTGAATGCAGAACATGTGCTGCTAAGAAACAAAAAGGACATACATTTATTTTCAGGCATAGGACTTTGGATCCACTTGGGAAGAATATTCTTGATTGAGAACCAAAACATTCCATGATGCTTAACAAACCTGCAAATTGAAAAATCAACATCTGCCCTGTGTAGCAACGTAGCAGGAGAAAGACCTATAGCCTGAAAAATTCAAAATATTCCTTAAATTATATTTCTGTGCATTTACAAAATTACTACTCTCTGAATCAAAAGTCTCAAGCTGTTTTTATCTGAGAGCATATGTTGTGTCGATAGACAATATCTCATGC
The DNA here is from genome assembly GCF_028389875.1 of Rhea pennata. Classification (NCBI taxonomy): domain Eukaryota; kingdom Metazoa; phylum Chordata; class Aves; order Rheiformes; family Rheidae; genus Rhea; species Rhea pennata. Next base: position 7,624,629 of record NC_084665.1, read on the forward strand.
TGCAGTAGTACATGAAAAGCCCTGCTGCATAACATAATGGACAGTCCTTTAAATGTGAAGCTGCATCTCAGTGAATGCTCCTATAATAATATTTTAAAATAAATGATATGCATCATTAAATCACTGAGGATGACTAACTCGATTTTAGAAAAACCACAACTCCTGCAATCACAGTTACAGTTCTTATTTGAATATTTTAGTTTTCACCTGACCAGCCAATAGAAGCAAAGCACAGCCCGCATTCACACAGATGAAGGCACTGCTCTAAAGGAAACTGAGAGAAACCTGTGATTATGTAGTTACTGTAATGCTGGCTGGTTGCTTAATGTCTGCATGATTTTTTTATATATTTATTTATTTATTTTTTGCGATTTCCTTTATTTATGTATCACAAAAGTGTCTTTATAAAGTTATTTTAAATAATTTATTAGATTGATCTTTTCAAAATTCTACTCAGGCTAGGTGTCATTAGGAAAACTTATTTAAACTTATTTAAAGGTTTGTGCTCGAGTAGGGCATTTACCTGCCTCACTGCTGATATTCTAAAAATACCTCTATGTCCATACTATTATCCATTCTTCACGTCCAATTGCTCTGTTATGGTAATAGTCAGAAGCACACCATGTAGTAATTACTTACAGCTGACTTAAGAAAAGAATATTCAACTCCCCCACTGTTCCACTAGAAGGTCTTTATGCACTATTAACTCATTCCTGTTTATTAATACTCTACTGGTAATTCTGGCTGCTGCTTTTTAGGTTTGTAATAGGAGGACTATTAAACAGCAATTATTGACCATATGGGTTGGTGAATATTTGTGTGGGTTTTTTTTTTTTATCCCTTTAAGTTGTTTTTAAGGAGCCATATCACAATATAGTAGTGCAACTTTACATCTGCCTGAGATTAACAGCTTTAGCAGTGTTCCCCACCTAGAAAATGCAAATTCCATATTTCAGAAATATCAGCTGAAGCTGTGAAAACACAGAATGATTTAGAAAGCATGAAAACCTTGCACCAGACAAAGTGAAAATCTTTGTCTTCTTTTTCCAGAAGTATGTAGTTTGATCTTTTTTCTTGTCTGTCTGTCTCTCTTGATCTTAGGGTTTTTTTTTTTTGTTTGTTTGTTTTTTTTTTAGTTTTAGTTTTTAGGTTATATCCTAGAATTTACAATGGCTAAGTGTAAATTTCAAAATAATAAAACTTGGTCCAGAAATGCAGAAATGGGCAAATTATTGCACTTTTAAGAATTAGAAGACTCACCTTCCTCAATAATCTTACCTAGTGAAAAGATTCAGGAGAGACAAAATTACAGCAATTATCTCTCAAAAAGCTGGGCTGAAAAAATGGAGTCTTCACCCCCACCCCTGCACCTCCCTTTTTTTAATGTAACTGCGGTTCCTGCCTTTGCTGGTAGCAATAGCTGTCACGACCGTAGGTTTCTAGTGCCTATGCTGCTCTTTGGGCAGCCCTTCAATGGTTTCCCTCCCAGTTTCCTAGAGCTTTGGAGGCAACCCGCTTTGGGCCAGGCCAGCTCTTGGGTTTAGGTATCCAATTTTGTTACAGTGAAAGATGGGGAGAAAAATGCTGGCTGTAAAGAGACTGAGATGGAAGGAGGAGGATACAAAGACTTTTGCAGGGAAAGAAGATGGATCAGCAACGAGAAAGTGTGAACAAGAAGCTTGAGATGTGGTATAGGAGAAAAAGCAAGAATCCTAGAAAAGAGCAAGCACATCCTGACCCCAGCGGGCAGAATACTAAGCTGCCGTCCCAGGAGATACCTAGTCCCTGTGTTTCTGGTCTCCTTATGCAGACTGTGATTACATATAAAAATGAAAGGACAGCTAGCTGGGATCTCCAGTTGTTCAAAGATATGGGATATTCATATTGGTTTTCTGCCACCTCTGACAGTGTTTGAATCAATAGCCTGGCATGAGCCTTTTGCAGAGTTGCAGCACCGTGAGGAAACCTCACAGACTCATGTCTTGATCTTGTGTTCAGTTCTGTTAGTATAGATCCTATTGCCCCGAGAGTGCCCCAGTTTACAGAAATTACGGGCAAACATGATTTTTTATGATTTTTACCAGTGTAAATTCCTTCTGATACCGTTGCGCTGCTCTTTTTTTGTCTTGACCTGTCCGGTACAGGAGTTAGAAGGAAAGGAGTGGTGCCTGAGAGCGCCGTACAGAACGGGGGGGAAGCTGGTAGCCCCTGCTTGCTTTGCAGAGCTCGTGCATGCTGTTACAGACCTGTATCTGTGGTTGGGGGAACATTTTGAAACTAGCCTTGGAAAGCAAGAGAAACACACATGGTATGGTTACTACCAGGAGCCTCGCAAGCTATCCAGGTCCATATCATGTCCACATCCACATGCAGAGTGCCCGTGCCCATGCTGAGCCACAAAACATGAAGCACTTTGTGGTTTGCGGGTCCCCAGTATAATCCAACTTGTACAAGCAGAGTTTGCTACGACTGAGATGGAGACAATTCCATGATTACGCGAGAGTTTGGCTTTGGATGGATTGGTGACTGCTGGTGAATTCTGCAGGAGAAAAAAAGCTATTTTAAATGGAAATGGTTTGGTAGCTGAGCTGAAAATCTTTTGCAAAATAAGTATCTTCTCATTTCTAAATTCTTTTGGGAATTGTTTTTAATGCTATGAAGAAATGTCAAATTGTCAAGATGAAATTATTTCAAAAGCAATTACTTGTATTTGCCACTGACTCCATTTTTATTCTAGCAAAACATTTTATTAATCCTTTAATGCTATTTTCACACTTTCATAGTTCACCTACTTGTGTTTGTTTAACTTGGATTATGAGTCTTAGCTATATCAGTGTGGTCTTCTAAGCTGATAACCAATAACAACTCCATTTAGACAGAATTCCAGGCACAGTTGTTTCTGATGATCATTGCATCACAAATCTCTGCAATATTAAAATAGAAAATGTCAAAAATAATTGATTTAGAATTTAGAATCTGTTATTTTGCTGCTAACAAAATGCTCTCTCTGTTATTACTCTATTGTTACTCTTATGAATTGGCACCTGTCTTTTTTTTTTTTTTTTTTTTTTTTTTTTTTTTTAAGTTGAAATGCTTGTTTGGACTGAGGAAATAATTTGGAAAGGATGGTTATGTATGAAGTCATCACTGAAATTGTTTCTAACTTAGCTCTAATATGAATGAGTTACATGAGTTACACTGTCACCTTTTACTTCCTGACCTGTCAAGATACCAAGGTCTTTAGTGCAAAAGCACAGATTCCAGGCATATGCAGGCATGAAAGTGTGCTAATACCATACTAATTACATATCAAAAAAAAAAAAAAAAATCTGTCCAGCTTTGGGCTGTTAAAAGCAAAGTACAGGTTTTATTCAGTTTACACCTATTGTACAAGAATGCCAAACTGTCATTCATTCTAAAAATAAGAGTCGTGTCACACATTCTTTTGTTCTGTGTTACTGCCTCATGCTTCATTATAAAATTAGTGTGTGGTGTACTATACCAAAAGCTTTCCCTTCTTCCATAGCTATTGCTTGAAAGGCGTGTATTTTGTCAAAAAAAAAAAAAAAAAAGAATGGTACACTTCAACGTGATAGCTTTAGGTCCTGATGTGGGGTGTAAAATCCTATATGTTGTGGAGACTATTTTTCCTAAAACAGAAAAGCCATGAGAGGAAGAATGGAACTGATTTTCCCTTAGTAGAGAAGCACGGGGCTAGTATGAGGTTGGAGGACCCTTGCTCACGGGATTTACCCACATCTTGGTCTGAAAGAGCTGTAAGACACCATTAGGCATTTATTGAGTGACATTCTGGCAGACAGCTGAATGTTTAAACAGAAGAAATCTATATTACTGTGTAAAAATAAGGGCTAGTTAATTTACTTTATGTGCGTGGCATCTCTGCCATGCTTCTGGATGCTTATTTCTTGGGTAGGTTGTTATTTAAAGTCATTGCTCAGGTTGATCGGTGCCATTTCAGGTTTTAAATAAGTGAATAACAGGGAATCCTGAGTAAGATGGCCCTGGACGCACTGCGGGGCTGCACTGGTGGGCCACAAGCACAATCTGCATTCAGACGGACGCCGGAGCCATCGGGAGGCTGCTGCTGCTGCTGCTGCTGCTGCTGCTGCTGCTGCTGCTGCTGGGCTCGACAGCTTAGCGGTGGCCACGGGAGGTCTGCGAGGAAGGGACGTACCTCTGGGCCCCGAGAAGACCACTGAGTTTGTGTCAGTTAAACGGCAGGTTTCCCTCATCCCTAATTGAAACCGGCCCAAGATAATCACCCATATTCTAGCAAAAACGTGTTCAGAGAGTACCTTTCTACAAGATAAAATTGCAGGTTAAAAATGACTGTGCTGCTGATACGCAGCTTAGTCAATCCAGTAAATTAGTAGAGCATGATATTCTCGGAGAAAGCAGAGTGTAGGAGCAGTCCCTGAACATGCTTAAAGAAAAATGTTGTGCGAGTGATTCAGCTGTTCTTGCTGTTGCAGGGAGGAGATTAGAGGTGCACCACTTTGTCAGTTCATCTCCTTAACTCATAATATATTATTTATTACAAGGATTTGGTTTCTTAAGCCGGTCTTCTCTTTTTCCTTTAAGATATCACTGACTATTTGATCTTGAGGGTTTATTTTATTATTATTATTATTGTTATTATATAAGGTATGTAGGGAAGGAAAATTTTGGGGCTGCAGCAAAAATTGAGCTTTTAACATATGGAGTGTCAATGTTTTCATCGTATTTTGTCACTTTTTACACCTTATGGTGATGGTGTAACTGTGATTGGTTGAAGTACATCTGGGGTCCCCCATAGCCTAGCTTCTCAGGGGCTTTCTGACTCTGTTGTCAGTTGTTTCTCCCTTCTCTGGTGTAACCGAGCACGGAGGCTCGGTGTGAAATGTAAACTGAAATGCCATCTGCACGCGCGGCGCTGTGGCTCGCGCCCCGGCAGCCCGGCGCTAGCCCGGCGCTGCGCGTTCCCACGCTGCACGCCGCCGTGCGGAGGCTTGGCCCCGCGTCCTTGGCACGGGGTGCGACCGGCGCGGGCGCCACGGGCTCCTCCGGTGCTGCCGCTGCCGTCTTCTGAGCCCTACCAGCAAGCAGCTGTAGATTTTCGCGAGAGGAAAGGCCGGCGGCCGGGGCAGGGTGGGAGGAGGAGGGCTTGCTGGAACCGCTGCTGCCCGGCCCCAGCCGCGGTGCTGCTGGAAGCGTGAGCGCAGGGGTAACGCGGGTTAGCTAAATTGCAAGTGCCCGAGGGCTTTTCATGCAGGAGGGTATTTGTAGGAACAAGGATAATATCAGACCGATTGCCTAAATGGAGAAATTCTTTTTATATGGCTAAAGCTGATGAAATAGGAAGAGGTCTGTTAGGACACTAATTTTCCTCTCTAGAGTTAAATATCAGAGTAACATTCGTGGGATAACTGTATCTTCTAGCAACATCCTGTAGAGGATAGGGACAGTTGAGTTGGGTGGTCTTCTCAAGCAGCCCCGCTTGGCTCTCTTGTCATCAGACAGGTGCTTCTCATGGTTCTCGCTCCTCACCACCAGTGGGGACAGCAGCGAGGAGCAGGAGGGTCTGCTGAAGGAAGAGAGGACGAGATGGTCTCCAAAAACTGGACCTGTGGTGGTTCTGCTGTGATGCTCGTGGAGACTGTTAGCTGAGCTGCTTAAAACAGACACTTCACATTGATTTGGAGATGACATGAGTTGCATGATAACGCATGTGTTGTTAAAGGAAAAGGAAAAGAAAAGGTCTTACCTAATGAGCCCCCTCCTTAAAAAAATGAAAAAAAAAAAAAAAAAGAAAAGGAAAGGAAAGGAAAGGAAAGGAAAGGAAAGAAAAAAAGGCAACCAAACTTAGTAGTCAGTGAACTAAGGAAAATAACAGTATTTCACCTTGTTTCAGTCAGCCAAAGGATTTTAAGAGAGGGCAGGTGCAGCCTTGGCATAGTTAGTATTGCAAGGTAGATTCTCCTGTTTTTCCAAAAGTTTAGGAGAAGCCCTTCATTTAAAAGGAAATGAGGTCTTGTAGAAAAAGTGGATGGTAAAAGCTAAAATGAAAAATAAATAAATCAGACAAGAAATACTTGCTGTATGGTTGGCAGTCTGAAGAGCAATACTGTCATCATGACTTTGTTCAGTTCCCAGAAAAGTAATCTGAAGATGTTCCAGTAAAAGAATTGGGTTGTCTCATCACCTGAGCTAGAGATTAAAAAAAAAAATAAACTAGGAGTGTTAAATGAAGATGTAGCAATTAGGCATATACCCATGTTTGTACACAAGTGTGAGAAAAGGCCTATCAAGGCAAGGCATCTACTTAATTCATTCTAACAGGGAATGATCATGCTTTAATTTGACTGGACCATACTATAAATCTGTAACAAACACGGCGCAATTTTGATTGCCTTTCGAGGCCTTAGAGATCTGAAATTTCTATACGAATAGTGGGCAGAGATTGCCCACCCACAGCAACCGCATTTCCCATTCAGATGGAAGGACAACGCATGCATTATTTCTCCACATTTAGCCCTTTTTGTACCTGAAACCAGAAGCCAGGGAACATGTTTTCACAATAATATGTTTAATATTGGTTTGAATTTAGTATAAGAGTTCTCTAACCTCTTAAATGGAACACCTTTTCTCTCTGCCCCCTCTCTCACCAGACTGTCAATGAGAAGAGAAGGAGACGATGGCAGCATCTTGTCTCAGCACCAAATACCACCTCGGAGTTCTGTACTGTGCAAAAAGCATCCATATGTGGAAAAACAGTTAGTGCTCCTGCAAATAGTAAGTGTCTATTCCATTACATTCCTTGGGGGGGGGGCAGGGGGGGGAAGGCAACTATCTACGTCTTCTTTAGAAGGGATTTTCACCGACTTGTTTTGTAAATGTTGTTTGGAGATCTGAGAGTAGTATCTACTCTTTGACTTACCAGGTCCATGCAAGATCTTCACTTCTTTCCCTGCCTGCCATTACACCCTTCTGTCCTTCTTTGCATTGACTGAAACAGGTTCAGGTTTTATGAGTCCTGATAAATCTTTCATAGTAGATTTTGGGTTTTGCAGTTTAACAATATCCAATCCTTCCTAAGATTTATTGTTGATTTTGTTTGACCTGTGAGAGACATTTTAGTAAAAATGAAAAGGCTTGATGGGATTTGTTGCAGAATCAGGAATGTTGTGAAAGTTGCTAGTTTTGGTTTCTGTTTTGCTGTACCCAGAAACTATAAATAAAATAAGAAAGGCTAAAATATGAATTCTCATGTGTTCCAGATAGGGTGGATGTGTGTCAAACTTTGGTTTCTGGTCCACCTGGTTTGTAATGTTCCTGATAAACAGACACCAAGGCATCTAAGATTTTCAGCTTTTCCAGTGTGAGAATTCCTAAAAATAAATAAATAAATAAATAAATAATAATAATAATAATAAAAAGTGCAGATGTGGACTGCCAAATAGTGAATTTACACCTCCTGACAATAAGCTTCCTTTTCCTAGTTACCATTCACGACCCTGCTGACAGGTCCGTAGACGCTTGCAGCCTGTCCCCGGAACACTGCTGAAGCCTGCTCTGTACAAACATTTGCAGTTGGAAGGAGAGCAGTCGCTGTGCTGGAGGTGGTGTGAACCAAATGTTTACAGGACTGATATTGGCCCAGGTGCATTGCAGAATGGGTTGTTGCCTTCCTTCTGCAAGGTTTCTGTCGCATAGGACAAAGTACTTAGGCTGTTCCACCGCTCTAGCTAACCAGAAGAGATAGCCCCATTGCAGGAGTGGAAGAGGTGCAGTCTAGCAAATGCCATTTGGCCCAAAATGGGCCAAAAGAAGAAATTAAAGTTAGCATAGAAAACAAATTTCATCAGTTAAAGGCAATAAAGCATAGTCCTGGAGCAAGTCAATAATGCTCAATTGACAGCCAGTCGATATTTTTACTGGATTAACTTTTCAGGGGCTGAGGAGATTTCAGGGTTTTTAATGTAAACACTGTAAATAGGTTGGGACACTGAAGTATGTTTACAAATACCGTGTGTCAAATTTGATTAGAATCACATCCAGGGAGCAGGATTTTTCCTACCACGAAAGAGACATTAACATCTTGTGAAATGAACACAGATATACATTCCTTGTTCATCAAATATATTGAAAAATGTAGCTGGGCAGATCTCATGGCAGTGCTCCAAAGAATGCTTCAAAGGACAACTCCTGTCTGAGGCCAGATTCGCTCATCTTCTACATTTTCTGTTCCTAAGCTTTGCCAGGTGGAGTTATAGTTTAACTGGCATCGTGGCTGCAACTTGATTAACGTGAATGCTGTACAAATAGAGACAGACTGTGTCTAGTGTCTTCTCTTCATGTATGGAAGGGAAATATTCTCTTCCACTCTCAGACCCACAGGGGACCCATTTAGTAGACAGGATGTCAGCTTGAAGGAGTTCAATTCTCATATTTGTCTTATGGGAACCGGTTTATACGCACCTTTTTACTTTCTCCTGGTCAAAGTAGCTTTAGAGTTTGAGATGAACCAATGTACTCACGTCCCAGTGTTCTCCAAGTCTCATTTATCTCTGAGGGGATACTGCCTTTCTTATTACTGTAACAAGCAAAGCTATTAAGAAATATATTGGTGTTTGTGGTATTTGTTCCTTAGCTGAAGGATCGTGCAATATGCCTAGAGATGACCAAAATGTTCTGGTTTCCAACATTTGTCACGCTGCGCTCAGTCCATTTGGCTACAAGTCTTGCAGCTTTTCAGTGGGATTCCTAGTCCAACCAGCACAGAAGTGATTTACCATTTCCAAGACCGGAATCAAAATGGACAAATATTTGAAGCAAAAATTACAGCTATTTACCTGTCAGCAACTCTTTTCCTAAGATGCTACCCACAGATTTCCCTGATATGCTTCCTCATTAAAGGGGACTGTAATTATTTCAGGAGTCCTAGCTTTTTTCCAGTAACTGAGGGACAGTTGCACCTGTCCTGCCCTATGTGTCCTCAGACCTGGAAATAAAGAGGGCAAACAGAGGATGGTGCAGCTCAGACTGGCCAAGATGGCCAACAAATGTGGTTTCGGGTAGCACAGCAGATGCTAGTGGAATCCATGTCACTAACCCCAGAACAAAAGACTCCACCTACGGGACAGCAGATAACTATGCTTTATTGTTATTCCTTTTATTTTTCCTACCCTTATTTTTTTCCCCACAAAAGGTAATTAGGCCATAAACAGAAGTCTGACACCTAATTTTATCTGCAGCAAAATGAATATTGTAAGGAACAGATAATTTTAGCTAGGCAAAATTAAAAAATATATATTTTAATGACACTTTAAAAACAGAAAATCTATTTTTTTGTGTGTGTGTGTCTCTGAACTTCTCAAACCTACCTATTTTGATAAGTGTGGAGATTGTCACTAATTTTAGTGAACAAATGTTCTGCTTCTGTACACTTCCTCACTCGGTAGCAGGCCTTGCTAGCCGCAGTCTGTGGTACCTACTTGCTTTTCATTTCCTTTCTCTCATTCTCTGGTTCCTTTCAAAGAAGAAATGATCTGAGGGAAAAGACGTTGCCTTTCTTACTCCTAAATTTTCACTGACATTAATAGGAGTCAGGTGGCCAAATCCCTGCACGCAGCTTTGAAAATTTAAGGTTTAACGTTTTTTTCTGGGCAGATACTTACATTGCTGGAGTTGTGAATCCTCTGAAAAGATATTAAATATGCAACCTCACCATGTCAGCAGTGCCTAGAGAGTTTATCTGCAGAATTATCATCTACCTTCCAAATCTATAACCCTAAAATATTGATTGGTTAAAAGGTAGAGGATAAAGATTAAGACAGCACAGCAGCAGACTACCCTAATCAAATAAAAAGAGTATTAACAGAGCTGCTCACAGTTCTGGAGATGTTATTTGAAATACAGATGTCTTAACTGAAGTGCTATGTCTCATTTTTTTGAATGCATAGGCTAGACATTTAAATAAATTACCACATAGAAAGAAAGCGGGGGGGGGGGGGGGGAAGTGTTTCAGACAATAAATGTAGGAAGTTTTCCTTTGTAATAAAATTATTTTATGTGTTTCAGTAAACAGCTGGAACTTTTAAAGATCTTTACACTGGGCAGTGAGAAGTCAGATGTTCTCAGCTCAGACAGGTCCCCAGGCACGTGTGGGATTTTAAGCCTGAGGATGGATGCGTGCAAGTCAACCTGACAACGTGCATATTAAAGACAGGACCGGGGGTAACTGCTCGGGGGCCAAAGGTAGCACCAAAATCAATACTTCGGCTCAAAGCGGGTTTGTTCTCAGTCGATGCCATGCGGTCTGGGAATCGCGCCGGTTTTGCGGGGCCGGTCCGGAGGGCGGGCTGGGCTCCGCGGGGCCCCCGGAGCGGCGGGGAGATCGGCCGCGCTGGCCAGCAGCGTGACCTCGCCTGCTCCTGCGTTTGCCACCAGCGCTTTCCCCGGGCGTTGAAGGCCACGTGCTTATTAACGTTCAGTAAGAGTAAGCTACCGGGGAATTCTGCTTGGAAAAGAGCTACATTCGTCACTAACGCTTTTTAACGTCTGGCAGGAGTTTTCAGCCAGCCAAGGGCTGAGTTGTGGTTCAGCCCGTTGAGAGAATTTCCCATTGAATGACAGCTAAGCAAGGATTGAGCTAATAACCCACGCCCTAGGTTAGTGAAGTCACGGAGACTGCAAGCGGAAACACGATGGGATAATGTATTAATTTTCATCAGTTATGGACAATACTATTAAATTACCGAGTCCTGTTGAAATAACGTGTCACCGATTAATAATATCATTTTCAACTTCCTAAACTTTCCTACCTAAAAATTTTGACCTAACAAGAAAAGATTTAAGAATGCGTGAAATAGATTTTGGAGATACAACTAATGGGTAGGTATGTCTCTTTTTTTGTTTTTGTTTTAAATTGCACCTAATTTTAAGTCACAGTGTAATTGAGATTTTAAAAGTTTTTAACAGAGATGTAGACAAATTTGGAATTAAAATTGAGAATAATCTGAAATGTTGTGTTGCTCCACTTTTAAAAATAAGTTCCCTTCTCATTTGCAATTAAAATGCTTGGAATTTGCATAAAATGTGTGAAATTAGAGCTAATTGAAATACAGTAGCTATAAATATGCCTACTCCATTTGAAAAAATAAATAAAATGTCCACTAACAGGGTGCGAAAGCCATACCCCCTTCTCTTGTTTCTCACATTTGGATCCCTGGTATTTTTCACACTTTTATAGCTAATTTTTATTGCAAAACAATATGTTACATTTGTAGCAGTTGTGGGAATGCAGAATAGCCCCTGGCAGCTGTGTAAAAAATGGGATGTTAAGAACACATTTAGAAGAATACAGTTTTCGATTCCATCCACAGCGTTGATGTCATGGAATCGTATTAAGTGTGATCTAACCAAAAAAATAAATAAATAAATAAAATAAAGGGAAAGAAAAAAAAAAGAGGGGAAGAAGAAAGCAAAAATAACACATAAATACTTTGAATAATACCGTATCATTTAAAGCATACTCATTTCATCCTGTTTCTTACGTTCTCGTGACAGAACATGTTTTCAGGGAGCAGAGTGAGACTCGAACCGCAGGCGAGCTCTCTCGGGAGCCCCGGGTGGGCGTCTCGGGTGCCCGGCGGGCGTGCGATCCGCGTCCTCCGATCTCGGCTGGCGCCGCGTGTTGGCGCGCGGCTCCGGTGCCGGGTCCTCGGAGGCTTTCTTGTTCGGCTGCGTGCAACCAGGCTGGGGCGAGGGACCGTGCCTTTCACGGGTGTCGGGGCTGGGAAGAAGGACCGCGGCGGCGGCGGGGCGTTACGCCGCGCGAGGCGGTGCAGGGCTGCCGCCGGGGTCCGGGAGCGTCTCGCGTACAAATCGCCAAGGCATTTCTCGAACTCCAGGCTCGGAACGGGGAAAAAATATTATTCCTGTAATAAGCCACGCGTCTTTTTTAGTGGAGTTGCGCTGTGATGTCCTGTCATTTTTGATGCTGTGCAGTGTTTCCTGGTGTTCCTGGGGAACACCAGTCAACCAAAGAGCCGCTTTGGTGAGGAAATGGGCAGCTATTCCACTACTCTGCACCCAACTCAAATATCCACTGCAATTTGATGTAATTCCACCCAAAACTGAATTGGAAGGGCCTAGGTGAAGGTTACTGCACCAATCCGTCAGTGCTGCCAGGCCTGTAATTGTATTTCTGGAAAAACTGTTTTCTGGAGATGATTCCTTCTTGCAGAAGGAATTAAGCCCTCCCCCCAAAAAAGAGTTTCCACTATCCTGAGGGACAGCAGAAATTCAGCAGGTTATTTTAATGTCGATGGCTCCTTCAGAAGTGTCCCCCTGTTCCCTTGATGAAGAGGGTGTCACCAGAATTTTTGTGGCACCGTGGCTTTGGTAGTCGCTTGTTTCTGTATCTCCGCCAGTCCCACCCCAACATACTTATTACTGGATCTCCTCACTATATTCCTTGGCAGAGGTGTTGATGTATCCGGGACTCCGGTGTCTCACTTGAAATCTTACATGATTCCTGATTTGGGGATAAGAGTAATGAGGGGGAGATGGGTCTCCAGCATGTATATGAGCAGTGCCGAAACGTTAAAGCGTTGAGATTGCAACTGTGGGATTTTAATCGCTAGATTAAGTGGCATGTAGTGCAGAGCAATATTGTTCCCAGAAAAGTAGCAGAGAGGTTGTGTCTCATACAGGCCTAACCGCTATGGAGCCATTCTTTAGAGACAGACCAAGCCACAGAAGGACCACAGTCTTACCTGCAAGGTGCCTTTTCATACTCGCTTTCTTCTCTCCTTTTAAGTTGTCCTCAAGGAAGAATAAGAGCAAAAAGTCCCCATGCTTCTCTCTGCACATCTACAGCACTTCATAAATAATAGTAGCTGTTTTAAAAGCAGGGGACAGGCAGAGGTTTACAATGGATGAAAGCTAGTTAGTGAGTTAGCTAGATAAATGCTTAAAAGAACAGGAGCAAAGAGAATTCTGCATTTATTTCTGGGGGATTCACCGGATGACCCTTATGTGTCTTTCTAGAGCTGTGTTTCTTGACTCAAAGCAAAGGCTGTGCAGCAGCCTTAAAAACGAACCGGCAGGTGTTGGGGTATTCCCGCAATTTGCTGTAGTCCCTCCTTTGGCTCCTCGCTCTCGTCGCTGAGCATCGGCCAGATCTGGCTGCGTGCGCGGGCTGGCGTTCGGAGCGATCCGCCGCAGAGGCTCTCCCCTGCGCAGACACAGCCTTGCTCCCTCTGCACCCGCTGAGTGACATGTGCAAAATTGATCATTTCGGGAGCCTTTTGTACGACGCAAAACTTCAAGCAGAGAACCCAAGGCATTTCCTTTCATCAACCTGGTTCTAATTTGATCAAAGCACTAAAAAATCCAACCCGCCTTATTTCCTGTCCAGTTCTTTTACACTTTACAGCACATTATATATCAATCCCACATCCCTGATTTTTAAGAAGCAACCAGTTATATAATTGGATCAACAGTTGCCAATCATTCCAGCACAGCACCGCATTATTACTAAGCAGACTATAATTTTGAAGCTCTTTTTTTATTATGCGTATGACTGTATTATCACTGTATTCATATTAGGACAGCTGAGTGAGCCCCTTAAGGAAAATAAGGGTTCAGATAACACTGACAGGCTGGATAGACTAACAGTACTGCGGATTCACCCCTGTTACAACCATATTGCCTTATGGCAAATTCGAAATCAAGTGTGCTTTCGGGTCTCAAATTGAATGGTTCACATAAGAATTTGGTATTACGTAGGTCTTTAAACCCCGTTTCTTTTCTCTCCAAACTCCCTCCCCGCAGGCACATGCACATAGAAAACTTCAAGCCAGAACCGTTCCGGGTGCTGCGTGTGCGACAGACCGTTCCTGGTTCATTGGGTGGTTGTAGTTTGTGTGTGGCAAGAGCAAACACGTTTTCAGTTCAGTAATTTATACAATTATATGAAGTTGTTAAAAATGTAAATAATATTTTTCTCGCCTAAACTTGAGATATTTTAGTGTTCTCTGAAAGACCTTGAATCTTGTCTCAGTAGCATCTCCATAAATAAAACTGAGTGACAGGCTTTTAGAAAGCTCCGTGTTTTATACCATTAATTCACAGATAAGCATTGTTAGCCAAATAAGCATTTAATTCTGAGTAGCCTGAATATTTCAATACCTTGTAGCAAACAAATAAATAGAATGCCTACAATGGCAAACAAATTATGGAAAATATTCTATAGAGTTGACATATGAACTCGTAACCTCTTAGGTAAAGGTGAATGACTATTAATGTAATTTCATTATTAGAAGGAGCTCTGTCCTTTTTTTTATTCATATACAATTCATTCGTATGCATTAGCTTGAAAGAACTAAACCTGTAAATCATAGCTTAAGCAATAATAATAACAAGAAAACAATATGATTTCTTCTGGTTTTGCCCTCTCCAAGCTCAGACATTTAATGGTGCATACCTGTTCTTTTTTTTTTTTTTTAATCTCTTTCTCCCTCTCTCTCTATATATAAGTGCACACACACATCCATATGCATATATATTTAAAATACAGACATATTTTATAAAAGTGTATGCATTTCATGTATTTTAGATGTATAGATGTACGCACACACGTAAGCATACATACGTAAAAACATAACATTTCTCCTCAGCAATCTAATTCTGTGACCTATAGGGCTTCACCAGAAAAAACACAGGAACAAAATGCAGCAGTGAGCATCTCACTACAATTAAAGCCTTCCAATAATTTTCAGACAAAGTGGTGAAATTTAGAAGGCTCCTGGATTCAGCAATCTGTGGCTTTTTCAGAAAAGGAGTCTGTTCCTTTCCTTTTTTTCTTCTTTTTCTTTTCTTTTTCTTTTTCTCTCTCTTTTTTTTTTTTTTTTTGTTTTTGGTCAACGCTCCCTTCATGTTGTATTTATTTAAATCTCAAATCGGAATAGGTGCCTGGCCCTTCATACCGGTGTGTGTTGTACACAGACTGATAAAATGAAGTAAGTAGGCTTATCACTTTGGAAGCCTGTTCTACAGTACTACATTTTTTTTTTTTTTAGTGATTCATGCTGTGTTTTTAAGTAATGCAATAAAACCCCTTCACCATCTTCCTGTATAAAATTGACTGTTGCACGAGGAGACGGTCATCTTCATCTGCTGTTGCATTCTTTCTTTAAGGAAAAAACACACAAAACAAGCCCACGTGCAGCCGAATAGCCTGCGTGCGTGTAACTGTGTGCATGCAAACAGAGCTAGATGTATATCCTACGCTACATATAAAGCGATTGTATAATCTGCAGGAAAAAGCCCCACATTGTCTTCCTCCCTCCCAGTGCTGTTTCCAAGGATAGCAGGAGAATTGCAATTCCCATTTTCAGCCTCGCTACAGATTAATATGGTTCAACATAGATACTTATTTCTGTGATAGTTTCCCATGCATCTTCACAGAGAAGTTGATAGAAATTACTACAGCAGAATGCTTAAAGCAGATGTTATCCCATTAATTAGCTCTGGACCTGAGCAGGCTCAAGACTTTCCCATTTTCAGGCCGATAGGAATTGGTCCCAGTGAGCGTGCTCTATATCCACATTTAGTATCATCTCATAAACAGCACTGGAAACACAGCAGGCCCTTGATGAAGATACATTAGCTTATTTCTAATTTAAAGTTATGTTGCTTAACCTTAATGTAATTGGTCACTGGTGACCAACTGTTTGGATAGTGAGTTGATGACCAAAGAGATGTAATAAATTATAAAACTTACTGCTTAAATAGAGGGAATGACTGTTCTGTTACAAGCCTTGTGTGTAATAATGGTAAAATAATTACACCTCAGATAGAAGAGCCGTGGATCTGATAAAGCTAACAAAGTCTTTCAGAGGAAGGTGTTTTCAACCCGCTTTAAAGGACATGTAAAAAATACTTTTTCTCTCTGTGCGCCATCTTACATTGCCTGAAAAGTCAACATAAAAAGCCCAGCCTAATATTGATTAAAAATAAATTGGTAAATCAAGATACTTTCTTTTGGGAGGGGGCTGTGTGGATTAACGTAATTAACCAATTTCTGTGGTTAACAAGAAACAAAAGAAATTTGCACAAATAATTATATTCTGAACATCAATTCAAAGTCACTGCCAGACATGTTTTAGAAAAGGGTTGATTAGCTGTTAGAATAACCAGGATAATAATCAACTATGGAAGTAAGTAATTGACACAACTTTAATGTTTAATAATGAATAGCATGCCAGGGGCAACATAAAGGGAAATCTGCTTTCTGAGAACCGGTTCAGACCTAAAATTTCTGAGGCCAAATATAACAATTACTTGAGACTCCTGAACTGCTTCTCTGGTATTAGAGCAAAAGTAACAGGTGTAGATAAATTGAAAGCACACAAGTGGCTGCATTAAATCTAGCAGTTTCTATATGTTGCAATTTGATTTCAAGCCTTTTCCCTGCTGAAGACTTGGAGGTTGATTTTAAAAATACAGAAGCATAATGAACACCTCTTCTGTGTCTGTTTTCCTTTTTTAAAACTACATTATGTTAACAAACTATTCATTAAATCAGTAACAGTAAGGAATAAGCATATGATTTGCTTGTCTCAGAAGTGATTATTTCTCTATCTAAATATTTGCATTTAAAATTTGGGTTACCTCCAAATGCCCTAACTTCACAATAAAGAAATCAAAAAAAATTTTTTAATTCCCATATTTCATTTCTTACAAGGACCTTCCAATAATTTAAACTATTTACACTGCCTCAAAGATCCTTATTTCCTCATGACTCCTCAGAGAAATATTGGAGCCACTCTATTTACTGCTGACATTAGATTTACCTTTGAAGGCTGGTTTACAAAATGGAGACATTAGGATGTGAAAGTCATTTTTTTTTACACAGCTTGGAATGCTAAGTTTTTGTGTTTGCTGTATTAGAGCAAACATTGCTATAGCTACTGTGTTTGTTATGGAAACTTGAAAAGCAGATGCATTAAGGTATTCTGTTCTTAAAAAAAACGCTTCTTTGCATGGAAAAATACAAATACGATTTGGGGGCCTGTCATAAATATATATTTAAAAACACCTCCCCTCCCCCAAACCAATGAATAAAAATGCCTTTTGCGATTCGGAAGGGTCGGAGTGAATTGCTCGCCCAATGGAAGAGCAGGTGGGGTAACACATCACGATTCTTCTAATTGGGGCTGTAAAGAAAGACGGGAGAGATGTGCGCTGCTTGTGTCACACTAGTTGTGATCTGTGAAAATAACTTGAGAGCAGCCTTTCTTAATATTAAAATGACTCTGTTGCTGTTCAACTGAAAATCAATACAGCTCACAATTTTAATAAGGAACATGAATCTGAAAATGTGTTTAGTATCAGGTTATATAAACACACCCTAATGAGATACTATAAAATCCATCACATTAAAGGCTGGTTCCTACAAGGTATATTAGCTAAAAATGTTCAATATATTAGGTCAGTGTACAACACCACACATAATAAAGCAGGTCTGTCAAGGCAAGATGCATGTTTTGCCCCTTAAAACTGTTATGTTTTGCACATTTTATAAGGTTCTTTGAATACATGAATAAGATAAGTTATTCCCATCTCTTTCTTAAGCAATCTCAGAAATGGCTGTGACCTGAAATTGGAAATCTTGTAAACACCCATCCAAAGAAAATGTGTGCGTTTCCGTCTTAAAGAGATGGTACATGTTTAATTATCCCAACTTCTTCTAGGAGAATACTATTAACATACACATTAGCATCGTCCCATTGGTTCCTCCTGCTGCTCCACCTTAGGGGCAGCAATAGGAGCTAATCTTATTGCTCCCATGCGCATAATAATGAAATTTTGTCTTGTCTCTAAGGCAGTGTTCTTTGGTCTAAAGTACAGCAGGAAGCATTTCTTTTTTTAGAAAATTCCTGACCAACTCATTTAAAAGAGATTTTAGAAATTAAAATTCTTCCTATGTGAATACCCGAGCCTGCAAAACACATTGCTTTGACTTGTGAATCAAAATTAAGCAATTGTGCAAATAAATTGCTCCATATCCACATATAGAATACAGTATGCCGTAGCTGTGTGTGTATTCAGCTCTTTGAAAAACTAGAAGCAGTGGATTTTATATTTTTTCTTGCAGTGTCCGTATAGGCTATTCTCAAAGAATAACATAAGAACAACAAAAAGATATGGTTTTAATATGAAATACCTTTGCCTTTTTCTTGCAGTGTTCTACAGACTATAATGGGGAAAGAAAAAAAAAAACACAGGCAAAAAATACATGTGAATTCAAGGCTACTGAATTAAGGGAGGTTGTACCAACATTTCCCCCACTGTACATTATTTGTATTCAAGGTTTTTGAAATGACATTGTAATCTGATGATGCACCAGCCTATTATATTGTCTAGCAGGACAAATATCCTTGCGTTTTCTCTGTAGAACTAACACAATTTTTCCATGTCAGAGGTGCATAATATCCTGGCGGTCATAAGGAATGATGCTATTAATCCTCTTGGGCAATCTCCAGGTCTGATTATTAGGGAAATAAATTTGCATGCTGCATATGAGCTAGGTGAATCACCGAGAGCACAAATTATATTTCCTGACAGCAAGTTAGAGAATGGAGCCACATCGCTTTTTTATCTTTTTTTTTTCTTTTCTTTTTTTTTTTTTTTTTTTTTTTTACCTCTGAATGCTGTAGAGTTTCAATTCATTACATGAGATTGGTTAGAATTCAAGTCTCTTTTTAAGTTGATATTAAGTTGAGTCTGTTATCTCTGTGAAGGCTAGTAGGTTCCCCTGAGTATCCACCTAATCACTACTTAAAAAAATCGAAACGTATAGTTAGTGTCATGATTTAGGTACCAGAGCTACTTTATTTATCAGTGCAGAGTGAGATAATTTCAATTTGAGCCTCTGTAGCCCTCATGAATTTAACTGTCTTGAAAGCTTTTTTCTTCTCTCTCTCTCTCTCTGCTCCCTTCTCCCCCCTTTTAGTCTGCATATTGTAATAGTGGTTATTCTGGGCACCTGTTTTACTGTTCTTCATGCATTTTTCAGACTTCTTTATTTATCATATTATATATTTCATTGTATGTTTTGAGGATTTTGGGATGAAACACTATTTGCGTTTCGTTAAGAAATTTGGCTGCATTCTCTATGCCAGCAGTACTGCCAGGCATTCCTGTTTTTTGTATCAATGATGAATGTATTTTTATTATTTTTACTGTTTGGCATCTAAGCAACCTTTTTGCATTATTAAATCTGAACAGGGAGAATGAGAAGAGAATAAATGGCTTTAAGTCTTGATATATTAATTAAGCAGACATTTATTATAATCATCATTTTATAGGTGTTATAAAAAGGTATTTTTTTCTTCAGTGATGTACATCCACATATGGCAACTTTTGTGAGCTGTTTTGGAAATTTGCGGGTGGAATAGATTTCTCTTTGAAATCCTGATCACAGATGCTGTACTGTACAAGAGACAACAAGCATAACCAAGCCATCGGGTACCGAGTAACAGAATAGATGTCGTAGCTTGGGATCAAGTGAGCAATGCCTTGACTAAGGGCGGTGCTCTATAAATCCATATATACCGGGTAGAGCCGGCTGGCGTTGACTTTGGGGGATTCGGGAACGTCTCTTGCTGCTCAGCGGAGTCAAGGGAAGGGCGAAGGCACAGAAAACGGTGGTCCGAGCTGTATGCAGGACTGAAACAAAAAGAGACAGATAGTGTATCTGACAATGCCAAATCTAAAATGTGCTTAATCATTTACTTATTTATGGACTACAAGCAATGGTACCAGGAAGGGGATATATCTCTGACTCAAGATTTCATGTGTGGTGCCAAACACTCAGCAAAGGAAGCACTTTTCATCATCTTACATGAAATCTATTTAGGATTTGTCTATTCTCTCATCAGTTGGGTTTCTTCATGCTTCCTGAGCATAGCTGGTGCCATTTCTTCAGTGAACAAAGGTCCTTTTGTTTGTTTTCTTTTTGTTTGTTTTATTATTGTTCTTCTCAGCATATGTGTTGTGCTCATTCACGGACAGGAAGTATTTCCCACATTTCGGAAAAGGAAATAGCCTTTGGAGAAAATTCAAAGAAAGCCCATCGGGGAGTGACTTGCCTGTTCAGAGTGTTATTTCCTATTCCTGAATAGAAACATTAGACTTATTTTTGGCATCAAATAGCAGTGCTGCTATAAACACTAGCCTCTTTAATTCCTATCTTGCAGCGGACATTTATGCTAGTAACAGAGGGTGTTTGTGGCTCTCCTGAAACTGAAAAGGCGATAAAAAATGAAAGTTTTAACAAAACCGCAAAATTGCCTCTCTCCTTTTTCTGTGACATAGCTGAGATCACACTGATACTGACTCCTGAGCCCCTGTGATGAAAATGAGAGAGGTTTATTTAAATGCGAGTCGTCCGTGATTTTGGAAGTCATCACCTTAATATGCTCCAGCAGAGCCATAGCCAGTTCCAGTGCAGTGCTACCTGTTCCCGGTCAGTTGAGAAGACCAGCAGGAAAATGATGGGTATTTTAGGGGGCACTCCTTTCGGGGTGAAAAGGGGGTAACAGGCCAGAGCGTAAGGTCATTTATGTCTTTATAAATCGTAATAAACACATGAAATCAGCTGCTGTTGTTGCAGAGAAAATGGAATATAATGATGCCTCATCTGGCTGCTTCTCCACGGCAGTAAATCCCAAGCACTGTGTGGGTAACGACTGGCAGAAACGGCAGGGGACTAAGTCACGAAGGAGCCAAAAGATGCCAGCTAGCCCAGCTTTTGTTTAAAACTTTATCTTCTACAGCCTGTCATCATTAGTTTTCACTAAACACTCTCCTGAAAAGAGGAGAAATGAGTTTTGAACTTGAATAGACAGAAAAAAAAAATCAATTGAAAAGATTAAAAACAGTACTTTCTCTGAGAAAAAAAAAATAAAAAGGTGGTTCTCATCAGTTGTTCCTTTAGATCTGTCCTTGTCCACAAACGTGCGTGGTCGGTCTGTACCTTAGACCTCGGATGCAGCAGATCTCGGCGAGCACACGAGGGAAACCTGCTTAAATCGGTTGTGTGTGCGCTCTGCGCTGCCACGTGGCTGCGCGTGCCAGGGCACCAGGATTTAGCCGGGTAGCTTCCTCTGCTGCGATTTCTAAAATGCCACAAAACCAGCGCGTTTTGCCAACCGGAGCTTTCCCCTTCGTTATGGAGAGCTTTTCCTGAAGGTTCATAAGCTTACTGCAAATTTGTGTAACACAAAGCATGTACAGTGTTGATCCCAGGGGGGCTGTTGCTCAGCTCTCACTAACATGAGCGACCTCTTTAACTAGTGGAATTTGGTCTGGAAATTAGCTGCCTCGGTTAAGAAAAACAACGACAATATCTGAACTCTCGCGTGTTCCGTTAAACTTTTAATTGTCAGTCTGCAGTTGCCCGTATTTTGTTTTTAGCAGGATGAAACTTATGGCATAAGTGCTAGAAATAACGAGTCGTAGCTCCTCTTCTGCTTTTATTTCTTGTGGCTGGTTTGAAAGAGTGATGGTGTATTAGGCCTAGTAGAGCCGGTCATCCTGGCTGCTTCTTCTGGGATGCGCACAGAAGTCAGCATCAAATCTGCCGTGCTTCTGGAGGCATCGTAAAGAGAGAAGTAAGAAACAGAAGGGAGGAAGAAAAGTCCCAAATCAACCTAAAGCAAACAACAGAAGCCCTCAACCTGGAATATAACCCTCAGTTTTGATGTGACAGACGGAAAAGGCTTGTTGCGTCTGTGTCACTACCTGCAGCCATACGTAGCTGAAGGCTTTGGCTTGCTTTCTGGGTGACCACTGTGTGCCATCAACTTCTGTTCAGTGACCTGTCATAGTAAAGAAGGAATTTCACATGGCCTGAAAAACTGACAGAACAGTTCACCTTTCAGGGAAATATAATATTTTCTGATAAGGAGCTTATGTTAGTTTTCTCAGAAAATAGCCTGAAAGCATTTCTGTCTGTGGCATTTCTAGATGTGATAAGTTGAAGGAAACATCCTTGACCATGACTTAACAAAACAGGCCATTTGTTTCATGGGGAAGCTGTTTTGAGAAATGTAAATAAATGGCAACTTAAGGATGATATAAAATAAACGATCACAGAGACAGCCCAGAGCTGCATTGTTTCAGAAAACACAAGGCACTATTTATGGAGCTGTAAACAGAGGAGTGTGTTTATTATTGCAGTTGGAATTAAATCAGAAAGCCAGAAAAGTGAAGTTTGGGGAAAGATTAGTCCCGATTTTAAAAGTTCTGTGGATGGGGTGACTGCACGTTTGTTTGGTAATGAAACCGGCCTTTTTGTGAGGGTAATGTGCAAAGCTGGCATGGCCTCGTTCTACCTTTTATTTTGCCACCTCCTTGACGTGAATGAAGTTCCTGGGGGGTAATGGTGAGCGCTGCTGGGGTCATAAAATTCCCAGTTTTCGTTTTATGTACAAATGTTGATTATTTTGAGAGGGTAAAGTTGTAGCCAGGCATGTTGCTGTGGAAATGGGCCTCGGACAGAGCCCTGCAGCCACATGGCCACGGTTCTCTCTGTGGCTGCTCTGGAGGGTGAACATGATCCAAGTCTGATGCCTAGTGGTGCCCATGGAGCCTGGTTTGGGGGCTGTGTTTATTCTGGGGCAAATTTAGATGCTTTTCTTCCATGCAGTTCCTAGCTCTTTCAGAAAGATCCCTGAATTAAGTAGGATAATTAGCAAGTAATGTTTTACTTGGTTTGAGACTACCGTAGTGTTATTAGCATTCTTGGTAATTATTTATTGCAATCTTTTTGCAGGTTTTACCTGTACCGTACGTGCCTCTCTCAAGGAAGCATGCTTGCCTCGTCTACTACAGTGTTATAAGCTGTGTTGCAAACCCCTTAAATTGAAAATGCCTTTCCCCCCACTGTTTTACTGGTATTCCTAAACTATTACACTGCATTTAAAAATGAATTGTGTGCAATGACATTAGAGAAGGGGTTAGGCTTTCTGAGCTGCTACCAGTGACATATGACTGTAGTGACAGACAGTCAGCAGTATTCAAACTGAATTAATCTGAAAAAGCAGCAGACTTCAATGTGGAGTTTAGGAGGAGGCTGAGCAGCTACATATTTACAAAAGGGATGTCACTGAACCGTCTTTCTACCCAGGGATAGCCTATGGCTACTTAATACTTTTAAACCAGTAGTGGAAGGATTAAATACACCTGAAGTCAGGTCTTTGAGGCCATTTCCCTCTTGTGCTTTCTTTTCCTTACTTGAGTCGGACCTCGGCAGATATTTTTTTGAAGGGCTATGAGAAAGGGTGGGTATTCTGATGCCTTTTATTAGAATTGCACAGAAGTAAGAGAGTCCTCGCAGAGACACAGGCTCCTTTTTCTGTTGCCTTTGAAAAGTTACCGCATGTGAGGCTGCACAAGAAGCAGACACTGCAGTGGAGGAGGAGGAGGGATATGGTAATAAAGGTGATAGCGATACCTTAATTTAACAAATATGCAGCGCTAATTATGTAAACACGTGAGAACTCTAAAATCTTCTCCTCATGTGTGTCACACAATTGAAATATTTTACAGCCTAATTCAAGATTATACAGTAATAATGTTATTTTATATTGGCTAGTTGACAAGCATAGGCCAGGGCTGTCTATCAAACAAAACTGTTGTGCCAGATTGTATCTTGGCGATAAGCGCAGAAGAAGAGCCAGTCAAATTCTGTTTACATATTAATCATTGAACCACGTTTAGTTCTGTACTACAGACATTTCCTTAACTGGGCAGCTTTAAAGAAAAAAAAAATATTTGTATGTGGGTGGGCCAAATTTTAACCCAAGTGATTTTTACAGAGAGCTGCTATGAAGCTCCAGATCAGGTTTCGCACATGTACCTGAGAGATCAGGTTCCCATTCAGAGGGATTTAGGTAGCGATAACTTCTCTCTTTTGTCATTAATAAACCTTTTCTCCCTTTTTGGTTGCAGAGGATGGGATCAATGTCCTTCTAAAAACTGGCAAGAGTCTAGTACCTTAGCTTGTTAGAGAGCTTTATGTGGACATTTGTGTTAACGCAATGGCATCGTCTACTAAACAAAATGGGCATCACAGGTAAATTAGAGAACCTGGACAGGTTTGATGGTGTAAAGTAAAAGATCATGTTTCCCTCTCTCAGAAGCACACACAACAGTTAGGATTAACTTGCTCCGAGTTACTTAGTTCTGTCTCATATCCCAAATCCTCCCTTCTCTTCTCCCTTTGCCACCACAGTAAACAGCAGTGCTCCTAAAGACATTCCTTATTGCCCAAAGAGGACGTTTCTCTACTCAACTCATGGTTCATTTATGTCACAAAGCATTAGGATTTTTAGCCCTTCTAAGATACTTATCTTAATTCCAGCTGGGATGTTCTCATTATTCCTATGAGTATCTAATTTAAACTATTTTTTATCTTATTAAGTCCTTAGGCAGAAGGGTATCTTGTGGCAATCAGTTCCATAGGTTAATTATGAACTGTGTCAAATAATATTTATTTATTATTTTTTAAATACGTTGGTTTCTGGCATTGTTATATTAGGAGAAGAATAAAATAGGAATAGGCAATTGGTCTTCTCTATAACTCTCATTAATTCTCTCATGTCCCCTCTTTTTTTCTTTACAATACGCTAAGCAGCCCCAATCTCCACAGTCTTTCCTTCTGCTACTAATCATTTTGGTTACCCCTTTCTATTTCAGCTTTACAGGATTTTTGGATGAGTTTAACATAGCTTGGAATGGCACTTCATATAGGACAAGCCATCCAGTTATTCAGTAACATAGAATTTTAGAGTTAATTTCCATCTTGTTCTTTATATAGTCCAACATCATATTTGCTTTTTTGACTACTTCTTGCCATTGTTCTGCTTTTTCATTGAGTTGTCCAAAGTGGCACATTTCTTCTCCTCCCTGTGCTTTTCCCAAGCAGTTAGTTAATTTACAGCCTAGCCTTGTGCATGAGTAGTGAAAATTATTCATTCAAATATGCATTACCTTGCATTTATCAACAGTGAATTTCATCTGTCTTCATGCTGCGCATCTGTCTAGTTTTTCTAATCTTTTGTAATCATGACTAACCTAAATATTTTTGTGTCCTGTGCAAATTTTGTCACCTTCCGCTGTCTTTTCCAGAACGCTAATGAATATATTAAACAACACCCCTCCTAATACTGACTGTTGAAGTACTTCATGGTGAGCCTTTTAGCAGGCTAGCAATCAACAATTTATTTCTACTCTTTTGTTTCTGTCTCTGACTGTCTTTGTTTAATATACAGACTTATTTTCAAAATATTACTGTTTCCATGTATTCTGCTGAGGGCACTCACACAGGGTGCAGGGACAAATGTATAACTCCCGTCTCAGATGTCCGGTGATACTGAGCTCTGATAGAGCATCCAGGTCTATTAAGGCTGCAAACGAGTCAGCTCTAGTGTGGTGAGGACAACTTGTTTTGTCCCTTGAAATAGAGACTCAGGTACTGGCAGATTTGACTCAGCCTAATCCATATCCAAAAAGAAAAGAGAGAGAGACAGAGATGCAGTTTACTGACCAGATTTGTTGTTGTTGTTCTTAACTACAGCTTTAAGACAACACTGCTGCCCAGCCAGGGTAAGCAGGTATATACCATGAGGCCCCTTGCAGTAAAACTATAGTCTGCACTGAGGTCCCCACATTAAAAAAAAAAGAAAAAAAAAAAGCCTGTTCCTGGCACTGGTATTTGAGTTTTTGCTGTAAGCTGGTTGGTCACCCCTTTCCGCAAGAGACAGTTGACCTACCCATGGAGTGGCATGCAGCAAAGTATTTGGTGGTGAAATATGCATCATGCAGTGATTCGTATTGTTATTATTGTCACCTGTGTTTCATATTTGGATGCTTCTGGAACATAGGAAAAAAAAATTGTCAGCCCCCAACTTGGTTTTCTCATATAGTTTTAATGCTTTGTGTTCAGCTTTGCCAACGTGCAGCATGTTCTGCAACCTGAGTGGGCTTGAGTTTGTTCCAGTTATTGAAACTAACCCTCCTGTGGCTCTTTGGTTGAAGGGAGATGCGTTTGCTTGGTGAACGGGGACGCTGAGGCCCGGGGCGATTCCCGTGGCTCCGGGAGAAGGCTTGCGGCAGGGAGAGCAGGGCACTGCAGCCGGGCCCGCGGGAGGGACGACGGACCTTCACCTTCGGCTCGTCTCCCTGCCCCGGGCCGGACTGCGTGCCGTGGCTGCGGTGGCTGGAGGCCGTTTACGTGCAGCTCAGCAGAAAGGGCAGCGGAGAACATCAAAGTACAGAGCCTGGGGGAAGGCAGCCGAGCGGGGCGAGGAGGTGGCAGCTTGCCTGTGTCCCCTGCTGATCGTAAGTCAGGTCCCCAGCCACCAACGCCTTTCCGTGTCTGGTTCCCCGCACGGATTCTGTTCCCTGTCCTCGCTCCATTGTGTGCTTGAGAGGTGGTTCGTACCTTAAAGCTGTTATTTTCAAGTTTTAATAGTATTTTGCAACTCATTTCCTGTTTCTCAGCTGACAGCCATTGCAAAAGTAATCTTTGGCAGGTACTAATTTGGGTGATGACCACTTGATCTACATTTTTGGTGGGTAATTACTAAGTCAGAAGTGAGCAAATTTGATATCCCCTGACAGTCAGTAAGGCAGGCATTTTTACTACCCACTCATTAAAGATTCGCTGGTAGTGAAATGCCCTGAATTTTGTACTCTTCTCAAACATAAGAAAAATCTGTCTGTTAAGTACAAAAAGTTACTACTTATGTTTATTTTGTCATGTTTACGTAGTCTAAAATATGCTGGCTCTTGGAATACCAACTTTTTTAAAGAAAGGCACTTTGGGATAGTACAGCTATCACGAGATCAAAACTGTTGTGGCATCTGAGGCTTCCGTCCCGTGGTAAATCTCCTCCATAGATGTGTTGTTCCACAGCGATAAGTGAATCACAGAAGATCTGGAGTCCAGTTTGGAAAGACGCTGATAAGTTTGCAAACCGATGCCGAGTGCCTACAGGCTCTCTGAGCCAGATTCATTGGTATGCTCTGGCAGCTTTGCTTCACTCTGGTGATACAAAGCAGCTGTAAATCTGGTTGCACTGGCCAGTTAAGCAGCGTTTACAGCTGCATTACGTTGCCAGGATGGCCAGAGCATACCAGTGAATCTTGCCCTCTGAATTCTTTGTGTACATGAAATTGGGCTGGGTGTCTCATGAGAAAAGAGGCCTTTTCTGAGATTATCAGCACAGCTTGCTTCCTTGCATTACTTTGGCACTAGTTTCTGCTTCCCGTAAGACCCTGTGCAAAAGCGAGCAAAAAGAAAACATAATGTGGGAAAAAATAGCCAGACTTCTTTTCAAATGTCAGAGATTCAGATTTATTTTGAGTTTTAGAAGAAATGTGGGAAAGGGATATTTGCCAGATTCTTGGCCTCCCCATCTGGCTTCTGTGAACTACCTTTTTATTCCCTCTTCCCCAGTACGTTTCCCCAAATTTTGAAAGTCAAGTCCCTGCAACAAATCCTCTGAGAACCAGCTGAAGTAGGTTGAGAATCTAAAAGGAGTCTGATCTTTGTTTGTGAACCTGGAGTGAGCTGGTATATTGCCTAGCTTTTCTAGTTTGCTCCCAATCTATCTAAGCATATCCAAGTTATTGTGAATGTGACAGTGCACCTGAACCCATACCTTTGCTGGAACCTTCAAAAATACATACCTTTGTCTTTACCTCCATCCTTTAGAGCTTATTCCTCAGTGCAAGCTCTTCCATGCTTGTTGACCGTCCTTCCTTGTGTCTTAGACCTTCTCCTGGCCACTCCTTTGCACTCAATCGTCCAGCCTTTCTGATCATCTCTCAGGGTGTGTGGTCAGTCCCTCCCAGCTGTCGGTGTAGTATAAACACTTCCATGACAGCACTGATGATAGTGATTTACTGTTTAGTATGTGACTCTTCAAGTGTCTTTGGAGCAATATTGATTAAATTCATTTAGTCTCTTAATGTGACTTAAATATGTAGGGTGTGTTGTGCAGTCTCTGCACAGAGAGGACAGTAAACGGATCCCCAAGAATTCCATCAGAATTCATTAGGGTTTTGATGAATTGCAACTGCTAAGAAATTGTCTCCCAGGACTTGGAAATTAGTCAGTACCGAACAGTACTGATGTCAAATCACCTAAGGAGGATAAAACTGAAAAATACTGGCTTAGAGAATTATCTGTTACAGAAATCTGGAGAAAGAGTTTAAGAAGAAAATGAGAGAGAAAAAAAAAATATCTTCAAGAAGGGATTGGACATTCCAGCGATATAGCTTCCCTTCCTTGTGCTTGTAAAATGTTGTCTGAGGGAGGGTGTGCATATGAAATTAGTGAGGAGAATATTGATTTAAGTCTCTGAATTTGATTTCAAGGTTTGGATTGATTCAATCTAAATATATTGAATTTGAAAGATATCTCACCATTTATTTCTAAGTAGCATTTAAAAAAATATTACCCTATATTAGCCCAGCGAATGGTATTATAAGTGCCAGTTTATGTTTATTGCACGTATTGAACAGGTTCCAATATCTCATGTAAAATAGATGGTGGAAATAGGAAGAAATTCTTTTAATTCTACAAAACTGTATCAATCACTTCCTGCATTGAACATCATGTCAATATGTGTGCAGTATCGGAGGAAAACCAGGCACAGATCTATATTATTGGCAATGCGATTATCTTTTTAATTGTGAAAACTATGTACATATCCTTTGTTTTAGGACGGAAACAAATATCATCATGTGTGAATGAGAGCCGAGACATGTCACTTGGAAAGCCCAGTTCTAACGATCATTATAACAAGCGTTGCTTATAGACACTTCAGCCGACGGGATTATGCCTGGCTAAACGCCTTCTAAAGCCAGTCAGCCCTGGCTTTACAGTGGAGATTACAGGATCGTTGCGGACCCGCTTAAGGAACTGGAGCTCTCCCCAGCACTGCTGCTGCTGACCATGACGCAAATATACACTGATTCTTGCTGGTAGTTGTGTGTGTTGGGTTGACAAAGTAAAAGCATTTCCCAAGTAATGTGACATACACAAATGATAACTTCGAGATAATTAGACAACCTATCTGCAAAGGAGGCAATAAAAGTTAAAAATAAAAGTTATTATATTCTCTAACACTACTGCCGTTCATATCACTGCTGCCTCCCCAATCTGATTCCAGATCCAGATTTCTGCCATCAAAGAGTTTAGCAGCAGTCTGGCTTTTTTCTTGTTTTAGTTGAAGCTTAGAGGGTGCTTGGATCTGGGATTTTGCTTTGAGTTTTTCCAGAGACAGGAGCCACTGCCTGTTTGCATTCGAGATTTTGCTTTTGAACCCAAAATTCAAGATTATATTCAAAACACTGATGTTGCCAATCATAGAAATAATTACCAAATATAAAACTGATCCAGAATAATTTTGGATTCTGGCCACTGTAGAATTCCACAGGTTCTCTTATATCTATTGCAGACATGTAAGGAAACTGATATTGATTCTATAGGTTATTTATATGGTCATTCTTAGAAAAAATGAGGTATGATATTTCCCAAGCTTGGTATGAAGAAGAGAAACAAAAATGTCTAAAAGGAAGGGCAAAGGGAAAATAAACAGAGTAAGGAATAACAAAATGTGGGTGTCTTTTGTAGGCTGTAAGGTTTGTTCCTGTGTTGATCCTTGGGAAAGGCCAATATGGGTGAAATGAAAACTATCCATCAGCAAAACCTCTGCTATAGACATCCTTTTTTGCAGTTTGAAAGTTCAGGTTTTCTCACCATGTTTTTACATGCTTCAGCACCTCCTGGTTTAGATAAGGGAGAGGAATATTGAAGTAAAATGGTATTTCTGACCCTGCCAAAATAAGAAGTCCTGAAGACCTCACTCTTGAAAGGTTATCTGAAATGAACAAACATCCACACTTTTTTCAAGGTTCATTCAACTCTCATCCTCATTATAATTCTGATTAATGCTAACGATAGCGGGTATGTATAAATAAGAACCTAATCTCTTTTTGGTATTCCTGTCTATATAATGCAATGGGAGAGGGAGTCTTAAAATCCAAGGAAGTATCAACTCTTTTTCCTTTATTCAGCATGTTACTGCTTCTATTAATTTAATCAACCAATGAGTTGAAAAGGTTTCTGAAACAATGCTTCATATAATTTAGCTCCTAAAGTCATACTGTGAAATTCTAGTCTTGTGCATTTAACCTCCGTACATTTGTTTTAGCTCTACTGGAATAACTCTAAAACAAATTCCACAATTCCACCCTAAAAACTATAATTTCGTTACGTTATCTTGTTATTCTCCCTTCCTCCCCCTCTCCCTGTTCCCTGGTACAGTTCCACAGTATTCACGAAGGCATTTAAACATTTACTTGATTCCGCCAAAGTCAATGAGGGACTTAAACTTGTGCTTAGGTGCCTGCTGAACTGGGGCCCCGATTTGCATCAGAAATGCATCGCCGCTGCTCCGTCCCAGCCGCGAGCACCAGCGGCAGCCTCCGCCGCGGCGCGTCCGCTCCGCCCTGCTCCCGCTGCCCTCCGCTGCCGGCAGCACGCTGACGGGGCAGTCGGCGCCGTCAGGCTGCAGCCGACGCTCCCTCATCCCGCCCGGGTCAAGTCCGCGAAGGGCCGTCCGTCCTCGCGAAGGGCCGTCCGTCCGTCCTCCGTGCCCGTAGCTGCGGGGCCGGGGCGCTGCCTTGCCCCGGAGGCAAGACCCTTCCTCCGGCAGCGCGCTCTCGCGGAGGGGCGGAAACGACACCGAGCTGCAGCAGCTATTTCGCGTTTAAACAGGTTACAAGAAGATTATTTGAAGGGTAACAGCCAGGTTATGTAACCCATAAAAGTACGAATGATTTACAAATATTTAACAAGGAAAAAACTAATTATGCCGCTCCTGTCACAGTGAGGGCAGGCTTAGAAATGGTATAATCAATATGGGAATGTTAGCTGTAATGCAGTCTGTCAGCTTTTTAACCAACCAAAAAACTTCAGCAAGTCTATAAACAGAATTGACCCTCTATCTGCTGAATCCTGCTTGTGCCAGCAGTATTTTTCTCTCCTCATGTTCCATATTAGCAGTTGTCTATCATGGGATTTTTTAAAAACTGTACTAAAGAAGCGTTTATTCTACAGTCTGAATTTGTCTCCAAGTACTGGAGCTAGAAAGTACCTACCGAAAACTGTTAAGAATTTAGTTGATAGCCAGATGACTAAATTCCCTTTTAGACCCCAAGCCCATTAGGCAGTGGATGAGAAAACGTGTTGTGCTGCTATGGCTGATGAAACAACGCACGCAGTTAAGGTTGAGAATGTGTTTAATGCTTTGCTGGGCTAGGGCTTGCGTTTCACCTTTGCAATACCTCTACCTTCTAGGCAATCATATGGCTCTACTGGGGAGCTGGTTTTGTCCAGAAGAAGAGTCTGTTTGCAGGAGCTTGGTGGTATTTGATCTCCTGGCTCCTGGATGCATAACGGTTTGAACCTTTTCTACCCAACTTAAAGTACTGAAATCTGACTACACCATATAGTGCAGGAAATTGTTTTCTTATGAGATGCATATGTTTTAAAAGAAGCAACATTGCCATGCATTTTACATGGGTTATTAAATAACTGTATAAATTTAATGATTCAGATGTTTTGCATTATAACCTGGCATCTCAGGAGGCATGAAAATAGCACAGTAGGAAAATGTCATTGCATACTTCATAGGGCAAGCTGTTAACAAATGGAAATCCTTTTATAACTGTGTAAGACTTCCATCTTTAGTCCCCTGCCTATCTCAACCTTCCGCTGGTCTTCTGATGTGAATAAACTGTGAGTAATGTGTAATAGTAACAACAAGGCTGTTGGAATGGCCAGAAATTCTTACTTTAAAAGAAAAAGAAAAAAAAAAAAAAAAAAAGAGAGAGAGAGAGAGAAAGATGGTCACCTCTGTAGTTTGCAAATTGTTAGCAGTGCATGAAAATGGCAGGAACCCTCTTTTGCCATTCACCCCGGAGGACAGAGAAAGCAGATCAGGAGAGGAGAGGAGAGGAGATGTCTCCTGAAAATGGAAACTCTCTAACCTGAGAAGTTTAAGCATACATCATCAATATTTCTGTACATAAAGTACTTGGTGGGTATTGCTTCCCTTGATTTGTTGTTTGTTAGACTAGTTTTGGTTGGTTACAGCATTATACATTGTAGTAACTTTATTTTATTGCTACTGTCACAACAAAGCAAAGCTGCTATTATGTTATAACAAACTAAAGCTACATTTCTAAAACATCACATCTACCCAAACTACAGTGCTATAACACCTAATTTACAGTTTATTCCAATCGCATGGACACAGGAAACATAAAATAAAATAAAATAAAAGAATTTCATTGGCTCATCCCAGCAGAAGTCCTTTCTGGTTTGACTGCTTCTCATGCAGCAAGGCAAGCAAGATATATTGCCCACAGTGTTTTTATATGATAAGCACACAAATATGCAATCTACATATTACTGCAGTACTGTCAGGCCAGTTCATCAAACAGCTTAGGAGGCCCTGGCCAGGGGAATGGGGACCCATAGGTCTACTAAAAGCTTTTGTTAATGTGAACTAATAGAGATATAGAGTATTAAAGTACTACAGATAAGTGTGACTCTGTGCCACAAAGTATAAAACCAAACCGCTGAGGGACTAACATGAAAATGGAAGTGAGATCTGAATGCAGCTGAAATATTTGCCTAACCTTGGCAGTGGACAAAATCAGAATAGCCATCTGAGAAGTTTGCAGCTAACTTCTTCCCATTTTCTTACTGCAAATCCCTGTGTTGCCGAGCAAAGCAGAGAGGCCTGGATTCAGCTAACTGCCTAGAAATGCACAAAAGTTTGAACACGTCAGAAGCCTCATGTATGTGAGCCATGGTTAGAAACATTTTGAATTAGAGCCCAAGACATTGCTGCAGGGACTGGCCCTTTGGAAGGACCAGTGGTAGGATAACATGCTTGTTATGAGAACATCTGGGAGGTACCCTCAACTCCCATCTAAATTTCTAGCTATAAACCACAGAAATTACAGCAGGAAATCAGTGGGAGTGGAAGGCGTTCAGTAAATTGTTTAGCTGGAATGTTCTTGATGAGCCTTGGTCCTGGGCAGTGCTGCTGCCGTGCCGCTTACTGCCGTCTTTCTCCATGCATCTGCAGCCGCGGATGATCTTGTAGCCTCTGCAGCGCTTTCATTCAGAGACACTTGAAAGGCAGGTAGTAGATGGCATATTGGACAGCTTAGTGTGGTGAAATGTTGGTCTGTGTCTGCAAAAGTTGGCAACAGAAGCTTGACAAATAATTATTATTTTTTCTGTCTTTTTTCTTTTCTTTATTATTTTACTTCTGGCAGATATTTCTACAGGCTCATAAATTTGCTGTAAATAACTCCTAAGAGTAGGAAGCAGTGCGGCATTTCTTGAAAAACTGAGAGTAGCAAAAGAATGTGACAAATTCAGTAGCTGAGCCATCAGGATACAGAGAGCAGGTATCAAGCTGTGCCATATGTACGGTCACGGTTGGCTTGGAAAGTCTCTTCTCGTAAAACCAAATTGTTCCACTAGGAAGTGAAGCCAGGAGCCTTTTGCCTACAAAATTAAATTGTTCTTTTTTTCCAAACCAATTGCATTTTTTTGTTTTGTTTAATGAAACACCAGGCAGAATCTCATTTTTCTCCTCCAGCTCAACCTGTCTTTTTCCTTTATTTCACCCCTCGCTTGCCCTCCTCCCAGCTCAGGGCAAATGGAAAATCTCATCTTCTTCTTAGGCTATTTATCTTTTCCTTTCTGAAACAGTGTCCTCTAACCCTCACTGTCTTCCACCAATATGAAGTCGGACAAGGCGGTAAGGAGAAAGGGAAGGGAGACCTAGAGGGAAGCTGAGAACTTGAAATATCTAACAGTAACCAGGTTGCTTGCTGACTAACAGAGCTGAGCCCTGCTGAACCTCGCTTTGAAAGAAATAGCTCTAAGTGGAGATATGAGTCTTTATTTCCCTGAAAGCATTGTTTTAGACTCATGCCTGAGTTAAAAAACATCTAAGGAGGAAGGTCTGCTTATTGTGAATAAAAGCAACAAATAAAAAGTCATCAGTATAAAGAATTTCAGTATATTGAAAGACTACAAGAACTCTCTCAATTTTATTTAGAGTCTGCAATGCCTGCAGATGGTAGTGTTTTAACATTTTCACCTTCAACATCACTCTTCTGGGCCTTAGGATTTCTTGAGTACGAGGAAAGGAATATTGGTAGTTTGGATTTGGGGGTTTTCCTTGGTCTTAATGCACAATGATAGGACTGATCAAAAATGATGAGGAGTGTAGGAGAACTGTTTTGCTAATTGCTTTCTATCTCTCACCCAGTCCTTTAAGGGCCCAGCTGTGCAATGCGTACCAGGTGTCCTTCAGAAGAAATTGCATCTAACTACTGAAGGGTGAGACCAGGGACCAAAGGATGTGTTCCCTCCTGATGCTAGTCTGATTCCCTGTAGCTTCAAGGGCAATGTGAAAAGATTTCTCTGTGGCTTTCAGTACAATTATTGTGTAAAGTGAGGTTGAATAGTATCATATAAGTCATGGGTTTTGCAGTCTCATTACATGTCCATAATGCGCCTTATGATGAAAATATTTTTCTCAGCATGCACCTTCCTTTCTCTGAAGACTGCACATGAAGTGAATTTGTTTTAGATGTGTTCTTGCTATGTCGCTGCACAGTAACATGCATTTTAATACAACAGACTCATTCCTAAGCCTTTCTGCAACCAGTATTGAGAGATATGGCCTTGGAAGAAGACGTAGGATCAATGCAGATTAAGAATCCATAAAAAGTCAGCAATGCTACTGTTATTTCCTGTTCCTAAGATGAGAGGAAAAAACGGTGTCTCAAATGGCACCACATGCTAATTGCTCTCAAATGCTGGGGAGAGGCCACTGTTGTATAACCCCTATACTCTCCATCATGTTGCAGCCACAGGTGCTTGACTAGATAGCAAAATGCTACTTTAACCGCTTGAGATCAGTGGGAGGGAACGTCTGGTTTGGAAGTTCTCTTCTCCTAGTCTCCTGCAGACCGTCCCTGTTCCTGCTGACGTTGCGCTGGGTGCCCTGGAGAACATACTCAAGGGGGCAGCCATTCACCATCCTTCCATTTGGGGGCTGCTCCTTTCTTTGACTGGCAGCAGGGCTCTGAAGAGGAAAGCTATGCCAGGCCAAAGTGGAAGATTATTTTCTCTGCGGAAGTTGCTTAATGTGAGAAAGGAAGGAAGGGGAACCAGGGACATGTACAAGAAGAATAGTCTAGGCGAGTGAAAATCAAGGCAGAGGTAGTTTGGTGGAAATCAGGTTTGACTTTTTCTCACACGAGTATAGGCTGGTGTGCGTAGACTGGTATGCCTTTTCCACTCTCTAACGTTTTCATTGGCAGCAGTAACTGTAGTTGAGCCTAATGCAGAAGCAGGATCCCAGAAAAAAAGTTTTCAGAGTATCTACTCTGAAGGTGTTCTGACACATTGATCAGTGCAGTTAACCAAATTCCCTGCCTGTGAATGTACTGTCTTTCCCTAGATGAACATCTTCCGTAGTGTTCAGCTATACCCTGTCCTTCACATGTGGTCCGTCAGATCAACTATTATCTGCCCCAAAGTCTGCAGTGCTGAGATTTCTTTATTTCTACATGTGATGTAGAATATTCCTCCTAACCCACCACATCTTCTATCAGGTATAGAAACAAGTGTCAACATTCATAGTTGCTAAAAGCCATCAAGCAAAATTTGCATATGATAGAATTGAAGCATGCCCTTTGAATATTTTTAATGTATAAACTGATAGCCACAGTAAAAATCATTGTGATACTTTGGAGCGATAGGAGATGTAATGAAAGGAAGCAAGGCACTGACATAGCCTAGTTTGTGCAGAAGGATCTGCTCTTTGCCCACAAAAGGCAACGACAAGCAGGAGAATATCGGACTGCTGTCTGTCTTTCAAGTCTGGCATTTCCTTTTGTTACTCTCGTGATCATACTGTTCCTGATACAGTGTGGGCTCGTTTGTGCTTCCAAGCTACAAACAAAAAAAAATCTCATTTTTCTCTACTCTTCTTGGAAAACTCTTTAACCTCTTGTGTTTCATAATCAGTGTACACATATGACGAGAAAATGTACAAGATGTTCATGATATATCACTGCTATTTACCAAGTACCATGTAATTGAGCATGTAAGAAAAAGAAAACGTTTTTGTTTCTTGATTCTGTTTTGGCTTTGCTGGTTTTGGGCCACCTCTTACATAAAGTAAGAAGAAAGTGAGCACAACTCAGATTACATTCACCTCTATCCCTGAAATAATTGAAAAGAAGTATTTATTTGTTTTTTTATTCATACATGGTCACAACAAAATGACTAACAACACGTAAGGAAAACTAAGTATGTTATGAAACAAAGGGAAGTAATATATCTTCCAGTAAAAATGTAAAGTTAGGGTGGAAAAAAGACTGTTGGCAGAAGGTAGCCATTCATTTTTCTTAGTAGCACAGTAGAAGCTAACACAAGGGATGCTAGCATTTGTTAAGAAACATCAAATTGTTATGTAATTTAGCAGCCTGATTGTCAAGGCAAATCTGAGCTGAAGTAAGGTGTGCACACCGTTTGTCAGACGCCAAGGATAATCATCTGAAGCTAATCCTTTTACTTTCACGCAGTTGTCTTTACAGAAGTCTTTCCCTTCATGTTCGTATTATCTTAAATTGTTGGGTGACTACATGTATATTTTTTGCAAGTATGTGATAAATATAATTTATAATTAACCATGCGGATTAAGACATCTAGGCAGGCAGCGGAATCTTCAGATGTTGTTAATTGTTTTCTGCACGATGTATTGCTTTTAAAGTTTTAATAATCACCAATTGAAGCTGAAGAGCTTTCTTCACGCAATTGTTTTTGCAAGCAAAGCCTACGATTCTAATGAAATAGCTGAGCTTTTCAAATAATTTAATAGAGAAATGTACAGTTACCTCAATATACCACTTTTCATGAGGCTCTGTTAAAAGCAGATATTCAGAATATATACATTGACGTGTATGCGTGCTGTTATTTCAGATGTATAGGACAGGTTTATTAACAGAGACTGTAATCTTTCAGCACTGTTGAGACTCTAGCTCTTTTTGTAGGTGCTAAAATAGAAGCAGAGCTCTTTTTAAAATCTGGAGAATACTGAGCACTTGAAAATGTGGCTGCGAGCTCAGCTGAAAGTTTGTTCCATGATGAGAAAGCAATACAAGTAGCAATAATGTGGCACTTAATTAAAAACTTTTTGAATATAAAGCATTGAGAATTTTGGTTCTCACAAAATAGCAGAAAATGTGCATTTTATTATGGGACAGCATATGACATCCACAAATCAGCAGACTTTTTGAAAAAATCTGACTATAGTAAATCACAGTAAATCACTGCTTAGCATAAGTAAAATCAGCAAGTGCCAACCCAGCAATACCATACCAAAGTATTTAGTAACATCTCATTTGAAAATGTGAAGTGGTTCTTTCAGCATGGAATTTCTACTGCCAAAGACCCCCAAAATGGGGATTTTTTGCCCCTTAAATTAGAAGATCTGTCTGTCGAGCTCTTCCTTCCTGAGTTCTTGCATATAACATTCAGACTGGAGCAAGTGTGGAAGAGAGTGAATATAGTGATTTACCAAATGTGATATATTATCCATCAGTGACAGAACAATTACAACTTCCTTGGAAGAAACAGTTGTTTTTTCATACATTCCTTCTGTGAGAAATGTCATTGCTACTGTTCTAAGAATGTCTTGTAAAACAAAGGTGGAAAGTTAAAAATAATTTATGTCTTAATTAGCATGAATGTTAATACTTTAGATTTGACCAGGACTTAATGTATCCAAGCATCTAATATTTTGTAGTTTGTGCCGTTGACCGCTGTGCTGGAGAGCCCCTATGCTACAGTTTTCTTTGTCTGCGTCCTAGGTTGTGCCCAGAGTCCTTTTTGAGCCCCTGTTTAAAGCTACTTAAAAACCTTCGAATGACTTCTGGATTGCACTGGATCAGGCCTTGCTGGGCTTCACCCTTACCTTGCAACACCTGTAGTTTGAGTCGCAGAGGGCTGACTGTTGTCAAAGCCCACTGAAAATCCAAGTCTGGGTTGTGAGAGGACCTGAGCTTGCATGAGATGGGGGTTGAGTCCAGCCTGCCTTTTGAAGAAGGCAGAAAGTTTCTGTAACGGATTCCTAGAGACAGGTTCTTGTGAGATCCTCAGAATGGGAAAATGAGAATGGAAAGCCCAAAATAAACTCCTCTCCCCCCATGCTTCAGGTGAATGTGCAAGTGAAATCCATCTCAGTATTTCAGTGTGCTTTTTTTTGGTAGTAAGTGTCTTTGAAGAGAAAGCATGTGTTATTAAGTAGTATCAAGATTATTAATATTGCCTGTTTAAGCCACATAGTGTCTGCTCAGTAATCTCTAAATGCTGTTGCTTTTCAGCAGTGCACTGTAACAAATTAAAGTGAAACTTAAATATGTATTTGATAGGATCCCAATTCAAGAATGAGTTTCAGTCCTATTTTCATTATTCCTCAGTACATACTTTGCTGAAAAGTGTTATTCATCCCCATTAGACAAATGTAGTCGGACTTGTTGCAGTTTTGTGCCACACATCAACACCTGCTTGTTTCCTTTCTTATTAAATATGTGTTATGCACTGAAATCTGGTTGCATTTGAAAGGGTGAAAATGGGTATCAAAAGCAAATCAAAGATTTTGTAAAAGAGCACTGGAGCATACCTTCCAAAGTATCGCTTCATACAGCAGATCTACAGAAGATAGAGCCTGGCATGTATTTTCAAATGAAGCCTCTTGGCATGTTGAGGCTGCTTTTTGTGACCTAATGGTGATTTTAAATGGATAGATTTAACTAGAGAGGTTTTCTTGCACATGACCTTTAAAAGGGAAAAAGAACAATGTTAGCATTCAACCCAAACCCTGTAGTCTGTCACTTTGTATACCATATCATTACCAGCAAAATTTAAAGGAAAACTGCACCCATTTCGCTCAGCCCAGCAATATGAAAGTTCACAGGCTAAGGAGCACTTGTCACCATTTTTTAAATTACAATTGGCATTCCTGAGGAGGCAGCCATTTTACTGAAATATGATCCGTCTATTCTGTCTATCTAATCTGGCTGCTCAGCCAGAGTGTTTTAGGATGTCTATCACCCACCAGAGTATGGAGGTGCTACCTGAATTATAAAAACATATAATTGTCCAAATATTACGTTGTTCTCTTTGTGGTGTCTAGTGAGTATGTGACTGAGCACATGCATTTTCTGTCTTCTGGAAGAAATAGAGTTGTAGAAAAGGGGTGGCTGTTACAGGCTGGACATGGACTGTCTCATGAGCATTCACCATGCTGATGCTTTCTCATGACTGTTTTTTCACATTTCAGAATGTCCCCTTTTGTTCAAATGTAGTAATTCTCTAGCCTGTGTGATTAAGAGGGCAGTTTTTCAGTTGGGAAGGAATTCTAAACTGACTTCATATTTGTGTGAGTATGAATGCATCCTGAAACAGTAACCCTGTGAGCGGTCAGGTACCCCATTTTGTCTCCGCAGCCTGCTAATTTGGAACTATCCCGCTGGCTCTAAATTCAGAGACCAAGTCTCTGCTTCCCATCTCCCCTTTTTTTATTTTATTTTATTTGTAGTTTTTTTAGCTGCTGAATATACATATGGACTCTAAACAAGTCAGGATAGTACCCTGTGAAATAATACAAAAGCAAAAAAAGAGTCTGGCGCGTCCATGGAGAACTTGTAATCTAAGCGAACAGGTCAGGGAAAGAGTTTGTAAGGAAAGACTACAGCATGTGTTGCTAAAAGAGCAACGATCAGAAAAACTCGCTATTTCAAAGGCAGGAAAATGAACGATATGCAGGTAAAATAACCCTGTGCTAAAAGAGTTCCCTAGCTCTGTCTTCATGTCTTTGTTGTGTAGAAGACCAGAAAGCTGCACGCTGACCTTCTGGAGTTTATTGCAGTTCATCTTTAGTCCTGGGTTCAGCAAATTGCTGAAGGGGACAAGTGTTTAGCTCACCGTGACTAGGTCCAAATCTGCTTGAACAAGGTGTGACCTCTTGGACAGCTGACATGGAAGAAAGAATATCAGGCTGCAGATACCATTTGGAAACCCAGGAACAGCACCACCTTAACATAAATCCAGATAAGCCAGAAATAGGCTTTGGACAGTTCTGCTATAAAGTGTGCTCATAAAAATGAAGGCCAGTGTCCACAGTCGTAGTATTGGTTCAAACTTCTTTAAGTGCTTTTAGGATTTTCACTTTTGGAAACTGGCTGAATCATGAAAAGCAAAGAGATATATTAGCAAGCTGGTACTGAGGCACCAGTTCTTGAATTTGACATTATTTGCAATACTGGCATTAAGGGAGCTGAGCATGGAAAATGTGGAATATGAGTTCATCAGTTGTTCAATAGCGTTTTAAAGATCTATACGAATTATGTGTAATAAGCTAGTACTTCATCTGTGCTGAGTTCAACTAACATCATTAAAGACAGTGAATCTCGGCTGATTCTTGTGGCTGAGGTTCTGGTCCTAATGTGTTTCCTTGGATGGGTTACACATTTTTAAATGTAGCTGGGCACCGTAAGCTACTTTCTCTTTGATCTAATGCAGTTGCTTTCAAGAAGATGCACGCTGTCTTCTCTAGACTCAAATATCCTGATTATAATTAGATATTAAAAAAATATATGTATTGAATGAGGCATTTGCAGTCTCTTTCCCAGGCAAACTTTTAGACTGTTGAGCTGAGCAAAATGGGTATCGTTTTTCTTTAAAGAAACTATTTTGCTACCGAAAACATGAATTCTCTGAAATAATAGGTAAACTGTCCTTGTTATTCATAAACATCTTATTTATGCATCTTCACTGTTGTGATAAATTAACTGGGTTTGTTTTATATTTCCCTTCAGTTTACTTTAAATAATCCTTCACAGTCTTTCACCACAAGACCACATAAGATTCCTTTTTTAATACCCAGAATGCTGAAATGGCATTTTGAGCACAGACTGTAATGCATAACAAGTGTATAATTTCTTATTGGGAATGCTGTGCAAAAACTTGTTTTCCTATCAGCCAGTCTAAAATTTTGCTTAATTCACTCAAACCCCTGTGTATCTACAGGGGTAATTTATAATTAAAGCTGCAGCAAGCAGTTTGCTGGAGAGGCATACGTTCATGGACAAGCCCGTTAAGCTTCACTCCAGATCCGAGCCCCTGCACACCTCCTTTTGGCCGACAGCCTTCAAGCTGTGCTCACCATTTAAGGAGGGATTTTTCTTGACTAATTTGAATAAAAATAGCAAGCTCCCTGAGCTCTAGACCCCTTTGCACAAGAGCTAGGCGAGGGGTGTGCACTAGCATGCATGTGCTTGAAATTATCCATCTATATTAACCAGGGTTCTGTGTAGTTTGGCGGAGGAGGTGGTGTCTTTTATTCTGCTAAGCATCACGCACGTTTATGGCACTATATAAATAATCATAGAATCACAGAATGGTAAGGTTGGAAGGGACCCCTGGAGATCATCTAGTCCAACCCTCAGCGTAGCCCATATGGGGACTGAACCCATGACCTTGGCATTAGCAGCACCACGCTCAAACCAACTGAGCTAAACCTGGCCCCCAATAATAGAAATGCAGAAATAATCTAAGCCATTCCAGCAAGATCTCACTCTCTGAAGATTATCCCCATGATTCTGATTTTCAAGAGCATCACACTGAGGAGGAGAGGAGGGAAAGGAGGAAGTAAGAAGACAGATTCTGCATTTGTGGCTGGTGCAGCAATGGAGGGTGAGCATGGCTTTGCATGCTACCAAAACTTCTGCATGCTCCCTTAAGAGTCTCCTGTTGTTCCTTATTATTTGTCTTCTATACATTTCTGCCACAAAATCACAAAAAGAAAGGAAGAGTGCTGGGAGTGCAAGGGAGAAAAACATAAATTAAAGAGATGAGGCACATAAATTTTGTCATTTTGTTACTGCTGAACAAATCAGTGATTTTTTACTTATATCCTAACCCATAGCCTACTGAAATCAGTGGGAAGCTTTTCAGTGATTTGGGATCAGGCCTATAGTAGTTAAGTCGTCAGGTACCAGAACACTTCACTCTGGTTACTTCCAAGGCAGGAGATTCCACTGCTCTTGCTATATATTTAAAACTAAAGCCCACCCTAGAGATGTGGTATTTCCAGAGTCATCCTTTTATTTTGCCTTCTACTTCATTTTCTTGATGCTCTTCCTGCCCCCACAGAAATCTACAGCCTACAAGTGGGTGTACACAAGATTTCTATGTTAACTTCCATTCCACTTCAGCTTACCAGCTTTATAAACTTTTACAGGCAGAAGAAAATATTTGCTGGCAGAAGAACTGTTCCCTCAACTCACTTTTACTTTCCTATGTCCTTAATTTCTCCATGAGCTTCAATCACTCTTTACATCTTTTTTTCCAAGAGAAACAGAAGCATCTCTATTCTAGGTGGCATTTGTATGCTTCTTCAGAATTTCAAATTATTAGTGGGCTAATCTATAAAATGGAAACTAAACATGTTCACATAAGTGTATTACCAAATAGAAATATTTTGAAAATAAAAATTGTTATTTTCTCTTTAATGTGCAGCTTATGTTTGACTGAGTACATGGACTTAGATTAAAAGATTATATATGTGTGAAAAGAAAAGCCTCGGAGCTTTCAGAATTCTTAATATGGTCCAGTTCTGCTTCAGGAGATGCAAACTGTATCCCTCTGTGCTTTTCTGTCACCAGCAAAAATAATTCTTGTATTTGCAAGTGGCAACAAGTAAAAAGGTTAGATTCAAAATAATTGGGTGAGGTGCTTTTCAGGCGAATTAATGTAGCAAGAGCTGCTAAACTTATTGCACTTAAAAACACAAATAAGAGTGTTGGACAGAAATTGTCAGTAGGTGGTCTCTTAATATCTCACCAGTTTTGAAGTTATGAAAAGGAGCAAGACTTTTTGAAATCTAGAAAAGAAAGAAAGAAAAGCTAGAAACCGAGTGAAAGAGCAGAGTCGCAGCACCGGTGACCCGAGAAACCTCATTGCTCCACTTATACTGGCACAATGTCACGTTCTCAGCCACTCCATCACCAGCAAGGGGAAAGAAAAAGCTTTTCCTTTCCTTTTAGTCAAAGGCAGTGGGTAAGCAGAGCACGCGGTTCAGAGGGTCATTAAAAAGCATCAAAGGAGGCAGCCTCATGATGGTAATAAGACGGCTGCAAGGAAATAAAGTGGGCATTGATCTGCACTATCGAGTGTGACATTTTAACCGAAGCTAAAAGCCAAGAGCAGATCTAGCCCTCTTATTCATCTGCCTGCCTGTTTTAGTAAATTGTCTTTTTTTTTCCTCCAACCAGTGGCCTCAGAGGTCACTTCATATTAGCTGGCTTGTTAATACCGAGGCAATCAATACTTAATCAACAAGTAATGGGATTTTGCAGTCATCCTGTATGATCTTTCAATAAAGCCCCGAATCTATCTCAGCCCATTCAGAGCCTGACTAAAGGTGCACGATTGCTGCAGAGCAGGGATTTGATGGTCTGATGCTCTTAGGCTGATCTGCATCTGATTAAGACACCATGCAGCCACTGTCCTTCAC
Source organism: Rhea pennata (assembly GCF_028389875.1). Classification (NCBI taxonomy): domain Eukaryota; kingdom Metazoa; phylum Chordata; class Aves; order Rheiformes; family Rheidae; genus Rhea; species Rhea pennata. Next base: position 7,668,404 of record NC_084665.1, read on the forward strand.
CCTTTTGTTCCTTTATCCCCGTATAATGTAGCATGGCACAGAAATTCGTCATCTTAGCTTTTAGATGCAACAGCAAAGGAATTAATATTTCCTTAGTGCATGATGATCCAGCCTCTTGGTCATGATATGCAACCACGGTGGGGATGGGTGGGGGGCAGGGCAGAGAGAGAGGGAAACTATAGGAGAGACAATGGCAGGTTTCAGGTATTGCATTAGAAAACATAGTCTTAATGAATGTGTCCAAAACAGCTTTTCTTCTCTACCTTCTTCATCCTCCTTATTGAGAAAGAAGATGTGCTAGTGTAGCAGCCGTAGTCCCTGGACATGGCTGTATGAGAACAGATGTTACAGATGATTCACTGGGTCAGGGAAAAGGAACAAAAGCAAAAATTCAGGCCTCTTGGAACATCCGTCTCTTTTCAGACATTCAAATACATTGTTGGCACGGCTGAGGGTAGCACTGCTCTAAGCTATTTGCTTGTGGCCGTTTTACCCACCCTTCTGAAACTTCCCTTTCTTCTGCTCTTCTTACCAGAAACTGTGTTTGTGTCCATGCAGTCCAAAGAGGAATCCTAAACAGATTCTACCAGAAGACAGCCCGCAATATTTGCTCTCTGAAAACGAAAGATGTGACTAAAGAGACAAGGAAGAGAGGAACAACAGCGGAAATGAATGTTAGGGAGCTGTGGTAAACTTCGCAAGCTATTTCCCACTTCCTACAAGGACTTAGAAAGAGAAATCATTGAGGAAGGATCTGTCTTTATAAAGCTGCTATATAGGCCGTGTGATGTAGTACTTGCCATGGTTATCATGATAAATAGAATATAATTTCATGCAATATTTAGTACATGGCCAGTGCACACGTACATGTGCCTATGGCATCTCTGGACTTAGAGAGCTGCACTGCACTGAATGACTTAGTATAAATGCAAATGTTATCAAAAAATATCAGTGGGCTTGTTCAAAGAAAGGCTGTGTCCTGGCTCAATTAGCTTCTGAATCTACAGACAGACAGAGATACAGCACCCCTTCAAAATCTGGCAGCTCTCTGGATTACCCACATTCTTCTGATTAAGACCATCCTTGGTAAACACCTGGTCACTCGGGAGAGGTGTAAGGTGGGGGTTATTGGGGAGAAAATAGGAAAAGACAAATATGTGAATGAAGATGAGAGCGAGTGAGTAAAATAGGAATAGCAAGTATGAAAAAAGATGATTGCTGATGTAGAACGTGGAGATCAAACAATAAGGCATCTCCAAGGGGGCACCTGCTTCTTCAGCGGCCGGAGTGCCGGGTGGCTGCTGATGGTGGGGCTGTGCCCGTGGAGGGCTGTCGCTCTCTGTGGGCACTATAACCACCAGGTGTCGGTGCTTTTTTGTTGCCCCCCTCCCCCCCGTTAGTGGCCGAGCAGTGACACATGGCATGCATATGAAAGGATATGAAAACGTGGTTTTCCGAGTCACTTTGCTTTGATTTTGCAGAGATGGATTTCTGGAATCAAAGCCTGCGCTTCCCATTTTCTACTACTCTCCTCAGGGGCCGGGGAGTTCGTATGGCTTCGAGCAGTGGCCTTGCTCTCGGTTGGGAGTTGCCACGTTCTCCCGTGTCAGCTGCCCACGCTGTGTGCCTGCCCAGGAAGCCCCGGCTGCGCGGGCAGCAGGAGAGGAGCGGGGAAGCGTCAGGGCTGCTCCATTAAACAAGCCGCAGGCGGGAGCTGCGTTGGGTGCGAGATGTGCCTGGCAACCTCTTGCCGGGCTGAGAGTGGCACGTCCGATTGCTGTCGCTGGTGCAGACGGCCATTGCAGACAGGAGAGCAATGCAGCAGCTCTGAAACAGCCTTCTCCTGTTGGGCGAGCAGTTACATACTGAGAAGGTGTTTTTAAATGATCCTTCAGTCTGGAGCTTTTCGGTCCCCCTTGCCGGTGTAGGTAATCCACGTCTCCGTGTCCTTTCTTCTGATAGCGATAGCAAAAGAGGATACTTTTATTTTGTCTTGGAAAAGTGCAAGCGTTGTGGATCAAACATCACGCTATGCCAGCCTCCGGCAGTGTTGTGAGCAAACGGGCTCCACGCGGAGGCAGGCCGGGAGGGAAGGGCTGCAGGGCTTGCTGAGGTCGGACAGCCGGCGTGCTACCTGTGAAGAGCGTGCTTTGCACAGTGGCTTCCCTGGTCCCCCAGACACAGTCCTCTTTGGACAGGCCGTTACTGATATGGATGTATGCCCAAAATGATCCCTCTATGCCTGACAGCTGAGCACTGAGGTTGTCACTGTTTCAGTAAGGCCTGAAAACAGGAGGAGACCCATTTTATGCCTACACAAAAGCCAGGATCACTGTGGGCCAGTGTGTGAACAGTGATTGAGTGGTGTTGGGCATGAATCAGGACTGGCTCACACATCAGTCCAACCCTTTAATCAGAATGAATTGAATTCTAATCTACTTTTTGGCAATGAGTAAATAGGCAGCCTTGGATATGGAGGCTGTTCTGTTTCATGGATATATGTGTTTGTGCAGAGTATGGGGGCGCGGGTTAAAATTAGAGCTGTGTGAGCCCTGTAGGGTTCCATTCATGGTGGGGTTTGCAAACTAATCCACATTGCTTGCTTTGCAGGGATTGGAAGCGAACCAAATCTTGTAGATTTGTTTGAAGGTTTTTGTGTGATGTGGGGATAGGAGCTCCATCTGTACATGCTCACTTGCATTTTCCCCAAGCTAACCTTCTCTACGCAAGGCAGGAAGATCTTAGGGTTTTGTGGTGAATAGGTGCACAAAATGGAGCCAACCCATTTGGCTTCACTGTTTTTGCTAACAAATGCTGAGTTTCATGAGATACACTTCTTCCAAGTCTTATATACATATATATGTATATAAAGACAGTCTCCAGGTAATGATTTGCTTGCTCTTCTCCACTTTTAGTATTACTTCTATTCCACTGCTGTGTTCTGGCTGAATCTTAGAGCTCACATTAGTTCTCACCTCCTTAAAGCATCACTAGAGAGACCCAAAGAAACTGTTAAATCTCTTATTCTCTGATTCCTTTAGAAGACCTGGGAAGACAACTGGTGCATTGCTTCTCTGGAAACTTCTCATACGTAGAGTTTATGCTAGCTGGTCCTATCCATCACTTTTAAAGGGACACTGGCATACGTATCACCTTCTGAGGATAGAATAGGAAACAGCATTGAAATAGCCTATGGAGCAATGGAAGAATTAGTCAAGGAAGAATCAGCTGAATGGTTGAATATAAGAAATATTAGCTACCAGTAACTCACTTTGATTTGTAACTATATTGAGAACTGTTTTGCTGTCCAAATCACCAACCTTGCAGAAATGTTCAGCTCTATGCTCTATCTCCTTCCTTTCTGCTCCAAGCTTACACCCTGCCTTTGTTGAAATCTCTGTAAAGTCTGAATGAGATACCTGCATTCTTGCCAAACCTATGGTCTAAAGTCTTATTCAACAGAAGAAGAAGAAGGCAAGTTAATGTAACGGTGCCTCTAAGCAAAGAGGTCCACAAAACATCTCAGGTTCAGCAGCAACTCATCTCTTATGGGACTTGCTGTGTCGTCCCCTTCCCGCCCCCCCGCAATATGTTACTAACATAGAATAGGTCACAGAAGGGAATTTGATGAGCTAGGGAGTAAATTTGAGGCATATGAGGACTATTCATAATTAATCAAATAGAAAATAAGCAAGGGAAAGAAGTTATGTCAGGCAATGAGTGGGTGGGCATTCTGACTTTGGGAGAGAGAAAAGAAAGACCTGAAAAGAAACCAAAGAAAGATGGAAATATGCTGGTATAGCCAGAGAGCTCTCAGCAGAATAGGATTAATGAAGCTACCTTAATTTGCCTATGGTAAAAAAAGAACATTTTTATTTGGCTAAACTTCAAACACTCAAGCTCCATGCAGTATTACATTGTTTTTAATTACTGTGGGAGAGGTTTTCAGAGAGAGTCAGGTGCATGCAATTCTCTAGAAATATTAGCCTTTTCCTCTTTTGTAGAACATCTCCTCAGGTTTCAAAGCAGTAGTTGAGCAGTCCTGACTGCAGTGTCTTTAGTGGCGGAAGTATCCCTTTCTAGAAGATGGCAGTCGGCTAACCCTTGTACATATCTCTGTACTGAGCCGTAGATATGTGCTGCTTGAATCAATATCAGCTTTAATGACCAAACATGTAGATGACACACCTAACAGTGAGACTTACGTGTCAGTGAGCTGGGGCAGGGTGGGAGAAGCTGGCAAGTTACACCCAGTGTATGAGGAAAGATGGGAATTAAACGAGGGAGGAGTACAAATAAAGCATGCTGCAGGTATCTGCCAAGGACATGTCTTCTCTAAGCTCTAGGTCAGCAACACATCATTGTCCTGCTGCAATGCTGATTTTTTCTTCTACAGTGGTACAAATGTTAGCCCAGTTTATACTGACTGGAGTCAGCCCACACTTTGCCCCGCTGCAGGTTAGCTTAGCCAGCGTGGTATTCCCCACAGTATTGCTGTGGTCAGCTCTGAGCTCCCCTGTCAAGCTACGGGGGGCTGCAGCCTGCCCCAGGATCTTCAGGCAGCATTGTAACTGCTGTGATATGGCTGTGGGAGGAAGTTTAAGCTAACGCTAATATTGTGCAGTGTTGGGGGACTGCCCCAGCCTCCAAAAAAAGTTGCTGTTTTTAATAGTTGTCATTGTTTGCCAGTTCTGTGTCACCCGTGAACTCTGGGATATGAATCTCTCCTTTCTGTTGGGTAGGCAGCTATCTTCAACTTAATAGGCCGTTCTTTAGTATTACAAGTTTGACTCAGAGGATTAGTAATTGCTCTGGACAGTGTTGCTGTTAGCAGAGGGGTTTGAACTCTGAATGGGAAAGATCAACAAAGTGTCTCATATGCATTTTGTAAGTGATGACAGACTACAGCAAGTTACTAGGAGGCTATATTAGGTAGAAATCCTGTGTGTAGCTTGGATTGGGAGAAGGGGGAAAATGGAGATAGGGAGGAATATGTGACTATTTTTGTCCATCATTCAGATACTTATTGGTCATTTTATTACTGAGGTCACTTGCAAAGGTCAGCAGCTCAGCAAGTTGTGCTGAGCTGCAAAACATGCCCGGACTAAACCAAAACATTCATTCCTCCACAAGCCAGACAATCTCACAACTATCAGCTGTGAGCTGCAGCGTGGACAACGACTATCCTATTCTTGTGTTATGGACATGTTGATACTAGTCAGTTATGACACCTTTTATCTGTTCCAGAAAATGGCCTTGTTTTCCACACGCACTAGTGTATGTTTCAGTTCAAGACCAGAGCCCTGCACATGAAGCCAGCTGCCAGAGCCCGTTCGCTTGCTGACCCCTTACACTGACGCAGGACAGTGGCAGTGCAACCTGCATTGCTCAAATTCCGACTTTCACAGAGCTGTCATCAGTGTGCCTGGTAATAATGTTCTTACGCTGTCGCTCAAGTCTTGGCATGGTTGGTTCCCTCCTGCTTGGGAGAGGAAGCCATGGTGGGAAGTGAATATTGAGGCTGGGTGATGGAAGGGAGGGACTAGCACTGCAGAGAGCTGATGGGATATCTGTCTTCACAGGTTTTGTAAATGGAAGTCCCCCCTCTCTGTTGAGTTGTGTAAGCTTTTGTATATTTACAGCATTGTCTTCCTAGTGGTTGCTGCACTTCCCCTCCAACTTTATTTTTTTCAAGGTTTCTTGACATGAAACAAACTCTTGCTGTTAAATCAATGAATGGAGTCATGAATATATTTCCACTCCTTGACAGCACTGGCACTCAGTAAACTGAATAACTACTTAACTATGCAAGGGTACTCAGTGTCCTCAAATCAGCCTTTATATTAACTCTGGGGAAATAGTTTTACTTGCAGGCAGATGGAAGAACCACAACAGTGCCAAGGAGTAGGGAAGGAGGGAAAGGAACTTCACGTCTTACTCCTCTGCACCAAGCCAGTCCACTGCCTCCTCTCCTCTTGGATGAAACACTGTGAGGAGCCACAGAGGAACCAGCCTTCAGCAAAGTGAGAACCAAATGACTGACAAGAGCCCCCACTGGGGCAGCACTGCCTCTCCTGTACTGGTCACATACAGTGTGATCTCTCCGCAGCACTGGGAGTGGGCTCTCTGAGCATCTCTCATACCTGCCCATTTCCTGAGGTCAGGAAAGTGGAATCCTATCTCAAAGGCCCATATTTACACCCACTGCAGCCTTGGGATTTTGAAGGATACAACTTATTTTGAATTATCTCCCTCTTATGCCTACTTTGATTTAAACTGGTGGAGGAAGCCCTGAAAGTCTGAGAGAACAGTATGTGTCTTTCACAACAAGCCTCATCCTGCAAAATCAGCAAGTAACAGAAATCTTGCCTGATATAGGGAGCTTTCTGGTTGCCTGGATAAGTTAGGACAAGCATCCAGTAATGATCAGAACTTGAGAATGGCAAGATCTCCTAGCCAGGCATTTACTGTGTGACTAAGCATGCAGAAAAAGTTCAGTACAAAAGCTGTAAGACATTGATTAATATTACAGCACAATGACAGTGTATATAGCATTACCCTATGGGCAACCTCTCTGAATATTTTTTGTTGCATTATTTGTTCATTTGCATTGTGGATATCTAAATCAATAAGACCAGATTCCTAACTCTTCATCTTCCTTTTAAGTATAATTAGATCAAGTCATGTTCCATATAAATGCAAGTTAAATAATTTGGATTAAATAAAAGGAAGAGCCTAAGATGCACTGAAAAATACATGAGCATGTAATTTCTGCTCTTGTGTCTGTTGTACACATATGCAGACCTGCACTGTAAGCCCATGCTGCCTGGCAAATTATTTCTTTGGTTTTACCATTATGGTAACTGCACACAGGAAAAAAAAACAAAAAAAATATATATGATGCACTAACCTTTGTTAAGCGGTCATTTATTTGACTCTTTCTCGTAGTGTCTTAGTAAGTCACAAGTACCAAGTACTCTCTCTCTCTCCCTCTCTTCTTCTTTCTCCTATCTGCCAGCCATCTGAGACTCTCCAAAGGCAAAACAAAATCACTTCCTGAGTACACAGCATAAGGGAGCAATGGTGGAGGAGAAGGCTTCAAAGGGGGAGCCGGCGGTGCACAGTATGGAGCAAAGCCGGTGTGTTCTCGCAGGGACCCAGGGACTTCCCGGCGGAACAGGAAAAGACGGGGTCTCGGTGCCCGGAGCAGTGCAGGCCTGGCAGCGTTGCAGAGCTGTGCAGCGGGCTTCTCCGGGTCTGTGAGCTCAGGTGTCTCCAGGCGTGCACATGGCAGCTCTTGTTCTCTCACAGCAGTGACATCCTGTGCCTTTCACACTTGATTTTTGTTCCCAGAGAGAAGCACTTCAAAAATTAGGATGTCTGGGCAAAACCATGCCCACTTGTAAAGGGGTCTCTGTGAAAATAATATTTTGTCTGTGTGCAGCTCTGTCTCGCTGCTTTGGTGACTTGGAAGCTAATGTAGCATCTCCTGAACTTTTACATCCACAAGTCCTTTTCAGGCTCCCATTTTATTTAGATAACTACTGCCTGAGCCTCTTTTTGTCATGAAGTCTGTAGAACCACGTAATGTTTGCATGGAAAATCCTTTGCTCAAAGAGAATTTTTGATCGATGACAAATCAGAAGCTACTGTTCTTGGCCTGGGATAGCTGAGAAATGTGGAAGGGGCTGAACAGTGTGTCTGTGTTTATGTTCCAGGGAAGAGGCCCATCTGGACTTGCTCTGCCTTGTGCCTGGCTCTTCAGAGGTCTGTTTGCAAAATGACAACTTTCTTTCACAATGACAATTACTTTTGAAACAAGCAGTCATGCTTAGCAGTCATCGCCTGATTGCCAATATTTACCTTGCTTTATTACATTACTGTAAACTTTGGTTGGCTATCAGAGTTGGTTGATGACTCTGGCAATTTGGAATCTGAAGGGCTCTTATGAAATTAAACACCGCCTTTGCGTGCCATCCAAGCCTCTGGATGGGCAAGTGAAAATAAATGTTCCAAAGGTTGTACTTTATATAGCCACAGACTTGACCTCTAAGTGCCTTAAAAGGGCTCACATACTTAAAGGTGCATTACCAGGCCTTACACTAATTCACTGTGATAGCTAAAGTGCTTTGTGTATACCACAAGAGACCAGAAGCCCTTGAGGATCCTTTAGAGCAGAGCATGTGGGCAGTTAACATCATTATTCAGCTTGAATTTTGTATTTGCAGCCAGTCAGGAGTGAAAGTAGGGGTAGACTATTTGCATATTGTTTTGGTATAAAGCTCTAAAAATGCTTCCATATGTGTAAGTCATGTAACTTCATCCTGTGTGTTTTTTAGATGCCTGGAAAACCCTAAATAAGACAGGGTCTTTTCTTGTTTTATTTTTTTCTTTTTTTTTCCACTGAGAATTTCTTGGAAGCATTCATCCCTCCCTCTCTTTAAGTTTGCTGGTCTAAGCAGGAATACTTGAGACTGATTTTAATTCTTAACTAGATGGACATGATTTATTAATTCACATTTGAAATAACAATTGCAGTCGGAAGGAATCAGCTGAAAGCCTTAATTACATTGGAAAATATGCTTCAGTGTAGCATGGCCCCATCCAGATTTCAGAATACATGATTATCATCATTTTTTAATTCTTATATTTGAAAAATTGTGATAGAGACCAGACTCTGCTGGCTACCCACACTGCTTCAAAGCAATGACTAAATCAGAAGTGAGTCTTTAAATAGATCATTTTCTTACTTGCTTGTTAGTGCCCAACCGCATATGTAGACTTATTGTGCAAGGTTTGGCCTAAGCATTTTAAGTATTATTTTTACATCTGAGCCAACTAGCAGTTTCTGTGGCCAATTCCAAGGAAAAAAAAGATGTTAAACTGTGAATGTGCACTGGCATCTGAGCTGAGCTTAGGTAATTTGGGATCACTCCATAGAAATCACATATGGCCTTTGGGGACTGGGAATTCATTCCTGTTCAAACAGTAACCAAACGGGAAATGGGGGGAGCAAGATCAAGGTAATGGGGGGAGGGGAGAGGAGAGAAGAAAAATGGAAAAAAAAAAAAAAAAAAAAAAAAAACAGCCTTCCTGAAAAGAAAAATTGTATCACAGGAAAGAAAAAATAAATTCTTCCTTACTTTTATCTGTAAAAAAAGTATGAAAGTTGAGAGAGATTGGCCCATACGAGCCAACTGAAGTAACACATTCTTGCTATGGTTGCAATTCCAATCACCATTCTCAGTTTCTTAAGACTTTTGAGTATTTTCCTTAAGCTTCATCCTGTATCTGTCTTTCTTCACTCTGCATCTGTTGCTTTCCAACCACCTTTTATCTTCTCCATGGGCCTACCCACTCATCCCATTTTCTAGACTAAGTTCTAGCTAAATTTACTGTAAAACTGGTACCAGTTAAGGCAAACTGCTGTAAAGTGAGTTGATAAATTTTTTTTTGAATGTGAGAAACATAGAAAACCTGTTCAAAATTCACTTCAAGATGTGGGATAAAAAGAAAATGCAAAATTGTTCCAAGTCCTGGCTGGTTCAGAACTGTAATTTTGCCAAGAACTGCTGAACCCTTTGGTTTGGCTTTGGACACAAAAACACAAAAACAAGGCTGAGAAATGTCAGGAACTGGTGTGCGCCCTGACACCTACCAAGGCTCAGATGCCATTTCAGCTACAAGCATGGATGTTGTATGAGTGAATTGGGGCCCACAAGAGCCAGTCTGCCAAGGCAAAAAGCTAGGAGAAGGTCCTGGTGGTTGGCTAGGCAGAGGCCCTATGTCATGCCTTAGCCCAGGGCCTCTTGTCACCTTGCTGTGCCAGTAATTTTGATGTCGAGACAGGACCTCCTGGAGAAAAACCTGCCTCTGAGAACTACAGAATGGCGAGATGCTGAATGATGAGTAACTAAGTCTATTCACCCAGCATAAAATACTAGATAAGATGTGGATTAGCTTACAGGAGCGCAGTAGGACTGGCAACAGGGTAACCTGGTTCCTAAATGTCCTGCTTTCAGTGAGAATCACTGCATGGTGTCATTTAATGTTTGGGCATGGAAATGGTGGGACTTTAGGACAAGGAATTGTCTTACTCTTAGTTACCTTTGCCTGCTCACCTGCAAGCAGTGAGACCTCTTTCTCCTTGTCTCAACCCAAGTCTCAGTCCCTGGTTGCAGCAAAGAAGAGACGTGAAACACGATATGGTAAATGGTTGTACATGGTACTGCAGAAGATGGAGTGAGAGGGCTGACGGAGCTTGTAGTTCAGCTTGTGTATCCTCACCTTGTTAGAGAGAACATGCCAAAACCAAAACTCCAGTTAGATAGAAGGGAAGGAGAGGATTATGATGCTCATCAGTTTAAGGCCAGAGAAGATATGGGCTGATATGTGAGAGACACCACAAAAGCCACAAGGTTGTTTTCTTGTTCTAAACACAGGTTGCAATAGTGCTATCAGATGTTGGAAAAATATTAATAGTTTTGACTGGCAAGACTCTGTTGTATGAGGTGTCTTAAGGAAAGCACAGCTTCCTGAAGTGAAGGCGGCACATAGCAGAGTCAGAGGCAGGCTCCATGAATGACATTTCTCTGCTGGTGTAGGTTTTTTTTGAAGCCAGGCAATCTGCCATAACTCAGACTGCTCACAGGCCCTTCTCCAGGACTGTTACTTTAGACCTTGCCATGTACAGGTGAACAGAAATAACTGGGTTTTGCACTATACCTACAAGCATGTGGATAAAGAGCACAGCTCACTTGCCTATCTAGGGAAAATAGATTAACAAATGCTGAAAATACATGTTTCCTCCTCAACAAGGGGCTCTTCCTATGCTTTTCCTGAAACAGAGTGCTTTGAAATGTTATACAGAAGTGCAGGAATAATCAGTTAGAATGGAGGGAAGGAAATACCATCACTTTAACTACTCGCAGTGTCCCTGACTAATGTTGAAAGCTTTTGCCTTTTCTCTCCAAACTTGATGAAACTTCTTACACTTATATGAACGCAGAAATGTACTTTTGAAATAAAATATGGTAAGTGCTCTGCAGAAGTCATTGTTAAAATACAGAAGAAGATCCATCTTTTATTCTGAGCCCTTCTTTCGGATGTGCACAAGTCTTCAAACATTTTTGCAGGGAATCAGTATGATGGAAAGCCCTTTGTGGTTATAGCTTAGCTGATGAAATAATTCCACTTATTTTTGCCTCTGAAAGATGGAAATGATACTGTTTATCTACACCCTTCTTTAGCAGCTTGTGCTATAGCATTTGCACTATTGAAACCCAAGCCTTCACGACACATCTGCATTAACTCTTCAGCTCTTCCAGAAAAAAAATAGTCATCTTTTCTCTCCTCCCTGGCTGCATTCAGGACCACAGCCTGTTCGCTGACTGGCAAGCCTAGAGCAGGTGTGATGTGGCCTGATTTTGTTTGTGGTGCTTATTCAGACTTAAAACACTGACTTCCTAGAGCTGGGAGATACCACTGAACGTCACTGACAGGTTCTTGACCTTTCTGTAACTTGGAAATGGATGCTTTTCTTAAAAGGTTTGTGAATGTTTACAGGAAAAGGCAATAGGAGAGCTAACAGGATAGCTATATCTGGTAAATTCACTTTTTTTGTCCCTTCAACTGACTAGCAATAAATAAGGCAAATGCAAGGCTGTTTGTCAAACAACAAGAGCAAAAGAACAACCTTTTCTCCTCTTGGCGTGGCTTCTGACTATGTTTGCGGTCTGCCAGTGTGGCTGTGAGTTACAGCACTCTGGGTCATTATCACATGCGTGGTGTTGCTGAGGGCAAAAATAATCCTAGAAAGAGTCTATTTTCTGCCACTGAACAAGTCTTGTTATCTTCTTTAATAAATCCAACTACCTGGTGTTTAAGAATGACTTGAGCTACATTCAAACTGTTTGCTCATCCTTAAAACTGTTTGTCCATCCTTTCCCAGCAAGTACACTGGTTAAATATGCACACACACAAATGCATTTATTTACACATATACATACATAAATACAAACATATACATATGAAGATACTGTACATAGAAAGCTCATCAGCTGTCTGCTTGAGAAAAGCAGGACAAAGCTCTGGGCAAACTGCAAAGGAAGGAAGGGAATTAAGACTCATCTCTGAAAAGGGGAGATAGATTCAGCAGGCAATACAGCTCAGTTCTTTCGGAAACACTGAATTTCCAAAAGCAGAGAGTATTATCGCTTTAGGATCTGATTTTATTCTGAATATTTGTGAAGGGTAACAACACAACAAGAACAAAGTAAGACCTGTTGGTGCAAAAATCATATTCTTGTCTTGCCCCAGCCATGAATTTTCTGAGTACTAAGCACCTCTGCATTTATCCTCCTTGCCACCTGGCAGTGAAAGACATTTATTTTTATTCCCATTTTATTGATGGGAAACTGAGAATCAGTGAGACGATAATTTGGACTTCCAAGGAGTTCGTTTAAATAACTAGATATAGAAAAGGGCAGCATGCCAGGAAAGGTCTTCTGAAAATATTTCTGCAAACATCAGTAGGGAGCCAAATGCTTTCTGCTATGCTGGCCCTCCTGGGAGGGACACTTTCTGCAAACCTGGCCTTAATTGGTGCTGAGCACTGGAAAATTCTGGTCCTCTACCCAGCATTATGGCAGTAAGGGTCATCTTGGTGTATCCCAAGCTGCTATCTGTCGCACCGTCTATCCTCTGATTCAGTCTTTGCCATGACTGTACATGCCCAATTTTGTTTGGTTTTATTTGTAAAGAAAGAATTCAAGGATAAAAAAGTGTTCTCCTAACACATTTATTTTTCTCTTTTTTTTTTTCTCTCTTCTAATCTTTCAGCCTGGGATTTACAGTAGCCTGGCCCTTCCTACCCCTTTCCAAAATGCACTGAAAAGGAGCCATCTGTGGGTTCCCTCTGTTGATATCTTTCCGAAAGACCTTGTAAACTGACATTAATTATTTTGACTGCATGCACCTATTTGTTATGACACGCTGCTGCCTGACTCCCTTGCTTTTTCTTTTTTTTTTTTTTTCCTTTCTTGAAGTAGTAATCTTGCACGATGCTCAAATATTTGTATACCGTCAGCTCAGAGGGAGTCAGCTCAGAAGCCTTCCTGCTGTCAGGGCCCTTAAAGCAGAGGTGTTCAGTAGTCATTTCAGTGTAAGGAACATATTTCATACATATCAGACAATTTCTTATGTACAGATGGGACCCACCCATACCACGTTATGGAAATTAGCTCCTCTCCATATTCCTTTCAACATCAGCTGGCTTGGTTGTAGAAGATTTGAGCACATCACCTTCAGAGTCATCTTTGCTGAAGTAGGAGATGTGGACTGCACCCACTAGGAGCTGAAATTCCAGGCTGCGTATTTTGTTCTCCAACAAAGCCGTGAAAATCTGATGGACTTGCTGGGCAATATTAAACCCCATGCAAAAGCTTTATAAAAACTACTTCAGAACACTATCAAATTATTAATATTCTTTTTCATAATACAGATGGTGTCTCATTTTATTGAAATAAAAAAGAAAAAAAAAGAGAGAAAGCAAGAGAGGTTTTTTTCCAGCCCTGTTGGGAATTATTTTACTGAAAATATCAAAACTGGGAAGATTTCTCCAGTGCCAGGGGGTCAGAATCTTTGACTAGTTTGTCATAATGTGAACATATAAAAATTCACTCAGTGCACATTCCCTGCCTTTTATTTAATGTACAGTCCAGGTAGTTCCACTTTGATCCTTTACATTACTGTCCCTAGCACTGAGCATTTACTTTTAGTGTCTTAAATTTCTTCCATGAATTCTGATGAAGGGAGAACTTCAGAAAAAGTGCTCTTGGCCAAACATGTCTTGATGTACTATTATCAATAAAACGAAATTTTGTTCTTCTACCTGACATTGAATAAACAAGTACTATATGTTTCTTCTGGGAAGCTCTCACATAAGAGAGAGTATACATAAGTATATTTCTTCTCTGTAATCTCTCCAATTAAAAATAGCATTTTCTAACTAGCTCCCTGTGAATCATATCTGAATACCTTAATGATTAAGTGCTTAGTATTTTAATTTCTTTTAATACAGAATAGTAAACGCTCCTGAGAGCCAGATGAGTAACAACCATGACAAGTAGCAAAGTTATGTTTCTCTCTCTATATCAATGTCATTTTCACCAAGTAGTATCAATATAAGAACCAGCCAAGTCATAATTTCGATACAGCTGGTTTTTTTCAATGATTGCTAAGGGCAGAATTTGCCATGCAGGCCATTGTGATAATGATTCATGAAAAGAAAAGAAATCAACCCAATTCTCGCATCACCCATGGCATTTGTTTTGGACTGGTGGTTAAAATATTTTTTTTTAACTTATAAACAGATTGCATATAATTTCTAAAGTCGGGTACAGGTGACAAATATGGAACCTCTGTGGTTTTATTTGTCATTCATCTTTTGGTGTAAAACTGGAGTATAAACTGAGAACACCAAAGATAGCTTTGTTACCTCCATGTTCTTGCCCTTTTCTTATACAAAGAGGCAAGTTTACCTGAGATGTGTATTTGAACACTGGGAAAGTTTGTGTCCAGATCTGAACTTGGCAGTAACTCGAAAGCGACGAATGAAAATCTGGGTTTGGAACAACTCGGCTGAATAAAAGCTTGGCTCTTATTCAGGTTGGCATTGCTGTTTTAGGCTATGTAGGCTGATATTAAAACTCTTCTAAATTCCTAAGAAGTGACAGCTAAGGAAAGTATTGTATTGGTGTTTCGAGGAAGACCTTAAAAGTAGGAATGCCTTTGTCTGATATCATATACAGCATCATGTGTAATTGCTTCCTGTGGTCTCTGTTAAGGGATTGCAAAGCCTCCATCCAAGCAGTTGAAAATGCAGAAATATTGCTGAAGCAAAGAGGAATTTGTTTTGCAGGACTGCAGTATGCACCTCCAAGATCTAGGATGAGAAAAACACGTCATTAAGACGTCTTTGACCCTTTTCTTTAACCCTTCTGTCCTCCACGCTGAACCAGCCCCTGTAGCCAACTCTCTTGCTTCCAACCGAGATTCCGGTCTCCCTCCAAACAGCCCATTCAAAATAATCAGGGAACCGAAGTCTTCCTAAATCCAGGGGCATCTTACCTCACATGTGGTCTAAAACATAACGAAACAAAGGAAAAAAAATAGCAGTGTGAATTCAGGCCAGTGCTTGTTGCTCTGTTTCTGACTGTGCAATCCGCATTGTGTGAATAAATTTAGTTCTGAGTGTTTAATCTGACACCTTTTGCAAGCAATGCACTCACTCAAAACACCATCAAAGAATAAACACTGCGAGTCTCTTTTAGATATTTGATTGGGTAGCTAATTCGCAAATGATTGACTACTCGAGTAGTGAGAGCATATGGAGGCTCTGTGAGCGATTGTCAACACGAGGGAAGTAGGCAGGGAAGCCAATTGTTCAGAACTGAAAACAATAGCGAACAAGAAAGTCCTTGAAGGAATGTGGCACTGGGTCTGCTCTAAGCATGAATTTATGAAAACGCGCGGCCAAAACAAAAGAAGATGGCAGCATCATTTCCTATATATGCTCCTCGTTGTTGGTTATTATTATTCCAATTTTTGACACTTGAATGAAATGTGGTATAATTGGGCTTCATAGCTGCTGCTTCAGGCGACATCAATTGCCTTTTTTAAAAATGATGATGGCGTTGAGGGAGACTCTTTTTTTCCTTTTATGTTTTGAAGTTGCTGTACTCTCAGTGCCACTCGTACAATACACGAAAGGGGCATTGTACTCCTGGGAGGGTCTGCAAGGCTGGGGACTGAGCCCATGAAGAAATATGGGATGGAGAAGAAAGGCAAAGTAAACATACTGTGGGATGTTACGCTAAAGCTAATCCCAAGATATCCCTTCTTCTTTTTCCACTCTCGTTTTTCCTTACTGATAACTCAAGCATTTCACTTCCTTCCCTATAGCATGCAGAGCATATAATGTTACAGGTGTACACAAGAAAACTCCATTCTCTGCCCTTCTTTGCTTGATTCAGTAATCAATTCTGTCAAGTCTGAAGGACTTTAAGCTATCATGAAAGAAAATCATTCCTTAAACTGTGTTTATTTCTGCTACAAAAAACACCTCTGCATCTTTTGTTTGTATTGATAGGTATACTGCCGGATTTAGTTGGCTTATTTTGATTTGGGGAGGAAATAATAAAACTAGAAGCATTGTGATTTTCAAAGTTGGATTCAGCAGGGAAAGGAAAGATGTATTCATCATTCAGCTTTTGCATTGAGAATAACAGGAGTGAACAAACCTGTTGGGGGGCTGAATCCTCCTCTGTGGGGGATAGATCCCACAGGGATCCCACAGTATGCCTGGAACTGCACTTTATTTCAGCGTCCCTAAGGAGACTTCAGCACTCAGAGCACGGAAGAGCACTGCCCTCACAGCCCATCCCCGGTGCTAGGTCTGATCTGGAGCTGAAAAAAATAGCGAATTCCCCGGCTTCAGGGTAAACCAGTCTTTTTCTAGCTTGATGTTGCTGGAACAGCAGGTGGGATGGATGCAGGAGGAAGGAAAGGAAAGGAGTTTAGCCATGTCCTTATAGCTTTAAAACCAAAATATTTGCATATCTTGAAGGCAATTTCCCTTCAGACAGACCTAAATCAAAGGTCTGGATCCAAACAGCCCCAAGTGAAGGACCATCTGTACTGTAGCTCTGCTGCAGCCATTTCGTGGAAAAACTGCCAAACAATGTGCAGGATGTAACCCTTCTGCCAGGTGCTGTCAGCAGCAGTGAATGCTGGGGTAAGATGTCAGGAGGTTCCTCCTAAAATTAGCAAACGTGCACTGACTTGCTTAGATCCCTGTGTGAGCTGAACATCTCCCCTGGGTGCCCTCAGCCAGCCAAGTTTTCTCTTTTGCAAGTCCTAAGTCTGTGCATAAAGCAAAGAAAATGTTACTGTGAGAAAACGAGCATAAATGGAGAAACACAGCCACAGTAACGAAAATGTCAGTCTGTGAAGTTGCAGCTTGTAAACAAGTGTGTAAACTCCCCCTCCCTCCCACGAACACACACACACATGCACATACACATATGTTCACTGTATTTGGGCAGCAATCCTTCTTCTCAGTTCTTCTACCCCCAGGATGAGCATTCAGGGCATATTGTCCCTTTAATCTCTCTTTTTCCTTCTCACAAGCCCCTTCCCTCAGGCCCCCAACCAAGATTCGTTGATATTGAGTAGTGAAGGTGCTGCCTCTCTACTACAAGGTTAGACTTGAGTCTTTCTGCTTGTACTTGGTCATGTTGATGATGGGTACAGCAGTGCTGGTAGAGCTCTGTTTTCCTGTGAACTCCCGGTGTCCACTGCTGACATTTGATTCTCACCAAAATGCCTGACTTTGATTTTAAGGCTATGCCAATCACTGGAGTCCATTTCTTCTTCCTCTTCATCCTAGTCCCATCGCATGATGCGGTTCCCTGTGAGATCTGGGCTATTGCCAGTGCCCAACACAGAGCTGGGGACTGCTTGCATGTGCAGAGCTGCAGCAACGTGAACACAGAGCCTGATGCTCTGATATTGGCGGGCAACACTTGTGACTTTGTTGTCTTCAAACATAAATCTCAGTGTAATTTTTAAGTGTAGGCACTTAACTGCTTGTGATTTAGAATCCTAAGCTAACCTAAAATATTCTTTTTAATGAAATCGTTGCGGTTAACCTTTAACTCCTTCCAGTTCACAGAATCCTTTACAAGAAAGAGCAGGAAATCAATAGCTCTCAAAAGCAAAAGCAACAGCCCTAGTATCAGTGCGTGCCATATCATGCTGGCGCACCAGTGCTAGGAAGTGCTTAGAGGAAGCAGGAGATGACGCAGAATAGCCATTCTGGGTCTGGCTTACTTTCACGTTGTAACCTGGCTTGTAATAAATCCTCTAAGGAAAATGGAGGATGAATGCTAGTTTCACCACGAAGGCATTAGCAGGGAAGCATGGGACATGCGATATTTGTCTGTACAGGTGTCTCCAAAACCATTGATTTCAGAGGGCTCATTAGCGTGAGTATGGCAAGCAGGATTTTTACCTGCTTTGGTGTTGTGCTGGTCCTGAAATTTGTTGTTATTTTTATCACTCTGTTACAAGTTACTATAAAGCAGGAGGGACATAAAATTAACCTAGCCTCTCATCAGCCTTAATTTCTGTCTCTGTACAAACAAACAAACAAATCCTCCCCTTTTGAGTAAGATTTCCTTTGTTCAGTTTTTCCATACTGTTGTCTTAAATGTTAGAAGGTTGGACACAAGGTCATTCACTAACCATTTCATGTGGATACAGAAAGTCAGTTCAGGTCTTCTCTCTCTCCCCTCAATTCATCTGAAGTCTCTGCTCTGTAGTAATGGGGCTGAAAACACAAATGAAAAAGACTTTTCTGTGGATATGGGATATTGTTGTAAAGCTGAGGAAGCATCTGAAAAAGTTTTGTGGACTTGCTACGAGGAGGTTAGGTGTATGCACAATATGGCCAGCAGGCTCATGCTTAGGTGTTGCCTTCCGATCAGCAGGATGTCAGGATTGCTGTCATTCCAAAGGAGTGCTGAGCGAGGAAGTCCTAGATTTATCAACACAAAATGTCATGTGTTGCTTAGGCAGTGGGTTACTATGAGTTCGTTCCCTGTTAACCAGAAGCTGGGGGAGGGGTTAGAAGTTCTTCCACGTCAATAGTTGCAGGAACTTCTGTTCATCTTTTGCTTCTCTTAAAGCCCAGCACCTGTTCCTTTTGGACGCCAGGGGAGGGCAGTTCATAGTGAATGTTACTCACAGATGTCAAAATTCACATGAATATGTCACTCCCTGATGGTAACTATTGTGGTGGCAAGGGTCTACCCAAATATTGCCATGGATATGTACTGTGAGATCACGGTCCATTTGAGTTGTTCTACCCAGCTTCTGAAGCTGACTCCTCTGTGTCTAAGACAACTTTTTAAATCTATATGCTCACTCTCCGTGTCTGTAAAAATGGGCTGACTTTCCTCACAGCATATTTGGAGAACAAATTAATAATGTCAGGCAGTCAAGAGGAAAAGTTTTTCAATGTGTATTTGCTCTGCAAAACTGTTCAATATTGTTATTATTTATTATGCTATGGACTCATCATTCTCAGCTCCCTTCTGCCAGAAGCTGCTTTGAAAGATGGCTAAGCTGCACAAAAATTACGTTCCTTCAGTTTTCTTTGTGGGAAGAGTTTAAATGTGTTGGGGGAGATTGTTTTCAAGAGGATGCTGTGGTGATGAAAAGCTGGAATCAGGGAAAAAATAACTTCTAACTTAAAACTGAGATTGCTCTATTAACAAATTTCTTCTCAAAGAAAAAGCACACATACTTAAGAGTATAGACAACCCCCTGTATGGTTTTATACCATTTAGATTTTCTGTTTATACTATCTCTCCCTCTGCATTGATACAACAAACATAAAAGACAGAGAGATGTGAATAGTCCTAATTGCTGTTTGTGAATACTGTGTATGATGTAGCTGATAGATACCAACTTTGCTTCTCTCTCACTCTCTACTCCCAGACACTTTCCATCTGGTGCAACTTGTGCTGTGTGCTCCCTCAGGTTTATGTGAAAACTACTGTGAAAGCGGAGTCATTGATTTTTGTAGGTTTAGTGCCAGAGCAATTTTAGATGGCACAAGGCTGATTTCCTTGACTTTCGCTTTCCTGCTCCTGATACTTCTGTGTCAAACTCAACACCTTTCCCAACACTAGCCTCCTCCTCGTAATAACGAAGTACTCAGCACCTCCTCCTCCTCCCTAGCATCGTCAGCAGGAGCCGTGGAGGGTGCTACAGGCGGCTGTATTTGTTGTGACAGTGCTAGCTTTCAGAAGAATCTGCTGAGTTGGAGGGGGGTCTCTATGTGTTTGTATTTCTAAATATAATGGTTTAATCCCTTTGGGGGGATGTTTTACCCCTGTGCATCTCTTTAGCAATGGGAGTGGTAATTTTACAGCCTAGACTTCAGATCAGCTCCCGTGTTACAGAGCTGATTCCACGCGGTGGTGAGGAATTTGACCTGCTGCAGATATCTCATGTAGACAGCAAATGACATAGAGGAAGCCTTCCAGGTCTTCCAATCAGTCTGTGATAATGGAATAAGTAGTGGAGGGATTATTTTCCCACACTATTTTAAAAGAGCTGCTGAAAGCTCCATTTTGATTTTCCATATGTGTCAATCTATCTCAGTAAAACTTCTAATTTGCACGACCAAATTTGTGAGATCAGGATCAGACCCTGAAGCAGTGCTATATGGGCTCCCAGAAATGGTGTTCACAAACACACCGAGAAGCCAGAGTGATCTTGCCTGAGTTCCAGGATATGGCTATGGAGAAGTTCTCACGTTTTATCTTTCAAGAGTTAGTAACACCAGGTGCCATGATTTATGACGTGGCACTGGAAACCCTGATTAATTGGCTTACACCACCAATGTGCAGAAGGTGACGCGTGATGCGTTTTTCCCAGGCATTCTGTAAAGCACCGCAGGCATGGAATGGACTGTCTGAGGTGGAGATTCAGACACTGGGACCGCCTGTTCAGCAAAAATATGTTAAATCATTGCGTTAGTCCTCCAACTTCTCACTCATCCCACTTACAAGGCTTATCCCTCTTCACTGACTGCACAGTGAGATGAGAGTCCTAAACCTGTTCCTCTGAATGCTGTCAGGGTTACATCCCTTAGGCAAATGCCTTCAGTGAAATATCTGTGGTGAGTGAGACCATTTACATATAGCAAGTGAGGCTATTTAGGTAGGTGCTAACCTGAAAGCTACTTATTTCTGAGCTCTTTGAGGACTCAGACCTTGCAAGATACCAAAAATAAGTGGATAAATGGCTTTTGCATATGTAAGTCCAGTGGCCTCTTCATACAGGTGACAGAAATGGTCATGAAATATGGAGACTCTGCCTAACTTCATTTGAAATAAAATTCTGCATCTTAATCAGTCAATTTCCTGTGTTTATCTACGTATGATGGCTTATTTCTATTTTACAGCATGCCTGCTCAATTCATGAGACTTTTCTGTTTCTTTTCCAAAAGTGCAGGATATGCAGTGAACTTAGCTTTAGAGCTATAACTCCGTTTCTGGGGACTTTCGTAAGTCCTAAGCTGAAAAAAAAACCCACCTGCTCTCTCATCATATACTGCTACTGTGCTCATTGCTGGGGTAGGGACGTAGGAAGAGAGAGACGGTATCAGGGAGTGCATTGCTCTTGCTTATATGCCAAATGAACATGACATTATCTTTGAACTTGAAACTACTTTGAATGACGACATTTTTTACCTGGCACAACAGCGAGCCATGGCTTATAATAATGCATCTGCAGAGAGAACTTCAGTTTAGCCTGTTGTTGAATATGCCTGTTTATCATTTTTCTTGTACAGGGATGAAACCTGTGGTGGTCCGTCTCAAAAACAAAGCGCAGGCATTTGCTGTGCTGAGAATTATGGACAGCTCTCTGGCTGCAAGGGAAAATAAGAAGGGGGAGGATGTAAAAAGGGTAAGGCTGCAGCTCAAAACTCAGTATTTTTGAGGCCTGTGGTGGTGCGAGTCTGTACCCAGGCAGTGCAAAGGACGAGCGACCAAGGGATCTACGAGTTCTTCCTGCTGAAGTTTGATGGCGGT
The DNA here is from genome assembly GCF_028389875.1 of Rhea pennata. NCBI lineage: Eukaryota > Metazoa > Chordata > Aves > Rheiformes > Rheidae > Rhea > Rhea pennata. The sequence continues at coordinate 7,690,072 of NC_084665.1, forward strand.
TGGGTCTGTTCTAGTTTTGAGCTTAGACTAGTCTTCTTACTGACTTCCACACTCCTGTGCTTTTGACAGTTTCTGGTCTGATCATCTGTATGAACTCCTTAGAGAACCATACAAGTTGAGCCAGAGGACGTGTATCTTTTGCTCTCTCCTTTTGCGCACTGAAGGAATATTACTTTGAAAGTCACATTGTACACATGCCATTCCAGAAGGTCACTCTCAGCTCCTCTGTAAGCAGAAGAAAGCTTTACATGCAATTTAATATGAAACCAAGTTGTTTCTTGAATTAAATTATTTAATCCCATTTTTTTTAAGAAAAAAAATCTTTTTCATAAGTTTAGAAGCAAGGAGGCAGAAATTCTGGGATTTGTTTCTTTCAGATACGAGTTTCTTCAGTCTCTTTGTATTGCTCATTTCACTATTCTGTGTTTATGCATCCTCCCCGTGGAATGGCGACAGCACTTATTTGTTTCTGTAAGGTTTGAGGGGGTGTGACATTATCTTACTTATAAAGTATTCTGTGCACTATTAGTTGTAAAACTGAAGTGTAAGCCCCAAATAGCTCTGTATTCTTAACTTGGCATTACCCCTAATTCTTGCAGCTGAAGATGGCTTCTCCCTTTTGATAGCAGTCCTTTGCATTTCACACGGTGAGCTATGTTTTTACTCTCCAAGGGAAATTGCCTAGAATTCACAGACCGGAGTTGAATGGAAAAAAGGAGCAGAAATTACGAAGAATGGAAAGCCTGACCGAATAGGCCAGGCACATGCACTGTGTTTTTCGTTCACGTTTCAATCATGAGTAACTCTGTGGCCCTCCTTTCCCAGTGAGCTGACTGAGGCAGAAAGAAGAAAAGTAACTCTGATCACATAATAAGCTGGAACTTGAACAGGAATCCAATTAGCTCTTTGTTTTAACATTAAACCACGTTGCCTTGACCTCAGCCCACAGGTAGTGTTAATGTCCGTGGCTATTGTCAGGCAGTTGTATGAATGTGTTACAAAATTAAGTAATGTGGCATTGTGCTGTATGACTAGCACTTACGTGCTAAATTATCACAGCTCTCTCTGACCTTGGCAGCATCATAGGGTTCATATTTTCAGAAAGATGAATTGTTCTCAGAACAATTTCTTCAATATTTTAAGCAGGCACACTTTTCTTTAACCTTATGGACACACAGTTTCTACCTCCTTGTGCTGTTATTTTAAAAACACTGGTCCCAGTATAATCCCAGCTGAAGTCAATAAAAGGACTCTTACTGACTTCTGTGCTCTTGTACTTTATACTGAAATAAAACTACATGATGTGGGCCTAAAATAGGAGGAAAAGATGATACGTACAGCTTTTTGGTCTTTAAGAGAAAATCTTGCAGTCAGGTTTTAGAGTCTTCTGCCACTCTTTTTCAGGCTCTGAGAGCAAAAGGGCAGGGCGCAGTAACTGTCTTTCAAGACCAGCTTGTAGTTTTTGTTTAATGCTGTCAAGGCTTGAGCATAGTTCAGTCTGGGAGAAGGAAAAAAAGCACAAGTTTGCATGTTTTCTCAAATGAATATGAAGATCATATCCAGAGTGATCTTGTGGAACTGGAGTTAGTGGAGAGCAGTAGAGACACTGCTGCTGCCTATACTGCCTGCTGCTAACAGCTGCTGGTAGTTTTACACCTCAGACGATATAGCAAGTCAAACTTGGCACTGGGTGATATGAACCACTCAGTGCTCTTAGATGCCAGTGTAAAGGACAACGTCTGCTTTTCAGACCACCTGATGGGTTCCTGTGCAACTCCCAGAGTACTTCTCCTTGCAGGAGATTTATTACTGGTAGCAGGTACCAAAGCCCTACAGGCATCAGGAGTGTCAATACTAGTAGAGCAGAATTTGCAGCAGCTACTCTATCACAAATTTGCCATGATTCAAGCAGTCTGTGGACTACACTGGAACTAAGGGCTCTGTTTTGCATAATGTTTGTAGCAAGTTACATTTCAGCTCTGTTGTATAATGTACCAAGTAGCAACTTTGGTTTGCTCTGATGACTTACTCTGCCCAAAGTTTGTACATCCACATCCAAAATTCCCTTGTACTAGACCTCAACTGCATGGGCAAACCATATTCTGAATGAAAGTAATTTGTAGACAGGCTGTACCTTTGGGTACACTGAGAAATTAATAGGTTTAAAAAAGCAACAAGAAAGAAGTTATTGCACATGCATGTGCATGCTGAGAATAATCTTTATATATTTACTTTTTTAAATGAAGGGATACGAACCGTCAGCTTTGGTTCTTGTGCAAGTAATAACGTGTATGTTAAAAAACTCACGTTCCAGTAGGGAGTTACGCTGTTACTGTTCCTTGTAATGCTTCCTACACATTACTTTGAAGCATCTCCTGTTGGCCACAGTCAAAATCAGAATAGATCGTTGGTCTGACCCTGTGTAGTAATCCCTAGTTTATATCTTTGTTAATTAAAAGCTGCTTTTGACTGGCCATCTCATGAACAGAGAGATAAAAAAGAAGAATCAAGTTGTTTAAACAAATTATTAATACTTCATTAAAAACAGAGAAAGGGAGTGGAAAATGAAGACATAGTTGTAGCCTTTTCTTGAAGACAGTTTTCCTGTGCAGTGTAACATAAACAGATTAACTGCAGTGTTTATTCAGTGTGAAAAAGCAGTTCCAAGAGCCTCAGGTGCTTGCCAAGTCCATAATTGTACCTCCTTAAATACTTTCATTACTTGGAACTACAATAAGAGAAGCAGAGACACATGCTTTCCATTTTCTTGTCAACAAAACACCTCCAAGAAATTAAACTCTATTTTCTCTAGAAATTTGCAGCAAGCTTTCCCCCGCCCCCATCCTGAAGAGGAGGGGAAGAAGGCCTCAGAGATGGTGGCAGAACAACATCCCCATTGGAAGGATTTCTACATGCGAAAGACAAGAGACTAAAGTGAAACCGCGAGGCTGACTTTTATTAAAGTTTCATTAAATTGCAGAGACCATTAAATGCTGCATCATTTAAACACAGGTCTACATTCTGTGTCCCGTCAAGACGTAGAAAATAAAAGAGGTGTCGTGCAGTGTAGCATTTGGTTATATTGCTCTCATCACAGCAGAGCTAGGCTGAACCAGTTCAGAGATCCTTCTGTCCCCTGTTAGGGCAAAGCCATCAGTCCTCATGTGTTGCTCTCTGTTGCAAAATAGCCAGCTCAGACTGTCTCCTGTACTAATGCCCCCATAATGTTTTAGCTACCACAACAGCTTTGTGCTCCACTCTTACTTCTCTGTCTTCCTACTGATTGACCCACGTCGGCCACAATCAAATATTTTCTGTACCCACCACCAGTTTTCAGCCTCTCCCCAAAGCTATTAAATGCTATCCAAAAATATCCAACTCTTCCACATTTCCTGTCCTCCTCCTTAATCTGTGGTTGTTCTTAGGCTGACTAGCTTTCTCCTCAAAATGGTGGTGACCAAATTGCTGTGCTCTGCTGATGGGCTTGAGTGGCCTCCTGGCTAAGGTAGCAGTGAGGCCCTGAAGTCTTTGCAGTGTATAGCTGTGAAAGCCAGAATAGACCAGCTAGCTCAAGACTGTCCTGTGCAATACAGGGTGTGTAGTATCAGCCATTTGTTGCAGTATTGAAGCCAGAAACTTGTTCTTGTCAGGAGCATGGTATCTTCTAGAGAGGCATGGATTTTAACTTGAAGATATCTCTGATAACTTATTCCCATTGCTGATGACCTTGTAGTATTTTAAAATGTGAATTCTTAGGGCAACCCAGCTGTTTAGCTCATGTGACACCTATTTCTAGCAGACGCTGAGCTGCTCTGTCTCCTTTTAGACGGGTGAGAAACAGTTTGACATCAGCCGCGTTAGCTGTGATGCTGCTGCAGAGCTGAACATAGTTTCTTCTGGTCTCCATTGATCATTAACCCTCAATGAGCGTCATAGTCATTAGCGTAACTCTCAGCTATCAAACAGTGCACTTTGCCTCTTCCCTCTGGCTTTGCCTTTTATTTCATTAACTGAGGGGGAAAAAAAGCAAGAACGCTCCCATAGCAAGAGAAATTTCCTTTCTTCAGCCTTGTTCTCATGGCCCAGTGAGAAGCCATTTTTCTGCCCTTCCCCTCAGCTACCAAAAGAAATATTAACTTGGAGGTATGATTGAAGAATTCCTTCTAAATGCATAAAGATAAAATTAGATATCATTAAATGCCCACAGGTAATCTGGGGATAAGTCTTGCCGTAATCTTCAGCCTTAGCCAGACCTTACTGTTTGAAGAACATGGGTAGAAGTTTGGGGTTGAGGGTTTTGTGTTTTAAGGAATGTCTTAGTCAAAGAAAACAAGACATTTCTGTGTTTCTCCCTTCTGCATGCCCACCATGTGTAGTCTAACCCAGCTCTTTGGTGAAAGGTAGGGGGTAAGAGTTTTTCTTCCTATCAGTCAAAAAAAAAGTAAACTGCTGCTGCAGAAGTTGCATCTGAACACGAGTATAACTAGAACCGCTCATCTCACAGTGTGAACAAGCCGGTAGAGTTGCATGAAATTTGCTCTTGAGAAAGGCATAGTCTGAATATTTTATTTATTCCTCTCATAAACCTTTATGTTTCAAGTCCTGATTGTATATCTAAAAATAACTTCCCTCATCTTTTTTAAGAGAGGTTATGATGTGCCGTGTTGTCTCTCTCCAACCGGTTTCATACTGCACTAACCTGGGGTAATGAAAAGCGATGCTTTCTCTGTGCCCAGTGGTAGGTGAAAGAATGATGCCTATCCGATGATTCCAGAAAGAATTCAGTTGTATTATTGTACGATGCTTGGGGAGATATCAAACAATGCTCACCTGAAATCTTAAAATTCCTCCTTTCTCCCCGGAGGGCGGAGGTCTTTTTCTCCGAGGAGCTCGGTTCAGAAGTAGCCCCTGCGGGCTAGCAGAGATAGCGAGGTTCCCGGAGAGCGTTTGTAAGGCGAGATCCCCCTTCCCTCGCACCCGCGGAGCTTGGCACGTTGTGATATGCTCCAGTCACAGACTTGGGAATACAAAGTGTGAGAAGACACTTGCCAGTTTTATTTCCCCGAATCCAACAGGCCTTTTTAAGGGCAGAAGACTGCCTGTATTTCCACATCAGTTTAATAGTTCGCCTGTAGATCACATCCCTCTCTGTCACAAAGAAATCATTTTGTCCTGCTGTGTAATTAATACACATGTACAGTGCAGCAAACATTTTCCTGTGGACTGCTTATTTTGCCTGTAAATTACAGGAAATCCTATACAGTACACCTGGGAGCCCTGCAGTTTGAAATTAGAATACAAAGTGTCCCCACCTCCTCCTCCTTGGCCTGCTTACCATTCAGGTTTTGAAACTCCTTTTTGTTTGGACGCATAATAAATTCTGATAGGGACAAACACTCCCCTTCTCTTTAGCTAAATATAATAATACAGAAAATTATAAATAAAATAAAAGCAATAAAATTGCTTTTGCCAAAATAAAAGCAGTTTATGGCTCACTGAATTACTACAAAGGGACGGAACTGCAAGGAGGTTTCCAGTTGTGGGTTTCCTTTTGACACACACGCAACATGCAAGTTTGTAATAAACTCCCTATAGTTTAAGGTATACTGGCAGTAAAACCAGTGGCCAAGCCTGCGTTCTGTGCGATGTCACGCCTGTACGAGTCCTGCCATAGTATTAAAACAACACCAGCTGTTACTTACTGTAGACATGCAGACTTTTTAAAGGGAGGCTCCATATTTTCCTTTTCTGTACTGGTACTCTATACTTTTGGTGTGTGCATGGGCAGAGGGTTTTCTGCCCGCACGGGGCGCAGAAAATACATCTAGCCGCTTGACGATTGCTTATGAACTCCCTGCTTGATCTTCTGCCGTTGAATGAATATTCCAGTTGAGGAAGGATCCAGGAGGTTGGGGAGAAGATCCCGTGTAGCTCCCTCACGCACTGCAGGCTGCTGGCTGGCGGCTGCAGTGAAAGCTGCTTCCCCCGAGCGCTCTGCCAGGCATAATCGCCTCGCTACCGGTAGGAGAGGCAATTCAGGCTCTTTGGGGCTCTCTCCTGGCTCTAGCTCCTTCTCTTAGACTGGGAATGGCAATTGCATCAGAGCAGAGCAAATTCACATCAGAAAGAAGATCTCTTCCCTTTAGTGGCAGTAGGCCAAATCCTGCTCCGAGGTTCAGCAGGGTAAATGTAGTCTAAACCAAGATTCATGCTGTACAGCTGTTGATTTATGTTGAAATTTAACTAGGCAGTTCAAAAAACACTTTCTCCTGAAAGCATTAATACAGTAGACGTTGCATTCAGCGTTCCTGGGTAGCTGCCCTGGATGGAGCAGTCCCTGTAGGTATTAGGCAAGCGCAGCTGGCAGACTTGGGCGAGGAAGCAGTAAGAGAGGAGCAGAAAAATAAAGCATTGCTCGTTGAACCCAACTGGATTTTCTTTATTGCTGTATTTCTAGCCTCCCTCCATCAAAGATGCCCTTCCAGCCCTGGACACTTCAATAAGGTATTATTTACAAGGTTTGAGTAATAGTTTGTAAACACACAGGAACTCAGCTGACTGAGATCTACTTTTTGGTGTCTTGGTGTCATTAGTGTTTCTATTTAAGAAAATCAGAAACAACAAATACTGTTACTTCATAAGGCTTCTGATGCACTGGACTCATTGGAAGCTGTTACTTTAAAGCCATGATGTCACTGTGGAGGAAAATGATGTCAAGGCTGTAAAAGAATAAAATTAAAACTTTCTAAAATTCCTTTCCACATTTAGAAGTTTTTATTTTCCATTGAACAGAAAATACTCTGTTCTCTTCCCTGTGACCTTCACCTTCTTTGTAAGTACCCCTCCCAAGAGCACTAAGGGTACACAGGAACCACCATTCCCCTTCCTCCTGGGGGAATATAGCTACCTTTTATTACTAGAACAACTTCTTTCTTTAATGGTTTTGTAGTAAAAGTAAAAAAAAAAAAAAAAAAAAAAAAAAAAGAAAAAAAGTGTATAAGAGAAAAGAAGAAAGTGGCCTTTTTAACTACTGCAAGAGGTATTAAATAGCCAGCCAGCCTCTGGAATCATTTCGTGTTTTCCATGAAGCTGGGTAAGGAGTATTATGGAGTTTTTTGGGTAAAGTTTATTGGAACTTCACAGTAGGGCTGCAAAAATGTGAATACTCTTGATTGTTTTTGTTTAATAAAACTAAAGGCTCCTGGCTCTACCTCTCTTTAATGTCTTATTGCTCCTTAAATTTTCTCCAGGATTCAATTCTGTTTTCCAGAAGACATTTGCATGAATGTCATTTTGTCTTAATCTGTAGAGCACTAAGTACCTTTAGAATTTACTCAGCTCCTTGAAACTATGCAGTTTCTTACAGGGTCTTCTGATGAAGTTGTGAGTGACTTATATGTATTTTTTATAGATTATTTGTCCAAAAAAACCATGAGAAATCAAAAGAGAGTTTGAATCAGCACCCACAGTTATAGATCCAGACTGACTATGTATCTGCAGGTTTGATTCAGACTGCTATTACCATAGCTGATACTTGCAAAAAGGTAAACCCTTGTTCAAGTTTCAAGTGCTTTCTCCTCTCCTCCTAAAAAATGATTTAGTCACTAGCTTTGCATTTTTGGACTGTTTCCATCCTTTTACATGACAATGGCTCTCACCAGGGGTGTGCAAAGCAATTGGGAACAGATGAAACAACTCAAGCTCCTATTAGGCTTAAACCAGGTCTGTTTTTAGCAGTTTAAAAAGTTTGTTTAACTTCAGGCTGTTCCTTTTTTTTCCATTTTTTATTCTTTCTGGCTAACTATCTCCTATGAGTGTCTACTACTGGAAGCAGAAATACTGAAATGATTGGAGACGGATGGTGAAAGCAAGAACTGCAGACAAGCCAAATCTTTTATTTTCAGATTTTACATGTCCAAGAGTTCCAGATAAATACTGATAGTTCTTGTGCTCATCTGAATCAAATTCCAAACATTTTGGTCTGTCGTTTGCAAATTCTTATGTTCCCTTGGTAATGCTGAAAAATGAACTAATGCATAGCCATAATTTGCTGTAGGCTTACTTGCTCTGCTGCAATGCTAATATGGGACGTGGGCTTAACACAACTCCTTATTGAAAAGCTGGTTGAGTCAAACTTACTGCTTTCCCTAATGCCAAGATACCCCCAGTTTGGAGTGCAGGGAGTTCTGGTCCCAGGGTTGGAGCCTGGCCGAGCTCTACCTCGCACCTAAAGCCCCACCAACCCTCTTTCAGGTAGTGAAAACAATTTACGGCTGTTTACTCAAGGAGAGATGTTCCCACCAAGGTGGAACCAAGGTTTGCATGTTATGTTTGAGAACAGATTAGGCAGTCTCCCAAGCCATTTCCCAAGCCTCTCAGCTTTTGTCAGACTCTCGTGATGAAAGATGACTTTTGCATACACATTGCTCTGCTTCCTGGCCAGGCAGTCCTCCTCAGTCCTGCCCTCCCTTGCCTGTCTCAGGTTGCTGGTGAGGCTGCATAGTCAACCTCTATAAAACTAGCCTATCTTCCTAACCTTTGCAGGGATGCACCTTTAGCTAATGGGGTCCTGTGCCCTCCAGATAAAGACATCTGTTATCACTGGTCTAGAAAATATCCAGGGACACTTTCCTTGGAGACTAGAGGAGCTCTGCCTGACTTTTCACTGAGCATTGACACAACATGCATTTGTTAAAGGGTGTTTTACTGTTTGGTAAACTTCATTCTCATCCAGTTTGTTGGGCAATATTTTTAGACAGAGATTCTTTGATGATGCTGTGGACATCAGGTTAAAAGGGCGAGTAAAACAAATATTTTTTCTACATGTTCCTGGTTAGATTATCTTGTTTAAAAAATACTTTTATCATCTGGTTATTTTTTTAACCAGCCTAGAAATGCTAGAGGCTCAGCAAGCTTGGTAGTGCTTTTGGTATGTAGGAATGGATATTCCCAAACTTGCACATCTCTAATTAAGAGTAATGCTCAGTAATGGACTTTGGCTGCAGACTAAATAAATACAATTCCTGAATATTTTTCTTAAATCATGCAGAATTGTGTTAATTGAAACTCTCACATGTTCTTTTAAATTGAATCCAGCTTAGTGGTCTCAGGTTTATATCTTTGTGTGCATGTTGCTGAAGTGCATCTGCTAACAGCAGTGTAGTTAAAGAAATGTCTGCATTTTCTTACAAAACTTTTGTTCCATGGGTCATATATTGTCTGGCCCATGAAAACTATCCTTAGGTTGAAACATGACATGCAATGTTGCTGCAAAAATAAGTTCTTTATTTTACCAATTGAAAAATAATTGTATCTCTAGTCCCTTCTGAGGTATGCGCATCTACTGTAGCTGTTTTAAAATTTCAACGAAGGGATAGGATATATACATCCATCCATCCATACTAATACATACATACTAATGTATGTAATGTGTTAAATGTTTACATCACTACCACTTTCAGAGGACTGAATTTGTAGGGCTTCACTTAATTTTTCCTCAGACAAGCTTCTTTTTTGGCTTTATTGGATACTTTCTAAAGAAGGAAAGGAGTTAGAATGACTGAAATCTTCTGGTTTTGATTGAAAGAAGTAAAATGAATGGCCTGAGAAGGGAGAGACATCTGAGATCAGCTCCTCAGATCCTAAAAGACTGCAAAGCGCTGTTGATACCACTGTTGATACTTTTTCCCTCCTTTCCTAGTTTATCCTTTTCTTTGTAACTTTTTAAAGCCTTCCTTGTTTTACTCCTTTGACCCTTTCCTCTTTGTTCTCTTTTCTGTTCTTTCTCGATCTTCTGTCTTCCCACTTGTTCTGCATCCATCTCTTCTTCTTGCTTAGACACTCTTAATCCACCTTCCCTCAAAACTTTTCTAAGATTTTTGCCTTTAACATCCTTCTTCCCTGTCAAATTCTGCTTGGTCATCAAGTTCCTCCTAAACTCCTTTATACCATGGATCCTGCTTTGTAGATATATTCCTCTCTCCTATCCTCTTCTAGCTCTTTTTCATCTCTTCTCCTTTTCTCTGTTCCCCTTTCCTTTCCTGACACATTATTTGCATCTCCTATGCCAGACTCCCTTCACTATTGTGTCTCATTTTACTATAGGGGAGGGCTTCTGTTGTGGTGAAGTTGTGAGGTCCCAGTGATTCAGGCCTTCTCAGCTGTGCTTCTTGTGTGGTGACACCTCAATAATGTGTGCTTTCCTTGTGAAGCCTAGGGGAGTAACAGGAGAGGGGAGACGGACAGGACAAGGGCTGAAAGTATTTGATTTTTCAATTAAAACATGGAAAAATTTTAACTCCACCGTTCTGCTGCAGAGCACCCGTAAAGGACCTATATTGAATCAACATCTTACAGTAGGTTCCCAGCCAAGCACAGGGAAACTAGCAAGGACTGTGACGGTCATTGGAGAAGGCCATAAAGGAAAGATAGCAGTGTCCGCTTTTGCTTTGCAAAGTGCGCTAAGTTAGACATGCATAAGACTAAGAATGGAAGGGAGAGAATGACCAATCTTGCCAAGCAGGAGAGGACAAATCCACCAGGAAATTAACAGCTTTCTCAGGTTTCTGGCTGTTGTTGCCAATAGTGGAGGAAAAAAAATGCAGAAAGAAAAAAGGAACTCAAGTGTGCTTAGAACAGGGTTCCTAGGAAAAAAGAGATTGGGGTCAGGTTTTCAAATGCATGGGCAATGAGTTCCCCCGTACAGTTTTGCAGATGCAGAAGTTGCATCACAGCCATATGCACAGGCAATCCTGCTTTTGTACTTACCAGTCCAAAGCGAGCCAAATGCAGACTGCATGGGAACATTTAGCTACCCTAGGGTAGCCGCTTGCATTTTGCCATTTACCGTTTTGATGTCTTTGAAAACTCGGAAGCTGGATTTTGCTCCCAGAAGCCTGTGCCTGTGCCTGTTGTGTTTCTTCAGAAGAGCAAATCCAAGGGGGAGGTCAGGTTCCAACAGCGCAAAGGAACTGGCTGGGGACACACAACTTGCCCTAGCCAGAAAGTGCAATGCCATCCCCAGTCCTAGGGGTCATCTATGAGAAGCAGACCATTTCTAGTCGAGAGACCACCAGAGGCTGCTCCGATAGATAGATAGATACACAGGCCAAATCAGGCCTTAGCTACCTTCCAAACTGAGGGTATGAATACAGGAGGGAAGTCAGCATGTCTTCGTCTAGCTTTTCCTTACCCACACAACCACAGCAAAAGTTTCAATCCTAGTTTTCCTTAGTATTAAGGCTGGAAATTTTCCATGTATGCCTCAGGCAGACTGAGGAGCTGTAGAACAATAGGGCTTCTCGTGTGTATACCTGAATGACAAACATGACAAGAGGAAGTTAAGGATACTGCTTAAGCTGTAACTGAAAACTTCCTTGCTTTAGCAAGTTCAAGTCAAACATTGACTGCTATTTGATCAGAAGGTGGAGGTTTTTTTGTTATTATTATATTTTTAATATGGTTTAATTATACAGGAATTATGTTGGGGGTTCAGTAACCAGTGGCTTGAAAATTAACTGAATTATGAAAGCTGAAATGTTGCTAGCAGCATCAGTTAATGACAAGGTCGCCACCACTGTCATATTCAAAAGAAATGTCACACTTGAATGAGGCTGAGATGGCTGTACTGTCCCATGGTTCCAGGTAGAGAAAATGAAGCAAGGGCTCCTTGGGTACTGTTTTATCCCATGTTTGAATCTAATGCATTCTTTTTTTCATCTCATTTTGGTTCTGCTGTGTTCCCTCAACATATGGAGTCCCTAGATATTAAGCTGTAACATGGAAACTTTGGGGGTTGGGGATTACAGATCATGAATAGATTGAAAAGTCCCACTAAGTGCTCCCTTGGGTGGTTTATGTAAAGATTAATTTTGTTGTTTCTGCCTTTTACAAAAATCAAATAAGTCTAGAATTATTTTTGTCTTACAGGCTATAATAGGGATCAGACATTTAGCATGCCCTGTACACCAGCACACAAATGAATAGAAATGCATCTCAGGAAGTGACTCAAAAAGGTGTTGTTAATTGAAAAGAGCAAGTTTAAGAGATCTTGTTGGAGATATGAAAAAAATAACTGTTAAATCCTTGATGTTTGCACACTATTTAATTTAAAGCCCAGATTCTATAATTTAGTGTAAACCAAACCAGAAGACAATGATATTGCATTTGACCATGGGCAAGTGAAGTCAGTGAAGGCAGGACTAGTCTTGGTGTTGTTCAGCAGGTGATGGAGTAAATAATGGAGATTACGTACTTTCTTGTTTGAACCTACTGTTTGAGCTACAGCAAAAGGCTGAAACGTAGCAGTACTGGGTTTGTGTGGTTTGTTTGATAAAATGAGTAGGACAAGTTTAGGAAAATAAGAATCCTTTCAAATCTGAAGCCAAGTATTTTGAATCAAAAACTAAATTCAGGCATAATTAGGGTACACATCTTGTTGGGAGCAAACTGGAACAGTAACCTAACTGGATGAAAGTATGAGAGCTGTCTAAACTGCTTCAGCACAAAAGCCAACAAGCAGCTTTCGCTGTCCATTTAAGTTACCAGCAGATAGGTGGTGATAATCTACTGGAGGGCAGTAGCCTGTTATCCTATGCACAGCCAATGTATCCCTGTGTCACTAGACTGAACGATGTCAATGCACTTCCCTTTCCTGCTCCCAGGCCCCTATCATGAAGTCTCTTACTTGTCTGAAGTTCTCTGTGGAGCTGCAGTACGTCTGATCATCTAGATTAAAGATCCCAGCTGATCGCGCTTCCCAGTTCTTTCTGGGGCAGCAGCAGAGTCAGGCAGACAGGTGACACTGGACCTCTCTGAATGAATGTCAGTTAGCTAGAGCCATCCAAAGAAATTGCTATGGCAGATTCTCACCATGAATTTGGCCAAGGAGCTTAATATAGATCCTGAAGACAGACCTCAGAAAATGATTAGTAAGGATGAAACCTAAAGCCAATGCCAGAAAAAGAGATGTGCAGGAGCTTTGGATAGAAGGACAGGTTGTGGGACAAAGATGATAGAAGAATAAAAGGAAACACTGATTAAACACAATAGAAAGAGCAAATGTGTATTTTATATAGAAAATAGTCCGTTTTTGGAGATGAAATGATTGAACTTTAGAGATTTTGCAGTTTTTTTCTGAGAACTCCAGCAGTGAATGTTTATACTAACTTTAGGCAAATGACACCTCCACAGTGTCCCCCTAAAACTGTCAAGATTTCTGCCCTGAAGATACTGCTTATTTTCTTTTACTACAAGGGAAAATAATTTTATCCTCTCAGTGACTCCATGCCACATATATCTCTTTTTGAAATTAAGTTATTTTAAAAAATTAGGACTAGAAATAGCCTTTGGAGCCTGTTTTTAAGTTCCTCAGCTTTCAGAAACCTTGTATCAAAGAAGCCTGAGCTGGATAAGCAGTACCCAAGCCAGTGGCATATCATAGGACATGCATATTGGCTCTGCCACTAACCACAGAACTGGCTGGCTATAAGGAGAGAGTTGGTGTAAGAGCTACTAACTTTGTCTTAAAAATAAAAGAATCTTCCTATACAGAGTTAGAGAGTATGAGTTAGGGAGGATGGAGATATGAGGGAGTGGCAGGGATCCTGGCAGGCATTTAGATAGAACTGCTCAGATTCAGTGCACCAATGCTCCATGATTATTTACTGATCTGAATTGATTTCTGGTTTTCAGTATTTTCTGGAGGAACAGAAATGGCCCAACAAACCTCATTGTGTTGTTTCCAGAAGGATTTGCAATCAGCTGGAAAATTTTCTCCTGGAAATTCCAGCAAGGCTGATGATTGCCTTCATTAGGGGAAGGTTTTCTTTTTTAATATGTTCAATATTAATTGGAAAAGGAAATCAGTTATTTTTCTTAGTACTGTATTTGACCTATGCTGGTTTTGATCTGAGTGAGCACAGGATGGAGAACACGATAACCTTCCTCAGAAGCACTTCCTATAGATAGGCCTTTCCACAGTGCTTATCTCCTTTGCTCATGGTACCTATCTTCATGCCTTGTGCTGTTCTGGGGTTAGAGCTGAGTGGTTGTTTTCAACTTTTCTCATGTCATGAAGTACTTCTCCAAACTGGAAACACTTCAGAAACTCGTACCTCTACTGTCCCTGTTGCCAAGGTTGATTTGCTTGTGCATTTACTGCCACCCATTTTTGCTTCACCAGTATCTGCACTGAGGGAGAGAAGGGTCATGATGATTAGAAGAAGATCCTTTGCTGTAGAAGAGGAGTCAGGCAACATAATAAAATGGAAGTTTACCTTGGTAGTAGTAGTAGTTGTTGTTGTTGTTGTTATTATTATTATCAACCAATTATTGCAACCCATTATTGCAGGACATCTAAAGCTAGATAGGACAATTTCATCTACTGTTTATAAAAACTACTTACATGATAGTTAACTGCCCATTAATGCGGTTTACAGATCTAAGGATTTCAATCTAACATATTAGAAAACACACGTTCTTTTCTTTTTAATCACAGCTGAACAGTGGAGGAGGAATGGTGATGTTTCTCATGGGTCTGTAAGCCCCAGCATTTAAACAAGGCTGGCATTTCTTTCATCAGACAAATGCATTTAAAACTGTGGCTGTCTTTTTGGTTGCTACCCTCTTACTTACCAATTTTTGTAAAGAGCTGTAGTTCCAGCTTTATCTTGATTTTCACTGAGCTTTTGCAAGCAAGAGCTATTGCTGTAAGCTGAGAAGCATTAGAAGCTGCCCCTTGTAGGATAACAAAGTGCATCTTCAGGTAAAGAATTTGGAAGATTTGGGCTCATAAATTGTTTTTATCTGAACCCTCCAGTCTGCACAAACCAATATTTTTTCATGTTCAGTTACTCTCCAGACAGGTATATGGTTGCCGTTCTCGGGCTTATGAAGGAAACATAGTACACAGTGCACAGAAAAGAGATATAACAGAGGCAAGCAAATCCAAACCACGTGTGTAAGCATGTGCGTATGCGTGTGAGGCTGTAAGTGTGCGTGTCTGTTGTAATATTTATTTGTCTTTAAGCCTGTGTTTTTTTCGTTGGGGGTTTCAGATATGGTCAAATCACAATGTGAAATGTGGAAGAAGAGCTTGACTTCAGCTGTAAGTAGGATGTACACGTCCGGCAATTGCCAAATACATCAGAGAGCCTTCTCTGCTTGAAATCAGCTCTCTTCCTCTTAATGGACAGGGAGCTAGAAATCATGATAAGAACCCCTTCTACTCCTGAGTTTTTATGGGTAGTCTCTCCATAGTTAATAAATGAGCTGGGCTTGATGGAAGCACGCTACAGTGCTTCGGTTCCCAGTCCGCTTGGGGCCCGGGGCTGCATTCTTCTTGCTCCCTAGACTCCCCTTGAACTGAATGGGAGGTGTGGGTGAACAAGATCAGACCTCTCGTCTGCAGACGCTGAAGCCACATGCAGCCTCCAGTGACCTCCCTCACTTTCCGCAAACACTAAATTCATTGCTAGTTTAAAAAAAGTGAGGCACTTCAGCTTCTTTGCAGAATAGAGAGAAACAATAGGGCACACTGTAGTGAGTTCCAAGTCTTTTATCTTTCTACAGATTCAACCACAGTATTGATTCTTTATTGACCTAAACTGTCCTAAGCGTGGCTGTGGTTTTTTCTCATATAGTCTATGGGAGAGTTAAGGCAGCTACTACTTTAATATTGATTTTTGTGAAAAAGGTGCAGGAAAGGGGGCAATTTGTGTCTGCAGTTGCTCTTCACTATAAAAGATACCATTGTTAGGAGCTTATAGCATTATATCAAGGGTCTTAATCTGTAGCAATCTTTTTTTACAACTTAGAAATAGGCTTGGGCAAATGTGTTATTGGTGTTAATGATATTTTGAAGTGAAGAAAATTTGTCAGCCTTTCTAAGTAAAATGCTCAACTTAACCATTTGAGAACTTGACAGGTTTGTTACATCTGTTTGCAGGAATTATGTCTTTTGTTCCCTCAGAAAAAAAAAAACAATGTCCATTTGAATAAACAGTGATAATAATGTTATCTGAATAAATCTTTAATAAATTGAAATTATTACGGCGGGCTTAAATAAGCGGTAAGATTTGACAAGGAGGACATTATCATCTAATTATACTTACTTTATGAAAGAGAGGGGCAAGGGCCAACCTCTGAGCTGTCTGAACTACACTAACAGAGTGATCCGCTCTGCAGACTAAAGAAGGAGCCATCAGACAACAATAAAACACAGCCAGGGCACTGAAAATTGCAACTGAACCCCTGATTCACGGGGATACAGAGATCTCCAAGATCTTAATTGTTATGAAAACCAGCAGAGCAGGATGAAAAGTGCATGGCGGAACAGACTGTGCTGAGCGGATGAGCGAATTCTGTGCCAAATATTTTGCAGTATTCCTAAAGGTTTCTTTAATTATCAATTAGTCACTGCTATATATTAGTTTCCTATTGGCTAAGTACCCTGTATAAGGGTCTGTATCAGCATTTGCAAACAGGTGTAAAGATATAACTGATATGCAAATTATCTTCTTCCTATGGGCACCTGGTTTGCTAAGAACACTTAAGAAATTCCAATAAGACACCTGCTAGCTGGTTTATTGGTGTGTGTCTCGTATATTCTGCTGTTAGTCTGGGCTATTGTGTTGAATTATAAAGAGCTACTGAAACATGTTGCTTTTTTCATATAAACTACAGAAAAAAACCCAGGTAAGCTAACTGCAGCAAAGCAAGAGTATTAACATGCACTCCCAATGTGTTATGTGTGAACTGGTACATATGGTATTCCTCTAATACCTACTATTTTTTTCCCTTACAGAGAATCAATAAACAGAGCAAAATCATTGTCTGTTAATGTTCATAATCTTTTTGAACATTTGATTTGTTTGGAAAATAAGGTTGACTTGTTTAAAAGCTCTACTAGCTACATTTATTTCACGGGAGGAAAAAAAAAAAAAAAAAGAAGTTTGTAATAATCTGCCAGAATTAACAAACTAGCATAGTTCTTACTTTGCTTAGATTAATGATTGAATTTGGAAGTACACTCTCCACAAATCACACTCTTGTGTATGTACACATAGTTTGGTATAGCTTATATATAATATTTTAAAACTGTTAATCTTGGCCCTCTCCTGCATACACTTATGCTATATGTTTATTCATATGCGTGTGACGACATACGATTTTTTTTTTCCATTAGACCTCTGTCTCATTTAGCATTCAGGATATTTTAAGGATGGAACATCACTGAGTAGTAGAGAAGGGTCTTGTCTTCAATCCACTACAAAAAGCAATGGCTCCTCCTTTATAGGTCTGGATCATTTTTGGTTACCCTGTGGAGATGGAAGAAAAAGCTAGGAAGCCTGAGCAACCAGTCATGCCAAAGAACTGTGAGAGTGCAGGAAAGGAGCATTTGTTGTGAGGGAAAAACCCCTGAACATAAGGAAGTGCAAAGCATCAGGTGACGATTCTGGAGCTATTCAAAACAAAGATAACAAGTAAGTGGATGAAGCGATGACATTTTCTCTTCTTTATCTTTTAAAAATGGCTCAACAGCTCTAGTGGAATTACCCTGAAAACCCGTTCAGCCTGTAGCAAATGTCGGGCAGGTACGTTTTGAGCCCAAAGTTTAGTAGTATTCTATGCGATGGAAATGGCCTATAGTATCTGGGTCACAAAACTCTCATAACAGGGAGGGCTCAACTACTGAACGAGTCTAGAGATGTCGCACGCATGGCTGCTTGCGAAAATCCCCTCTAATTGTTGTTTCTAATGTGCTATCCTTGCTCTCTTCCTCTTGTCAGAGTAGCTGTGGTGGCAACAGTTGTCAGGTGATAGCTTTCCCAGAGAACCACTGTTCATCATGAGAGCCTGGAAGAGGCTTCTTCTTGATGTTGTAATGTAGTCTCACCTACTCTCCATGTTTATTTCCCATAAATATATCACACCTTGCTGTGTCTCACAGTGCTGGCAGAAGGAAGGCTAAAAAAGAGGCAACACACATGAATGCCTGATGGGGACACGGCTGGTTTTTGTTTCTGTTCTTTTCCCTATCAAAAGGGCTCAGAAGCCTTTTGTCTCTACGCATGGGCTGGGATTGGCCATTCTTAGCTTAAATGAGGAAAATTTGGTAAAACTGCGAACAGAAAGGTCCTTAAAAGAGAGTTGGTCAGATGTCTTCAGCTGCGCTAGTTTAAGATACCCTCCAGTGATTGTAACACTGTGTGTAAATTTGCCTAAGTGTTGCTGCTCTAATGACCCTTCATGCTTATTTTATCATTTTGTATATAATTCTATAGTATGTGCCAACACTGTCACAGATATAACTTCATATCTTTTCTCACTCATGCCAGCAAGCTGAACAAGTGGGATGAGGTTACAGTAAATAAGAGGAGGGTCACTAGAGATAAAGATTTGAAAAGTCCACAAAAAACAAGAGCAACAGAGAATGTGAGAAAGGAGAAGCTCTCAACAAGAAGAATGCCCAGAGCACAAAGTTATATCCCGTTTCGACATAAATACTATAGACAAAAATGACTCACTATGGTGAGTCAGAGAGAGGAGGTTTTATTTACACCGTGCAACTTGGAAATAACATTTCCACTGATTCTATTCTGTTCAGCAATTGTGGATATAAGAAAAAGGCTGTTAACACTTCTGTATGAATCAAATTTTTAAAAATCACTCCACCCTTCAATCAGAACTGTTTTCTCACTTATGTGAATTAACCTACAGAACTGGCACATGAAGTAATTTGTTTCAGTATCTATTACTGAATATGTTTTGGCTTGGATCCATAAAAGCATTTAGGAGCCTAAGTTGCACTGAAATCACTGAAAGAGAGAGAAAAAAAAAGTGTTATTCCTAGTTACTACAAGGAAATATTGCACATTGCTCTTTTCTCTGGGCGAATTTCAGGCTATGATTCCACTGTCATCTATGGGCCAGACTTTGCAAGTATGTGGTGTCTCTCCCTGAATAGTGAGGGAAGGCACTTGTGCCCAAAGTGGACTTGCCATGTGAACCCAAACCCAGATAGCCCTGTTTTTTCCCCACCTCGTGCTGATGCTATCCCTCTAAGGAGCTGTCTCGCTTATTCTTGCATGCATGCCTAACATCAGCTGTGTTCTTTTAAATGGGCAATCAGAATTTTAATTGCATGCTAAATCAGGACATTTGATATCAAGTTCAGACCATCCAGCTCAGAAACTGTCCAGGCATTTATGAAATCTAATTCTTGGAAGTCTTTTTATGTGGGGCATCACATAAAACCTATATGCAGGTTGTCAGGAAAGCAAGGCTGGTAGAAGGGAGCTAGGATGTAATGTGGCTGAGAGCTGTCATGGGACAGAATACGCCAGTATAAAACAAATGTTTACTTTGAAAGGAGAATAGAACCAAAATGTATTTATTTTGATAAAAGTAGATACACTTCTGGTAGGAAAAGAACATTTTTTGGTGAACTTTTTCCTCTAGTAAAACATCTGATCTGCTGAAAAACGTTTTGATAGACATTTTGTTGCCCTCCCTATCAACTGTTCATATCTTGTAGCTCCACACGTTACCATCTGATAACAGCCATTTTTCATGGTGGCTCATCCAGCTGTGTTTGAATGGATGATCTACAGGTGGTGAAGTCTCCTTCTCATTTCCTGGCTAGTCTACTCTTCTGTAAGAGTGTGGTGATAAATTTGTTGTTTGAGTGTGCGGCACACAGGGTTTCACACGTTCATTGACGGAACAGAACATCTCTTTTTAGTTCTCCTACCTATGGACTCCTGACAATTATTTTTTCTAAACAAAATCTGATGCTTGGGGCAAACATTTCAGATGTGTTAAGATGCCAAATGTAAAGAATGGGTGAAAAGGTGTGATGTCTACAGACAGAGCCAGTCTACAAAACGGTTAGTCATGAGAATGGCCAAAGTAAATATGACGCTGTTGAAACTGTCTTAGCCCCCCACAGTCCTCATGTGTGGGTTTATATATGCCAGCAGAGCCAAGTTAACCTTAATTGTGTGTTGTTTAACTTGGCTATAAATGGCTAACCCTTTTTGTAACTTGGCTCTGATTGTAGGTATCACACCTTTCGATTACTGACCTTTCTTGTCTAAATTGTTTTTTAATACATATTAAATATTTTTGATCTTGTTTAATTTCCTAGGACTTTTTACTGTAGAAAATATTGTAGAAAATATTTATTCTGATAGAAAGACATATTTTAATAGAAAAATGTCTTAAATTGTCAATGGCTAGACAGGTCAGTGGTTTCTAAAACCTGATTCTTTGTGAAGAATGTAGTGCCAAAAAAACTCACTGAAATTTGATGTACTGTTTCTTCTGTGCATTCCCTGGCAAAGGGAACAGGAATGCAACTTTGCTGCAATTTTTGACTGAAAAGATTTTTAAGTTGTAATAACCAAAAAATTTTTTTTCTTATTCTCCTTTCAGCATCATATTGCTTAATATCGGCTTTAGTATGTCAACAGTTTATTACTATGAACCTGTGAAATTTTGAGAAGAAAAAGTGTTTGTCTGAAGGTGGAATGCTTAAAATGTATCCTCTTTGATTGGCTTTTCTAACAGTTTTATCTGTGTATGTTTCCGCTCTACGTAATGGACGTATTATAATTGCTGGGTAACAGCAGATTTGCATGTGTTTTTTAGATTCGATAACTCGAGGTGTAATGTTATCCACAGTAGCGGTGGCACACACAACCTTGGGACTTGGCCCAGTTCTTATAAAATTCAATTGAAGGGCTTCTGTTGACATTGGCAGATCAAGTCTTTCGTGATGAGAGTGAGGAGTAATTATTTTCAGTATGCTGGGTGTCTCATCAGGAATTACGCAGCGGTGAGTCAGTTTGTTCTGGTGGTGAATTTTGCACCTGAGTTTCCATTATAACTCTGACTTCGTCTCATACTGTAAAATCCTCAGAAATGCCACACTGGACTAAAGGGAGTAAGTTTTCTTATCCTGTGAGATACGGGTTAGGTGGGTTTGGAACAATTCCCACTAAAGCAGAGGACAGTATTATAAAATCTACTGCCATTTGTACTAATTAGCAACTTTGCTTGACAGCCTCTGGTGAGTAACTCATTACTGTCTATTTGTGTGCTTGGCTTATAAATCCCCAAACAGCCAGACTGTGTGCACTGTTGTAGTACAATATTGTTGTGGTATAAGACCTTTTTCTTGAGCATTAGCCTGTCCCCTCCTTTCTCCATTGGTTGTGCTTGAAGTATAAGTAGGTCAGTGGCATGGAGACACAGCCCTTGAGTAAGAAGGGTTTCCAGTATTTCTTTTTTTCCCTCTTTTGGTCTTGTAGTAGGAATGAATAAAATCTGTTAGTTTCTGGCACCACTCTTGCTGATGCTGCTTGTTTGTCAGTGCATTTTAAATTTTCCCTGATTCGACCTTCACCCTTGCTTGTGGGCATGATAGCACATATTTTAGCATGCTATTTTTCTTCTCTCCATATCTAAGTTTGTTAGGCCTGTTGGAATTTTGAAGTACACAATTCAACAAGACTGTGCTTTTTCAATTTCTGTGGGTAGATCCTGATATTCAGTGATTTTTCCCATCCTTTATTGTAGGCTATGCCTTTTCCATATGGTAATGAATCATTCCCCTAGGAGGAGTATCATATGCTCAATTCAGTGGACTTCTCATAATGCAAATGCATGCCTGCTTATCACCTATCATCTTAATTTTTAGTTTTCCTGCAGTTCATTGACTTCAGTATATATTTTCTTTGTGATCTGTTGCTGAAGCTTCTTTTCCCAGGTCCAGACCTTAGTCTATATAGAAGTTTGTTCTGACATACCTGTGCTTTCTGCCTTCCTTCAGAGGTATCGTCTACATACGCAATTTATTCATTTCCATCATTCCCTCTCATGGCTCCATTTAATATCAGTCTTGAGCCTCTAATCTGGTTTATTTTGTTTTTCTCCAATTTATCTATGTAGAAACAAAAGTACTGTCAGTACTTTGTCCGATGAAACTGTTGTTGTGTATTTAATGAAATAAAGAGAATAAGGATGAGCAAACATCTCTTAAGCATGGGCTTTGATGACAATGCACAAAAGGAAATAATTCTCAGGTCTACACGGCAGATTATGTTTTTTATTTATATGGTGATTTGATGATAGGGATGTGCTGAAATGAAAATATGTGTTTTCTTCGGTATTACTTGTCTTATTTAAATAAACCTATGTATTAAGAGCTGAGATGTGCTGAGGTTAAATGAACAAATTACAAACGAGGACTTCTGTGTTACTTGCTTTATTTCTGATTCATTTCAGGACTTTGAACCAGTCACTTCAATATTGCTTAGCTGTGGTTTCTCTTATTTCCAAAACAAGCCACATGTTTTTACCTGTTTTATTACCTGTTTGGCAAGATGGATCCCGCTTCATTACGGTTAGGAAATCTTACCGCTGGCATCTGTAGGAGCAGGTTTTGGAGCAATGTGAATCTCATTTAATAAATTCCTGTAAACTACTTAAATGTCTTTGGATGAAAGAGGTATTATTATTAATAAACCATTTCAGTGCTTTAAAAATAACTCAAGTTTGGCAACAGATTCTTGAAAATAACAAATGGCAGAGATTTTCCTTAGGGATCTCCCCGTAGGCTTGGCCAGATGAGTTTCTAATGAGCAGGTCTTTTATTTCTGAGATGTTCTATATCTCCCTGCCACAATTATTCATGTGCGCGTCCTAGAGCCAAACCCTGCCCTTAGGTGCATGTTTGCTTGTCCCACTGGCTTTCTTGAAAGCTGCAGGCATTTTTCCTAAACCATCACTTGGCCTCCAGTTGTACTGTGGTCGTATTTGTCTGTCCAGAATGACTGTGGCTCTCCATTTATAATCTTGTAATTTGTAATCTTTATTGAGATACTGCTGTGGTTTCTCTTTCATTACTGGCATCTTATTGTAATATTGATTTTTTGTTAAATGGAACTGCACTGGTAATTTTGGCTGGCAGTTTCTTGTTTTTCCTTTCTTTTTGTATACTTTTCAAGGGTGGGGGAGTATTCCATACACTATATGGTAGCTGATTTCTGTGATCTGACTTACATATTCTCACTGTTTAAAAAAAAAATAAAGTTTACTTAATTTGTCTATGCAGTCCCAGTCACTATGTTATCTAGGCACTGAATGACAGCCCTCTTCTGAGTGTTTTCTTCTCCTGACGATGCTAACTTCCTCTTTGAGTGAGTGGCCTGGTCATCGTCATTCGTTTGTAAACAGTTTTTTTCTCTACCTGCTGATTTTGTTCTAACATTAGTAACCACGCACTGTTTCAGACCGGGAGAGACAATAGTTGTTATATAGGCATCCACATACATACGCGCATGGCCTTGTACATCTGCTCTCAGAGTAGACATCTGCTTCTACCATTTAATTCTCACCGAGGGTTATCAGACTGGGGCCAGTCTGGGCTGGCGCAAGGCCAAGCCTGGAGCAGGGCTCAGGGTACCACCAAGGATGCCACGCAGGCACTTCAGGAAATTATATAGCATTTACCAATGCAAGGAGCTACTTATGCAGGATAGGGTTCCTGTGCGAAGCAGGGGGATGCTGGTCTGCAAAATAGCTAGAGGGTGAATTATAGAGGTTTCTGGCTCCCCCTCATCTCCCATCCCGGTGGCTGTGAGGAGATGGTGCAGGGGCTCTTGCAATAGCTCTGCACTGCCTGAGCCTCTTTCCCATTGCCTCTCACTGACTCCATTAAGACAGAAGTACTAGATCATATCTGTGAAGCGGGTCTTCCATTCAGCACAACATCTCTCTTTTATTTCACATACCTGTTTCCCCTTGCTTAATTGCTTACTAGGTCTCTGAAGGACTTTGAAGCATTTAAATGCAGAAACATCTTGCCCGTCACATCGGACAGTCCCAGGGTGATGCAGAGTCCTCAGGGGAACTCCAAGTACTCAGTTCTTCTGAGAATCAGGAGATTGTTTAGTGATTTGAAAAGGATTTAGAGGCCTAAATTTTGGCACCTATTTCTGTCAATTTTTAGCTTTAAACTTCACAGAACTTTTTGGAACAGCTGTTGTAACTCCCATATGAAGCTCCTTCGGCTCTCTCCATAATTAGCGCTTTGCAGTACATGCCTTCTTCACAACGAGAAAAAAAATCTACCTAGATAAAAGTTATGAGTGTATGTGTACGGAGAAGGCAAATCTGGGAAAACCCTAAAATATTTTCCATGCAACTGGCAAATGCCTGGCACCAGTAGCTTTAGCCATCTCCACGTCACTGGGTGGGCTCTTGCTGTGACAAATGGGAAATGATGAACATGCTGCTGTTTGGAAGGGGCAATTCCAACCTGTATTGCTGAAGATCCACCACCCATGTTTTTTGGTCAGGAGCACCTCTCAAGTTTGATAATGGCCCTGTATAATGCTACCTAAGAACACAAGTGTCTGCTCCATGTTTTCTCGCTGTTTCTTTGCAAATGAGATCTTTGCATCCATATATGCCAGATAATTTTCTTGAAAGCATCAAGCCAGTCATTGCTGTGTTGTTTGGTTAACAGACCTGCACAAGAAAGTGATTCACAGACTACAAATTTATTGTCAATTTTGTTATGCTTAAGGCAGGTAGTAATTTCAGTTTTCACTGCCATTAGCTAATAATAGTAATTAATTAGTAAATCATGCCGTTGGGATCTCAGGGTGAACTAACAGGGAAAATGTAAATTAAAAAAAAAAAAAAAAAAAAAAAAAAGGCCACTAATGTTTCTGAGCTTTCTGCCACAATTGAGGGTTTGTGCCTGTCCCATCTCTCCGAACTGAATTTCTGAAGAACAACTTACATCGCCCACAGCACTGTCTGGGAAGTATTTGAAGCAAAATGAGATGTTACACCAAAAATTGTCAGAAAGGTGCTAGGAAATGTAGGGGAAAGCAACCGAGAGTTGTGCTTACTGAGCTAGCAATTGGAGAAACAGAGCTGAAATCTACACTGTGAGAAGTTTCAGCTTTTCCCCTGCCAATGGTGAAAGACTTTTTCTCAAGTTAGGAATCTGATGTGAGACTTCCCATTGCCAGCTGCTGCCCCACGGTCCCTCATATCCTCATCCATGCAACCTTCCACTGCCTCTGATCTTGACATTTGCCATTAATGATATAAAGGTCTGAGCTCTCTCTTACGAGTAACTACTGACTAAATGAAATCTATATTTTTCCTCCCTTTTCAGGATCTGTGATGGTGCAAATCTCACATGGAGCTGGGAGGTTGGCTTGTTTGTTTGTTTTTTCCATGATTTTACTGTCTTCCCAGTGAGGAAGTTTTGGATATGGGGGAAGAAAACACCAAGATAAATCTAGGGCTTTAAATTCAAGGTCATTTTGAACCCTTTATCTGGCTAAAAAAGAAGGCAGGGAAGAAAAGAATTAAAAAATGTGAATTAGGCTGAGTCATTTTCACTATGAATTGTTTGCAGCTGTCAGAATCAGATCTACATAGTTCACTATGGCTCAATTTCCTTTTGAGTTAATAACACATTGAACAAACATACTATACTAGACTCCTTTTTTTTTTCTTTCTTTCAAATAACCTCACAGCGAATCTACATTCCCAGTATAAAAATGTCTCTATTAGCTTAGGCTATTTATAGAACATCAGAGGGCTGCAAGATAGTTAAAAATTAATCGATTACCATCAAATAACAGACACTAAAACTCAGTGTACGAAATGCCTTCCCCCACTGAATAAATTAACAGCAGGAGGAGGAATCTACGATTCTGATTTACAGGCAGGACAGATTCAATTTAACACTCTCGAGTACAGCTCCTCAGCATTCAGACTTGTACGGTTCAGGTGGAGGTTTCAGGAGTTGACTCACTGGTGCGACAGAGGAGAAAGAAAGCCCTGCGCTTTGCAGAGAGGACAGAAATGGTTTAGGTGTCCGGCTTCAGCGGCAATACCTTATCTCCCTCTGACAAGATCAGCTCCTGGGGTCTAATACCTCCTACTGGGGGGTTCCTCTCAACCTGTCCAAAGGTAGCATGAGAATCACACATGGAAATGACTCTTTCTACAGTCTTTTCATGATTCTTCCATTCTGTTGAAATGGTGGTGAAGTGGCACCACTTGTGTGTAGAAGGTAAGAAGCTTGGGTTTATAAACTGTCAAGATGCTTCTCTAATATGACACTAGGAATAATAAGATGCTGCTCTGACCTTTATCCTCTGTGGTTGTAATCGTGTCAAGGTTTGAAAAGAGAGGTAAAATATTTTGTTAAACCCACTGAAACAACTATAGAAAAAAAAACATAAGTTGTTCTTCAGGTCTGAATGGAAGCAAAAGAAGAACTTAACTTGAAGACTGCTGCTTCTAATAACTGAAGAAGGCCTTGTGTCCTCCAAAGCTAGTCTGTTTCTTCTAAGAATATCATTTGGTCTAATAAAAGATACTCTCTTTCCCTGTGAAATTTGCCTTCTTACGAAGGTACTGTTGCAAGGAACAGGCTTGGTAGTGGGCAGAGCTACCTGGTTTAGGTTTATCTATTTGCAGCCACTGTAGGACTGTACAACCCAGAACACCTTTGTTGATGCACTGACCTATCTGCACAGCTTGGGTTCATGCTAGTTCAGGGACAGAAATATTTTTGTGAATTTTGGGTATATCTAGATCTAGAATAGCTGGCTGTCATACCTTTTAGAGAAGGTGGCTGATGGATATAATGGCCCTCTGGTTTTAGACATCCCCTGTGGGGAAGAAAGGAATTTGATTAAATAAAGAACTGCTTCTAAGACAGGATGGTGAGCTTAACATCTGCCCCTCTTGATTGCTGACAGACTGTAACACACAGCTTACAATGTGAGGTGTCTACAGGAAGTCTTTATTTCCTCCTGTATTGTCGAATATGCCCATTTTCAAGCAAAGGTGACATTTTTGTATGTCAAAACAAAGGTAGAACTGCATAGCCTTTGAAGCATCAAACTCAGATGGAAAATGAGGATTTGGCATGGCTTAATTTGGGCTTTAATAATGCCTTTGGGGGAGAGGGATGGAAAAAAGATTAGGCAGATCAGAGCTTTAAAAGTCATAGATCATGCATTAAACAGCTCTAATTCTTAAATACTTGAAGGGTTTCATAAAGCCATTTTCTTCAAGTGCAAACTCTTTCCCACTTTGGACTGTTGCACCAAGACCTCCCAAGTTCTTAAACAGAGCTTGCAGCTGAAAATCTTCAGGACCTTCCATAACGCAGTCATCTTGCACTGAAAATACGTATGCAGTAGGCATGCTAAAAAGATCCTGCAAGGAGTGCCTGCACACATACACACACACTTTTATTCAAGTTGCATAGTATATTATTTTAGGTACCTACCAAATGGGATTTAAAGCTGAAAAGAGAGACTTTTTCCATTCAGTTATGTTTTCTGAAGTGATACAGATTTAGAAAGACTGGATTTAAATGAAGTTACTACTAGATTAAAAAAATCAATTCTGATGTTATAAGAAATTGATGGCTAGATTTCAAGGTGAATTTTATCTAAAACTGAAATATTGACTAAGGCAATATTAATATTTTGTTCTATTTTCTTTCTGGAAAAGTGACATTTTTTACTATGCTAGATTCTCTCCTTACCACAATCTTAAAATAATTTGTCACATGCATTTATTTTAAATATTAGAATGCTATTTTTAAAACATCAGTGCAAAGCAGCAGTTTTTATCATAGCTTTTACATGATATATATAAATAGTTTTCTGTAATAAAATCAATATCATAGGATAAATATTCTGAGCTAGAATAATAAGCTACTGATAATCTTGCCCATAGCAATCATTTTTAGCATGGCTGTGCTTTCCATAGTGTGATTTTTATGATTTGTATTTAATATGAATTGAGGTAAGTTTCAGACGCTAACATCATAGCCTGGGACACTGTGACCAACATGAGTAAAATAGCCGAGAGCAGTATGTGAACACATCATAGAGGAAGGATATCAGTAAGATACAGAACTCTGAAAATAAATAATTAGTCATTAAGATAATGTGAAAGTGGAGGATAATTTATGACTCTATGGAAATAATAATATTAAATATCTTCCCTTGATAATTTTCTTTAGGGTCATTTAAAAATCAAAGGTACTAAATAAGACAATTTTAGCTATTTATATATGTGTTCCATGGTTTTTTCTTCTGTTTCTGACTAAGATCAGGCTGTGCAATACTTATGCTTTTTCAGAGGACTAGTCTGGGCGGCACTATGGTTATTCATAGACCTGCTCCCTCTAGATTTCAGGAGAACTTGGCTCTGACAGCAGCGTTGGCTCCAGAAGAGGCTTTTCTCCCTCAACCATTCATTTCCTCCCATCAAACCACAGGTCACTGCCCCTCAATAGTGCTGATACACTTTTAGGCCACATGGTAACTGAAGTGGTCTGGTTCATAAAATAGGGGGGGTTGTTTGGGGCTTTTTCTTTTCTTCATCTTTAGAGAGTTCAGAGATCATTTTGAAATTTAAAGAGTAGGACTAGAGAATGCTCATCTCAGCAAAAGGTATTCTTCAGGTTACCAAAAGATGAGTGTTTTACCATTTCTAGGGATTTGAGCCAAGGTACTGGGCTAGAATCTGACAGAACAAATATGGACCAGCAGGTCCAATACTTGCACTTGCTCTTTTGTGAGAGAGCAACTGGGACTTCACTGAATGAAGGGTGATCAAATAAGATAACTAACTGTGAGCATCTACATGACTGAGCAATGCTCAGCGTCCTCAAGGAGTCCCACTGGGTTTGATGCATGAAGTACTCAGTGCCCTGGCCCGCATCCATTCAGGATCTTAAGCTTGAGCCTAAAAGTGGTAGCCTAGTTGGAGGTAAGGGCATTGCTCATGTGTCCAAGCTTTTTGATGGACCAGAGCTAGATTGTTACCACCTCCCAATGTCAAACCTCTCACTGAGTTCATTCGCAGCCTTGTGGTGAAGCCTCCCTTGCAGGGGAAGGATTGGAGCCACCTGGCTCCCACTGGAGCTCCAGGGCAGCTGTCCTGAGGGCAGATCCTTCCCAAAGCTGCCTCCTGGCCCACCAAGAGCAGCTGGCCCTGATGTTTGGGCTATGGAGAGTATCAGGGCCAAGAGCTTCCCACTTTGCTGTGAGGCAGGGCTCAGTGGTGGGGGGGGCAGTGCCTCTCCCCTGGCTCTGGTTGCAGGAACAAGCAGCACCTGGGTTTGTGCGTCCTACCATACTGGGCCTCTGCCTATCTGGCTTGTAATGTGCTGAGAAGGCAATCCCAATGACTCGTTTTACAACCAAGTTATCATTTATCCTACTAACAAAAGCTGTTCAACTCTGGTTATATAGGTTATACAGTAATAAAAGTTCAAGTATCCATAAAATTGCCATTGAACTGTGAATTAATGCTAAGTAAAGTTGTTGCCCAAGGGAATGACCAAGCTGCAGAAAGGTGTGTCCTAAATTAATTAATGCAGCATTCATCTCTGACTAGGAAAAGAATGGGTTTACTATTGTCTTTGATTGTTGAGCTCAGGGTTTTGTTTTCAAGCAGCAGTTACCATGGTCATCTGTGCTTGTTTAAACGAGCCTATGTGGAAATAGAGAAAACCTAGTAAAATTTATGAATGAGATGGCCCTTTTTTTCTTCTTCTTCTTGTTTTCTTTTTTTAATTGCTGCACCTCTTTGAATGAGTAGAGGCAACCTGTGCCTGCACCACTCAGGTTCCCTTCTCACTTAAGTAAAGACGTACATTTTTACACTTCATGGTTACTGATCTCCTCGAACATCATGGTTCAACTTTCTTCTCTCTAACCTCACCTTTAAAACCTTTGAGTTTTCTTTTAACAGCATTGAAAAAGAAATGTTGTTACTTATTAGTAGGTCAGTTTTAATTATTATGAATGAGGATTGATAAAGCAATTGTTCTTGGTTCCACATGAGGCTGCTATGTATTTTGATGTTAGGTAAAGTGACAGTCGGGGACTCCAGAGCTGTGTGTTGCAGTGTGGTCTGCAAACTTAGTTTCTGGACTCGTGCCTGTGTGAGTGTTGCTGCCTTCCCTGGAGGGGATTGACCCCTCACTGGGGTTTTTGACACCTCAAAAGGGGGTCAAACTGACTGGAGGTTGACCCTTCACTGCCTGACACTAGCAGAAGGCCTTTTGTGGACCTCAGCAATCTCTAAATTAGGAAGTCAAAGCTGTAGACAATGTCAAGACTACTTTTTCTACATGTGTAGTAGCTATATTGAAAATATAGCCAAATATCTAAGGTGAAGCTGAGACTGGTAAGACCTATGAAGAGGTTATGAGCAATGAGAACAGGTATTCCAGTATTATGTGTGAACAAGACGGGATTAACTGTGGGATCAGTCACAGGGTGGAACATTCTCCTTAGCAAATGGTGGCAACTTCATTTATAGGCCACTTTAAAAGGGCTAAAGCACAAGAAAGTATTACCGGCCAGTTCCATAGCCTGGAGTGGGCCGCTGCTTTGCCAGCCTCACAGAGCTGAGTGAACTTTGTTAGCTTTCCTATGATTTCAGCAGGATGTCTGTGCAAAGGGGGAAATTGGACTGGCAGGAGCTCTGGGCTGCAAGCTGGTGCCACAGCACCTCCAGTCTGTTTTTTGTTAATGTGTGTGGGCTTAGATGAGTGTCAGAGAAGACCAGTCCCGTGGCAAGGGATGGATTCTGCAGCTGAGGAAGCATAGAGTGTAGAGGTCCCATATAAAGAGGTGCACATTATCTGTATTCAACAAGTCGTCCACTCTGCTTGGACTACCAAGGTCTGTCGCAATCCATGGTAGTGGTTGTCTGTGCAGGGTTTCAGAGTTGCCATATAAGCCACTGCTCTGTACTACCAGAAGACCGCAAAAGATATCTCCCAGATCTCTTGCTAACAAGCCTCAGAGATTTGTATTGAGTAGCTGACTGCTCTCCATGCACAGCAAGAACCTTTCTGTGGCATTTCTATCACTGGCACTGATGCTGGGCTGCCTGTCTGTGCTGTGCTGAACTGACACAATGGAAAACAGCACTTCCCATCAATTACTAACAAAAAAAGAGTCATCATCATGCCCTATCACTGATCAAGTCCTGCTAGTCTGCTTGACACAGGATAAAGGCTGAGGCAGCTGGAACAGGACCTCCACCACACCATTGGTGGCAGCAAATTCAAAAATAATTAAAATGTTTTCCAATCCCCTTTCTACTTTTTTCTGCTCTTCAATTTTTTTTTCATACAGAAGTAATTTTCAGTACTTTTCCTGACTCTTCCCTCTCCTTTCTTAGCACAACACCTCCTTAGATATCATCACCTTTTTTACTATCTTTTCCTCTTTCCATTTATCCTTTTCTTCCCCCCCTCTATTCTTCTCATCTGTTTCTTTCTCTTTCCAGTCTCTATTTAGTTCTTCTGCCTCACAGATTGTCTCTCTGCTTGGTTTTCTTTTTCCCAGCACTTCCTATATTCCTTGTGTTTTTGCAACTCTAATGCAAGCCTGTCTGCCAAAGAATAAACTTCTATTTATGGAAAATATATGCAGCTATATGCACTGCTAAAACATCTTCAGATTGTTTGCTCACAGTAGTCCTGCACAGACAGCATGACACTGTTAACACAATAACTGAACAGTTACCAGCATATTTACCAAAATTAGAGCCAAATGGCATGTAAGCACATACCTATGCAATTACACAGCTTCTGTAATGTGCACACATGGGTTCAGGTTCATCCATCTGGATCTATCTTAAATTAAATAACCTTCTTTTCTTCTCTGCCAATGAAACAATTCAGTCTGGTTTTATAGGGTCTAATCCTTAAGATACAATTACCCTACTCTTCCAAACACTGTTCATTTCGCCCAGGAAGGGATAGTAATTAGTCATGCCTTACAGTAGAGGCCAATGGAAATTCCTAAACTGTTCTTCTAACTGCACTTGTCTTAAGCTAGTCTGATTTAGATCTTAAACTGGCATTTACAGAATGAACAGTTTTTATCTCTATCCCCAAATTATCTTGTTCCTGTAAGGAAAAAAGATGGCCAAAAAAAGCTTGTTTCTCTGCTTGTGCTATTGGCTGTTAAACTCATGCGTCTCTGTTTTCCACCCTAATGTTAGTAGATCTCCTGAAAAGCAGAAATATGTTTATGAATGCAAATAAATAGATTGCCAAGAACCAGCTGTGGCACTCCAGCTAGCTTTAAGAAAGCTACGTTCAAGACGTAAAGGATAGAGAAATAATTTTGAGTTCCTGAAAACTAGATTCTGTAGTTGGTTCACATCACTTCTAACCTCCACTGAGCCCATGCTCGGCAATAGGCTAGGATTTCAGTCTTGTGCTAATTATTCCATTGTCAGGTCCAAATATAATTTTAGATCACCACAATTTTGAGGTTCTGAGCATGAAGTATTATAAGCTGATTTCTTGAGATGTCTATGAAATAAAAAAAAAGATCAGTAGTATACCAGTATGATTTCATCTTGTGCCTCCAGATTAGCATCCTAAAGCAGTAATATTCCAGTTATGATACCTTTTAAAACATTCTTAGTCTTTCAGCTTAGTTTTTTTTTTACTGAAGTATATTGTATAGTAAATAAAGGGGGAAAATTTCAAAGGCACAGAGCGTAGTTCTTCCTCTGAAAGTCGATGGAAGTTGCATGTCTAATTCCCATTTGTGCCTTTGAAAACACACATGTCCCTGCTTTGCCCATGGCTTTAAATCTCATGTGCACACAAGCACAAGCCCCTTGTTCCTATTCAACCTTCCACACACACAATTTAATTTCCTTTCAGTGTCACAAACTTTCTACAGTAGCTGAAATATGTCAGGATGTTTTCATCAAATTGCTGAGACCAGGTCCTTCAGCTCCCAGTATGCACTTCTGGGGTGATCAGATCATGATGTTAGTAGAGTCGCATAAGAGCTTATTAGCAGCTGTTGCAGACACTTTCTCCGTGCTCTAAAAACAACAAGAAGAACAGCAACTCAGCTGGGAAGAGCATATGCAATAGCCTTTTAATCATTGCTTCAACTCACCATGTCATGATGCGTAAGCTTTCTCATCAATGAAGCTAGGAATACAAAACCAGAGAACTTAAATATTTCAAACACCTGCATCTTGGGAAACAAAATTATGCTACCAGATTAAATAAAAAATAGAAGGGAAGAAAGAAAAAAAAAAGTCTTGTGGATCAAAAGTGTCTCCATATCAGGAAATGAAGGACAAGAACAAAAATACCCTCCTCCTCCGTTTCCTCCTCTTCTTTTCCCATCTCAAACTTGACGATAAAATTCTGTAATCTGACAGCCCCCTTCAAAATGATAGCTGAGTATTTACAAATGATGCTTTTCTATGTAAGTCTGCAATTTCAAATCCCCTCCACATGAGCCATTTCAAAGCTGGTTGGGCTCTGTCTTCTTTTTGTTGCTATCTGTGTTGCCCAGCTTTGCTGTCCTCCTTTATCTGCGGCAGTTGCAGAGCCAACACTAGTGGCCACACAGAGGGGTATATAGGCAGCTGTGGGATACAAATGCCAAGCTTTAGATTCTGTTTATTCAGCGGTGGCAGGGAAGTTGCTAGCTGGTCACTAGGCTGGAGATGTGCCTACAGGCCTGGTGTGGGATAAGCCTGCTGTTCAGCTGTCCTGCTTCTCTGCAGTCCGCTTCATTGCAGTCACAGTGATGAATTTGTTTCCTTTCACAGTAAGTCAGACAATAAGGACATTGCTAAATCTTTTATGGAGCCCAAAGGCAGGGCTCTTGGCTTATATTTGTTTGCTACGGAGCTATGATTTGTATGACCACCAAGTTGCCCCTTGACTCAGAAAGACCAGTGCTGCAACCTTAGGTGCTATATCATCAATGACTGGAGTACAAGAAGGTAAAACTGGCCAGCAGATGTCTCTCAGGATATTTTTTTTTTTTTCAGATACTATTCTCCCAACTCCCTTTCTTTCCTGAGCTTCCAGAAACGAGGCTTGGTGGGTTATGAGAAATGTTGTGTCCTATTTCTCTATCTGTTCTCTGCAAGCGTTACAGCCCCAAATATTTAACTTTACAGTACTGGGATTTTTTAGTCACAACTTAAATTAAGGGGATGCTTCATAGAGATAAAAGAAAAGACAAGTGAAGGTAGCTCCTTTGTGTCTTCAGAACATTTTGCAATTATCTACGGCCATTGAGAAAATGATGCAATGCCACTTTTGGGGTGTACAATATTTTATATCTTTTTCACTTGGGAAAAGCACTAATATTGCAAGGATTCTGCCTCAGCTGGCATGGGAGAACTGGTGTATGGCAGCAAAAATACTCCGTTTGCTGGTGCAGACTGTGTCAACATGAGGCAAATCTGCTAATCAAGCTGTACCTGCCGAGCTATGCTGGCAAACTTTTCCTTGGGTAGACTTGGCCAAAGTCTGAGCTCAGACTTTTCTATAGCTGTGTATTATCCTCCCTATTTAGACAGAGAAACTGCAGCAGTGAGGATAAGTGGTTGCTCATGGCACTGAAGGAATTAGTTTTAGAGGTGGAAATGGCAGGCTGGAGTCCCCTGTTCCCAGTCATGTTCACACCAGACCGTTGCATTTTGGCTTGGATGGGGTTTAAAGCTCACCACTTAGGTCATATAGAAAATGCGCACACGATTATCATTTACAGGAGCTCTCCATTGGCATGATCCATGTCTTTGAGAATACAATAGTCCATCACCAATCCAATCATCTTTCTGTGACTGTGGGGTTTATGCAATTATAAAATAGTAGATGATTTGAATGTTCTATCCCTCTTGTGGAATTATGTTTGGACTTTATCCGAAGAGACAGAGAAGGGATTTTGTTTGTTTTGTTTGATCGTTTCTTATCACAGAACTTTGTTTGACTCAAACCACAGTGATACAAGCATTCAAACACCACCTTCAGATGTAATATTGATTTATAAAACAGCAGTGCACAGCTGCTAAGCTTCACTGTTGCATACAGAAGGTCTTCAATTCCCAACAAATTGCTGGCATTTCTACCTATTTACAAATTAATATTTCCTCTGAACCTTGTGCATTTCTTATTATTCCAGCATGCTTTCTTCAGTTTCTGCTTAGAAACTGTGAGTGTGTATTATGCAGAGATAGGGCAGCTTTAGAGCATCAGTTAAATTGGAGTTAAATAAAAAAAAATCTAGATCAACTTTTATCCTTAGGCAAGTTATGCACCGAGTGAAATTAAACCACTATATGTACTTGTAGATTGAAGAATCAGAGGTGGAGGATGGGTCAGAAACACTAAGATCAAAGTTTTTCTTCTTTGAAAAAAATCCCTTTGAAAAGCCCCCATGCCACCTATTCTGCTTGTTAATGTTTTGACTGGAAGTGTCTGGCAGTGTCATCATCAGCAGAATATTTTTAAAGACCTTTTTTTTTTTTTTTTCCTTTGGAGCTGACTCTAATAGCAAAGCAATGGATCCTTAGCAGCCTCTGTTATATGTCTCTTAAGGGAATATTTTTGTTAATTGCAAATATTTGATTGACAAACATGGGATGCAATTAGTAGGCAGGCACAGTAGGAATGTGCAGTGAACTGGATCTCTGAACCAACAGATCTCAACTCTCTCAGCTTGATCTGAAATAGGCTAGAGCATTTAAACCATATGTTTCCCTCAAACTTTTTCTTTCCTCTGAAAATTCCTTATTTCCCTCAACTAACCTTCTTTCACTCTCTGCACCAAGGGAGCTAATTCATCTTCTATGATCACGTCAAATAAAGACAGAAAATTCTACACAAGCTTCAGACTTATGCTGCTTTTTGACCGTGGTAGTAAAAATTAATGCGGACAAGACTATACATGCCAGTTGTGCCTTACAAAAGCCCTAGGTGAAAGAGAATACAATCTAATTTAACTTTAGACATTTTGAGCTTAATGGTCTATTTAAACAACCTGGTACCATCTGACTACATTTATCAATTATATTTCTTTTTATTTATACAGAACACTATCTTTCTAGGGAGGCTATAATTAAAACTTATCTAGATAAATTGTGCTCGGATTCTGTGGCGTGAGAAGGAATTCAAAGGATTTCAGTGTTTCTCGTGTTCTTTTTCTCAAAAAAACCCGGTGCTTTTAAATCTTTAAAAGGAAATATATTTTAGTAATTAGAATAATGCAATTACAATATTTCTTAGAATTTCAGTTAATAATTACTGAAAAGAAATGCAGTGTTGCCTGTAGATTGAAGTGTTGACACCCCACAGAAGTTCACTGTGGGGAGGTGCTCCTTCCCTCCGTGTTCGTGGTGAGGGTCGTCAGGATGAAACCTGGCCCTGCGCGCGGCTGAGGTTTTCATCGCCGTCGTCCTCGTTTCACCAGCAGCTCTTGCGGCTTTCCGGCGGCGTCTGCAGCGTGCCGGCTGCGAGCTCCGTGCCGTCGGAGCGGGCCACGTCTGCCGCAGCGCGGTGCCGGAGCAGGCCCTGCGCGCGCGGCGCCGGGCTCGGGCGGCACGGGGCGGCGCGCGGGCTCGTTTGCCCTCCTGCGAAGCTCGCTTGCAGCTACCTCGGGTGCCTCCGCAACCCGCTGTCGCGTGCAGGGCCGCGTCAGGAGGACGTTTGCTGCAGCTGAGCGACGGTGGTGTTCTTCTCCGGTCCTGAGGAGCGCAGACCGAATTTGACAACTTTCTCCGGTCTGAGGAGGGGTGCGTGGTGTGGGCAAAAGAGGCAGGGCCTAGGCCTACCCTGTTGTGCTAGCGTTTGCAGTGTGTTTTATTGTATTGTCAGCGAGTAGTCTGCGGAAAATGAAGAGGTCACTCTCTCCCCGCTATTATTTTTTGTATGACATGAACCAATTTTCCCATAACCTAATTTTATTCATGGAAGTCCCAAGGCCCTTTGAGATCTCTGGCAGTACTCATATGAGTAACATGAGTTTATATGTACCTACATCATCACACTCCATTAGAGCATACATATTTATAAAATCACATGAAGGGGCTAATGAAGCTTTGCTCGTTTCAGAAGGGCCCAATCCGGAAACATCTACTCCTACTGGGGACTACTCATGTGATTAAGGCTGACTCACATAAGTGTTGCAAGATCCAGCCTTTAATTTGCAAATCCCAATAATGGGATGTGTTAATCAGACACTTCATCAGTGGAAAGAGTGCTAGATCTGTAGTAGCTCTATGGTAAGGCTAAAAATATGAGCTAGATTTCTTAAAAACTTTCTTACAGAGTTTTGTCCTTAGAAGGGAAAATGCTATCTCAGTGCTGTCTACATTTTGAATATAGAATTTCAAATTTGTTATAAGTAGCCCCAAAGAGCTCACAGAAGGAGGATCTTCATCTGAAGATGTGATCTGCAATATTTTATGCCATGTATTTGTAGCCCTCCTACTGCAGCAGTATTTAACATGCACACCTAAAAAATCCTCTTTTTCGTAGGAGTGATAATATTATCACGCAAAGGCACTTCATGAAGGTTCATCGCAAAGCCCCAACAGTTGAAACAGAGCTTCATGATGAACAACTTTGGTACGGCAGAGGTGTTTTAAATGCTGGTTCCAATCCAGGCTTGGGCTTCTCAAGGTTTCCCTTAGTGTGGACTATGCTTGGAAGATAATACTTTTTTCACTCTGAAATAGGTGTTGTGTCTCCCTGTTTAAGTGCTTGACAGAAAGCGTCCACAGTTAGCGCATGATGTATACTGTCAGTTTGTAAAGTTTCTCTGTGTGACTGTGTTGAAAGAGGGACTTTGTCTCAGGTTTTCTGTCCACAGCCCCACAATTTACATTTTACTGTTTTGTCATGTTAATGTAATTCACTTAAAATATTTAAATTGTCCTTAATTAATTGAGGAGGGAGATTATCATTGTAGGCACCGTGTGGAACAGTACTGATGCCATTTTGGTGACTACAGGTGATGAATGGTGTTGACAAGAACTGCTGCAGTTACATAGTGTGCATATACACAAATTATACCGCCATGTGTGTTCCTCTGTGTTATGAAAGCCTTTTGTTTATATATACCCAGCTATACATTTACACATTATGTAAATAAACACACATATGCCCATGCAATTTTATTGAATATATTGCTATGGGTTAAGAGGCATGTTACTCTGATGAAAAACAGCTTATAGTACCGAGTAAAAATATTTCCAATATGCTTTTGAGTTTCTCATAGAATTTAAGAAGAAACTACAGAGATTTCTTTAAGGTACTGGCTCAAATCATCTAATAAGGGGGCATAGTACTCTTCCAAAATCCCTAGGTTGTTGAATGGCACTTGTAAAAACCCATCAAGTCTCATCCTTATTCAACCTCATGAGGATGAACTAGTTCATCAGTTACAAGCTTTTCCATCACACGAGTTGGACCATGAGGCTGTGAGTGTCCCGTAGCCCCTTATCCATGCTGGCAGGGCAATATCTCTTTGTCTTGGAGCAGGGCGCTGCCACCGCATTGCAAGGTGATGGGTCTCGCTCTGGGAGAGCCTGGCTTCATGCCTGCCTCTCCAGGAAACCTCTCCTTTTGCTTTTGTGTTTTGTTCTGTATTTCCCCACCAGTACCAGGGTGTCTCTCCTCCGGCTGTTCGGTGTCGCCGTGCAGCTGCCCCGCTGCAGCAACCCAGCCCTGCCCACCGGTGGTGGCAGAGCCGCCAGTGCCATCAGGTCAGCCCCCAATCTGTTGTTTGCGTGAGAAAGCTCCGCAGAGTGACCTGACAGGTTTTGTAAGCACTCAAGAACTTCACCAGGAAGTTTCCTTCCTTTTTCTGTCCCTTCTCCTCTCTCTACCTCAAGCTGAATGCACAACGTGTGCCATTTTAGCGGCTAACAAAAAGGGGATAATGTCACTCCTGAGCACACAGGCGCACAAGCGAGTAATCAGGTGCGTGAGAACCAGCAGCGCCTCTGCATGCGAGGGCTTACGCTGCGATGCTTTGTAGCGTCGCGCTCAAACGCTGTGTTCTGCGCGTCTTTGTTATCGTTGCCTGCTAAATAAACAGCCCCAAAATTACAGAACTTACTATGGTAATTGAGGGAAGAAAAGGAAATGCAGACCCTGCTTCACTGTCTGTTACATTGCCATCGCCAAAGTTGCCTAAACCCGCACTACTCAAGTAATATTGTAATATTAGCTGCCTTTCTTTTTTCACAATGATTGTTTTCTGTCCATCTCAAGCTGCATGTCAGTTCATTTAGATTTACATCAAGTAGTAAATTAAAATAATCACTCAGCAAACACTCTCGGCTCAGTTTTCTCTTTCGGTCAGGAGTTGCGAGAGATGCTTGAAGCATTCAAGCAGAAAATATTGCTGTCTAGATATTTGTCCTCTGGGTGATAAAGGAGGCATTGTCTTGGGACCCACTCAGGCCTCGGAGCTGATAGTAGCTGTGCATCACAGCTGTGAAGTGCGCTTTGTTATGTGTCTGAGGATTAGGGTTCAGGACCTTGTTTTTCTTGAAATACCAGACTGATCAGAGCTGCATATGTTCAGGGGAAAGCAGAGGTCGATGGTTCTCTGTCCACATTTTTACTAGATTATTCTTGGACAGAACTCTGGGAGAATACCCTGCAGCTTAAACCATCCCAAGAGTTTTCATATTCTGCATTATAACCGTCAAGGAGAGAAAAAAAAAAAAAAAAAAAAAAAAGCTGTAGTTTATCTATCTGCATTTGAAACAAAAGGCTACAGCACCGCAGAGTCTCGGGGCTTTGGACCCGTGCTGGAGCACACTGAATTTTGCTCCTTTGTGTTCCATTTACAGTGCAGCTGCCCGTTTAGAAGCAGAAAGGCACCTTAATATAATAACCAAATTCAAAGAATGTGTGGCCTTAAGGAGAACACAGCCAATCTTCAAATCGACAGCTAATCTTAAAGCAAGGGTAGAATTGGTGTGGTATGTGAAACTGGGGTTTGAGAGGCACAAAAGAAGGCTGCTGTGTTTCTCTAAGCTGTCTGTTTCAGAAAAGGAGGAGGTGGATTTTTTTCTGTTTAAATAATTAAGCAGAGCATTCCGCCCCCCCCCCCAAAAAAAAAGAAAATAAAAATATGCTTATTTTAGCAAATAAGATGTGTATAGAAGTACTCTTAGTAAGGATGCTTTCATAAATTAAGGTAATACTTCCATTATAGTCAGTGAGTAGAAGTCCGAGTAAAGACTGCAAGATCTGGGCATTATCTAATTAGCTTGTGCAGCAGCCTGATCTTTGTAGTGGTGCATTATGATAGTTGGTGGAATTAAAGAGTTTGGGCCAGACAGCCACCTCGCTTGTGTCGGTGCCATACCAGAGTAGCTAACTGAGTTTTACTGATAAACTGAGAACTCTATGTAGTTCTTTCGCTGTGTGTGAACATAGGTAAATACATTGTCAAACTCAGTTTTTAGTGTGGCCAATGTCGGTCTGAATTAATCACTTTCAGGACAGGACACTGGTCAATAGGCAGAATATTGCCTTTTAAATGATTAATGTCAATCCAACTGATGGAACAGAAGTGAGAACAATGTTTAGTCCATATGTGGGACACTGCCCAAGGATCAGTTCCCTTTATTTCCATACTATATGATGGAAAATACTTTTGTAACTCAGATTTCTCATCTTGCAAACATTTCAGTAGGGACAACTTTTAACCCCATAAAGACTCTGTATAAATTCAAAAGGCCACACATTCATCTTTACTTTTAAAATTAGTCCAATATGGAAAATATTTCCTCTTGTTCTTCAAATTATGGAGTTATATACCAAAATTGGATCATCTTAAGGTTCAGGCCTGGAATTACTGCCCTCCCACAGCGTGGGCATCTGCCCTCTGGAGCTAAAGGAAAGGCCTGGATAACGTTTGCAAAAGTGAATCCTGTCTTCTATGTTTGCTTAGTTCTGCCCATCCACCCATCCTCTGTAGAGCCAGTCCCCACCCTGCTTTGGACCTGTGCATTTTTGTCGTTGCTCCTCTTTCAGTTTTGCTTCTTCAAGTCAGTCAGCCTCAGCTGGTTTGAGTGCTCCTCTGCCCTAAGGAAAAGTTAGCTTGAATTTGTGCTCCAAAGGACCTCAGAGGGGATTTGAGATATTAGCTTGGGTTTAGTGGAATTAATGGTGTGAGCCTACCATCATGACAGGCCACCGGCTCAAGCTCAACTGTAGACAAAACACCTCCTGAACATCATCTTGCCATCTGGTCTTTCTTTGGATGTCATTGTCATTCAGAGCAGACTCCTGGACAAGTGTGCATTTTTGGCTCTCCTGGCAAGAAATGATCCACAGGTCTTTTTCCTGCTTAGATAAATTGGGTTCCCAGTGACAAAGGGGCAAACTGGGGCTTGGTGTGTGTTGAGGAGCCTTGGTCAGAAATTGCCCCATGTAATTATTACTTGAATTGAGCTCTGAGCTGCCAAAGTAGTTATAATGTTTTTGTTCTTGTCTTCTGTACTGCTAAACATCCTGCTACTCTACCATCTTGCTGCACCCCTCTTCCAAGGGGTTAGGCTGCAGAGATGATGTGTATGGACCAAAGTAGCATTATGTGACATGGAGGGAAGGGATTTGTTGTTATTTCATCATCTGCCTGGCAGGACTGATTTGCTGCGTTGTGCATTTCTGCCTACAGAAAGCTGGCATCATTTTAAGACATTTATGATGCTCACAGCAAACTTTCAAAAAATTACAGAACAACAATCTCATTTGTTTATAAGTAGTATTTGGTTTATTTCCCTTCGGTTCTGCCTCCTCCTTTCTTGGTTAAATGAGCATTGGGTATTGACCTCTCTTTTGGAGCTTTGTAGAAATCCTCCCTTTTGTTTATTTCTTCTCTTACTCTTTTTTTAATATGTTTTAAAATGCATTTTTGTTTTCTAGTGCTTTGGAAAAGTTTGGTTTGTCCTCCTTCACTCATGCTAGTGATGCTCTCCATCCGTCCTCTTTTCTCCCTGAGTTGTTGCTGCTACTTTTTTTTTAAATACTGAATTTCCCATACCCAGTACCATTTTGCCTCTTGTTTGATCTCATACTTCTTCTCTCTGCATCCCAGCAAAATGTGTTAGAGATGGCACTAGCTTTTTTCCTTCTTAATCCCCTTCCTCGCCTTCAATACAGTTTTCTCTGCCCTGCAGAGACCGATACCTCCAGGGATGCTTTCCCAGCACTGCTGGGCACAGCACTGCTCCCTTCCCACCACGCCTCTGCTCTTCCCCGGTCCATCGCACCTCGCGGGCAGCAGGACACACGCGCTGCACACGGCATGACGGAGCAGGGCAGCGAGGCAGAGCGCTGAGACGAGACAGCCTCGGACTGCCGCACGGGCAGGGCACCGCCAGCAGCGTGGCGAGCGACAAGGTTAGGAACGGGACGTGCCTCGGTGAACAGCACGAGAATCCCTTTTCAGCCAGGTTTGCCCCACTGCAAACAGGGAACACGGGTTTTGGGGGTTTTGCCTAATAACACAAAGCAGGCTCCAGCCAGGGCCAGTCCCAAAGCTGGACAGTGGAAGGAGGGATTCCCTTGGTTTTTACATTGAAAATAAAAAAAGATAAAATGTTTCCTGAATGATGGAAATAAAAGAAAAAAACTGCTGGGGCAGATGGGTAGCATGGCCTCCAGCTCCATGTATGGACTCACGTAAGAGTTGGAGACATTAAACCTTGCCCCTGCTG
Organism: Rhea pennata; assembly: GCF_028389875.1. Lineage (NCBI taxonomy): Eukaryota > Metazoa > Chordata > Aves > Rheiformes > Rheidae > Rhea > Rhea pennata. Next base: position 7,732,675 of record NC_084665.1, read on the forward strand.
GTACATATTCCCTCTGCTTGAATAAAGGGGACACTAGGGCCAAGATATTTAAGGGTAGAGTAGTTAGCTAGTGTAAACCAGCATGCCAGTAATGACATCAACTTTACAGATTTATATCAACCCGAAAATCAGATCTCAGAGTTTTAGCTGATTTGAGTTCTTAATGGAAAAATATAAAAGCATTCACACAGGCATTTCACGAAGCTTCCTGAAATTATTTGTAACATACATTGTTTTCTAGATAGTGAAATGACAATGTCAATTGGAATGTCAAATTGCTCAAATTATCAAAATATTGAGGTAAGTGTGTATGCAAAGGAAACGAGGCCCTTCTGTTTGTGAGTGGTGTGTTTGGGGATTTTTTCGCTGCTGTCACTAATCACTGTCATCGGGACCTGTCAGAAAGACGGACACTGGAAGGCGGAATTCCCTAATTCTTTGTAATAAAAAAAAAAGCTGGAATTTCCTGAATGAAGAAGAAGTCCTGGGGCACAAGGTTACCAGGGCCTCCCACTGCTTGCGTGTAGCTGAAGAGAGTGTTCAGAGGGTGCAGGAGACGAGCAACACGGCATGAGGTGAGAGAATTGAGCACAGAGCAGGAGGAAAGTTACCCTGTGGGTGTCCATTCCAAGCAAGAGATAGTTCCTACAAGTCCTGAAGAAAGATGTCTTACAAAAGCTACATTATAAGCTCTTGGTCATTTGAAAAAAAATGTCAGAAGTGACAATATTATTTTCCAGTCAGCTGTCAAGATCTCTGTGTGTGTATCTGATTAGATTGTAGCTTCAGAAAAATGCAAGTGTTCCACTGAAAACTCTTTGTACAGTGCCTTGCACAATGCAGTCTGAGGCCTGCAGGCATCACTTCAGTAGAAATAAATAATACTTGTGATGTCTTTATTATATAACAGGATCTTTATATCGTGCGCACTGTTGGGAGACATGAGGAACTGTACCTGTTCTCTGATAGGAAAGCCTGGAGATTCTCCCCAGGATAACCTGTTCTTTTTGCCTTACTGCAAAGAGATCTGCATAGCTGAGATCCATAAAGTATCTCAAAGTATTTGCTCTAGGTCAGTACTGGAAAGTATTGGAGATGTGCAAAATGTAGTCAAAAAGAGCTGCACTGAATTTGAAGTTTTCCTCTATTTAGCAATTAAAATATTGTTTTCATGTTTCTTTAGCACTTGCTTGGTGGTGGTGAGGATTTATGAGAGGTTCCCTTTCCACAGAAAGTCCCTTTCTGAGCAACAGCATGCAGATTTCTGGCTAAAAGGATAGCAGAAAAAGCAGACTTGTCTGCAGCTGCTACCTGAAAATCCAGGGGCCATTGTCTTCTTTATTTCATCTATCTCTAGTCAGCTGGAAAGCACAGTGACCTATGAGTAATGTGGCCATCCCAAACTCATGCTGATAAAACCTTTACACTACTGGCTCTTGCCATCTCTTCCTTTCTATCTCTGTGAGATGTTCTGATCCAATCTTGACTTCCTTTGAGGTAGGGCATTCAGTCTTGATGTCCTCCCCTCTGTTGGAGAGTCAGAGAGAAATGATTTTGAGTTGGTTTTTTTGTTTGTTTGTTTTGGTTTGGTTTGTTTTTACCTTAGAGACTTAGCTAGAGAGCTTTTATACCAATGAAAAAGGATATGGCTCTGTGGCAGTAACCCTTTTCTGCAATGCCCTTTTGGACATCACTCTTTCCAGCTAGTGGCTGCTGTTGAGTGCGTAGCAGAAGAATTTCCAAATCCCAGAATAACAGAATGGTCCTAGGTGGCAGTAAACTATCAAGTGTAACCCACGGTTGTGGAATAAAAAAGGTTAGAAGTTCTTTGCTCTTTCCACCTCCTTAAACAGTACTATGTGTAACCGGGCTGCCTACTGGGTCTCAATCCGCTTGGCATATTTTGGTAATCCTCTCTTATAGGCTTGCGAATGTGTATCACTGAAAAATGCTTCTCGCTTATTCCTCACAGGTCATCATGGTAGATTTTACGGTGTCTAAAGCTGACAGAGGACTATCTGTGAATTTCTAAGTAATTGTGGCTGCTCCTGCTTCTTTTATGATCTGGCGTGGATGATGTCACCTTTTTCTTTAGGCTGCAGTGCTTTCTCCTTACACCCTACATTTGTTGCCTCAGGATCAGAATGTTGTCCTGAATTGTATCTTATAGCAGCTCTGAACTGTAAGGTGAAGAATGTGAGGGCTGCCCACTCAGCATGCAGCTCGACTGTCCCACCAGCAGCCTTTGACTAGAAACTTGCAAACTACCTACTCATATGTGAGGGGATTTTAAACGATATAAATGGTTGAGCACTTACTGGATAAAAAACTGTATTCTGTCTATATCATCCTGCTATATCTATGGTTAACAGAACAACTAAATGGCAAGGCAATTTTCTTGTCCTGCGAGAAACACTCTCACTTTTTGAATGGACACAATTGTCATCTATTTCTCTCTCTCTCTTTTTTTTTTTTTTAAGAGTTGAGATTTACTTTGGGTTTTGTAGCAGATTTTAAAATATTTCTTGCCTACATTTGCCTCACTCCTTTCTTTGAGAAACTCGGAATTAAAATAAACATGTACTAGAATGGGTACTTACAAAATAACATTGGATAGAATGGGTTGAAGACCACCATATCATGAACAGCCCAAGCCCCAATCCTGCTGAGATACAAAGTCCCTGACAGTGGACTCCTGCACTGCCTGACCAAGGTTATTTGAGGCCCAGCTTTAACGAGTGATGAAAACAGACTGTTTTTCTGTTTGGCACTAAGACATTTTCGGTATGGTAATGTTTGCATTGTAAGCTCTTTGGGGCAGGTGCTATGGCTTTCCAAACGTCCTGAGTCACTCCAAGAATGTGGCTAGCATTCTGTGAACCAAAGGTTGTAAATCAAAGTCAGCATTTTCTCGTGTGCTTCAAAACCTACTCCATTTTGGAATGAGAAAACCACGTACAGCTCTCTGCAGGCTTTGTCAAATTATTCCTCCCCTTCACACTTGGACTCTTCTTCATTTTCCACACACTTAATACTCACCCAGTTCCTTTCTGTAACTGGCAGCTGATCCAATTACACACTAGAGGTAGAAATACTGAAGACTTACAGTTCAAATGTGGAATGATATGCATAGTCACTTTGTCACTCAAATCCCTTTTTTTTTTTAAAAAAAAAAAAAAGAAAGAAAAATCAGACTAACTGGACATAATTAAGGGCAGAAAATAGAGCATACAGTTAATATCTCCATGGTTTGCCAATACCATGATGTCATAAGTATCAGTCGTGAAACCAGAGCCATGTGGCTTACTAGATACTGCCTTTTTTTCTTCTGAGGCTATGGTTCAAATCTAGCTTATGGTTCTAAATTAAATGAGTCCCTTAACCTTTGCAAGTACAGATGATCTCTCCAGACCAGAGCTCAGGTCATGGGCAGGTCAGCATGATGAAGCTTGTGTTCTGTTGCCTTCAACATACTTAATGGCATAAACAAAGGAATTAAGGTCTAAATCCTGGCAGAAGGCCAAGAAGCCAGAAGTATATGGTCAGCAGTACCCAGATACAGAAATATCTGTGGAAATAGAAAAACTTGAATTATCGGAGAGGCTGAATGTAGGCAAGGGCAGTTCATTGCAGGTCTTGCATGTTGCTGCTGCTTTCTGCAATGAGGCACTTCATGGTAACAAACTCATCTGTTGCTCAAAAATGGTAGCATCTCCAAGTTAGGCTAGGTTTGTGCTGTGATCTACCTGAGCTGTTTTCTGGACTCCCTAGTTCACCCCTCATTGCATTCGCAGTACAAAACTGCAACCACAGACAACCGTGAGATCCACACAGCACCATCAGTGTGCACAGCACTTGGACTGTGTAAACTGACAGTGCAAAGCTGCCCCAAGAGAACTTGTTCTTTAGTGAAGAGGATCCCAGTCACTTTGCCAGGGATAAGAATGTATGCCCAATAATAATATTCTGCTTTGAATTACATGTCAAATAAGGAGGTAAGCATCAAATAGCTAACAGATGCTCCTCCTATTGGCATTCGTGCAGAGCCTCCGTGCTTACTTTTGGAATTAAATTTTTGGAGAATTCTGGTTCAGATTCTCAGCTGGATTTTTCTTCAGCATTTACATTCAGCAGAACAAGCTTGTAAAACTGTGGCAGTAGCATGGTAAAGCATCTACCATGTTACCAAAAATACAGGAACTCACAAAGCTCTCACTAGAGAGCTAATGCTGGGAATCCCACATGGCAAAAAACAAGAAATAATTAAAAATCCTTATTTTGCCCAGAGTACTCCTTTGTTCAAGGTATGTAAATGTCTTTGGCTACTTATAATTTATTTCATTTTCAGTGGTTCCCTAGCTCAGTAATCTGAGCTTGGGAATAGAGGTGTCTGAAAGGAGTGTTACTCTGAAACAAAACACCTGTCTTTCAGTCAAGACTAAATTGACAAGCAACAATTTAGTTGTCTAAACTCAGAGCTTTCAGGATTCCAGACTGCATAAATGTCAAGATGCCTAGGTAGGGCTCAAAGGTGAGCGACAATGTAGGCAAATATACATTAGAACTTCAATTATCCAAACCCTGATAACTCTGTTACCTGAAGTTTAAACATGTTTCCCCGTACTCTCAGTTTCTACATTTTTCTGTAAAATCCCTTTGTACTGAATTGTCTGTGTCTTTGCCCAGTACAGTTTGTAAGCTTTAAGAGCCCGTCTCCTGCAGAGCTTAGTGTGTCTGCCAGATCCCAGCATCAACAACCCCTTTTTGACGGAGCCTGTAATTATCCCTTCATGTTACCTGTTACATTTGGATGGAAGTATGAAAATAAATAAATTATCATTTTCATCTTTGTTGTCTCCAGCTACATTTCACATGTCCTTAGGCACTGTGTCACGGAGGCATCCTTGATCCAAATACAGAACATGTACATGCATTGAAATGTCATTCCTTTAATGATTCCTCATGGGGAGGTTATGTCCTCTAACTAGCAGCCAAAGTGGACTTTACTAGTTAACAGAACTCACTATCTGTAGATTGGATTTCAAGGGCCCTGAGTTACTATCGTGTCATATCTTTAACTTCAGCAGATACTTAACAGCTAAATATACCTCACCTTCTATACTTCTGGAGCTTAAAAGCTGCTGAGATCCAAATTAAGACCCTCAGTAGACTTTTGCTTTACATGTTCCTGAATTTGACATAGTTACTTTTGCAGGGGGTACTTGCAGTTACTTTTGAGGGGGTTTGTTGTGTTTTTTTTCAGAGTGCTAGCATTTCATATTTACAGGTCTCTGCACCAGCTGTTGAACTAGGATCTAAAGGCTTGGAGTGGCAGAAAAAATGGCTGGCAGAAAAGTGTGTGAGGCCTCTTCACCTTCTTTTGCCCATTCGTATTTTCCAGCCCAGCCTTATCTTCACCCCATTCCTGACTCACATTTGCCTCTTCAAGTTTCTCCTAGTGCTTTTTAACATCCTCTTCTGTACTCCTGCCTATGGCAAACGAGCAGTCTGGGGAGTCCTTCTCTTCTTCTCATTGTCCTTCAGAAAGCGTTTTCCTCTGTATTCTACAGGTGAGGAAGCTAAGACAGAATAGGATGGGATATATTTGTTTGATTCCCAAAAGCAACAGCTCTGGAAAAGAGTGTCTCAATAAGCCAGTGTAATGGATAGATCATTCTGCAAAAGGAGAGCTGACATACACTAATCTGTACTATTGTTCCTTTCAAAATAAATGTTCGGGTGACATCGTGTGACAAAGGCAACTGCACAAGCGTTGCTCACTCTGTAGTGGAGGATTCACAAGGAGAATTAGGCCTCCGAACAAGGAAGTGGCCTCCATGAGGAAGAGCAAGTGGGTCTCTGGCTAGGTCAGCCAACCTCTACCTTCTCTTTTGCTGAAGGCAAAGAGATTGATCCTACTGCGGCAAATCACTCAAGCCATGGAGGATCCAGTATTGCCAAGGAAAATAAAATTCTTTTCTTGGTTGAAAGCAGATTTGTGCAAGTGAACTAGAAGGCAAAATCTGGTGCAATGTCTTCTGCTGTTTTGCCTGGGAAAAAGAAGAGAATCAAATGGGGATATTTAATTGTAGATCTTGCGGTTAAAAAGAAATGTCTTTTTCCTGACAGGAAAATGATACAGCAAAAGAAATGTAACAGAGAAAGTCAGATCAGATAATCCTTACTGCAATATTTAGGAAGTCCAGTGTCTTAGGTATTCCATGATGATCAAAAATCAAAATAAATTAAAGTTGTATTGTAATTGAATTACACAATTACATCAATTTAAACATTAGTAAACAGATGCAATTTTGTGCAAAGCTTTAAATTACATTTCTCACATACGCATTTAATTTAAATTTATTGAGATGGTTATTTATGTTAATAAAATAATTAAAAGCAGTTATTTAAGACTAACTATGAAATAGCTGTGTAACTACCTATATTAATAAGACAGTTAGTTAAGGGATAATGTCTATTGCTTTATAGTGTAATTGCAATAAACAGCTGCTGAGTTTGATTAAGAGCTGAAGTGGAGCTACAGTGTTTGAGCAATCTCAAAAGCTATTTGTTGTAAGTGTACTACAAAGCAATAGTGATTATTCCTATTATATAAAAAGCCATAGCATAAACATTAAAACATAACTCCGTAGTATGATATGTATTTCTCGTTTTATTCAAGCAGCTGCCTAGGAAGGGCAAGGCTAGAGAAGGAGAGATTAGGCCTTAGTGGAGAAGAGGCTTTGAAGGGGCAATAAGGTGGCCAAAGAGGATCTTGTTCATATGCAGCTTCCTCCCAGTGTGAGAGCACTTGTGACCACAAGGAAGGGTAGGTTGTGTTCATGAGCTGTGCTTTCTTGTGGGTGGTATCCCTCAAAAACCGCTAACAGAATCCCTTTCAAAATTTGTAGAAAAATTTCTACCTTTAGCCCCAGATCTAACCTGACAATTCCTTCAGCTTTTTGCTGGAGTGCAAAAGGGGAAAACTGAGCACATAGTAAAAATCCTTCTGCAACTTTGTGTGTGAAATGGCTGTTGCCACTCCGTAACTTCATCCTGAACACACGAAGCAAATGCTTCCTGGTTCCCAAGCAGGTCTTGCTTTGCGGCAGTGACACATACCTAAAACACAGACCATTAATTTCAGTGGGGTCAAGTAAGCAAATAGGCATTGCCTGTGTTGCAGTTGTTGTTTTACAAATTCCATGTTCCCTACTTCTGGGCAGTGGACACACACACAAGACCTTTGCCTTCACAGTTTCTGCTATATTGGGACCCTGCCAGGAAAGAGTTGCTTAATTACTTAGAAGTGTTTTAGTTTGCCTTTATATTTGAAAGCAACTTTGTTCTGTGAAATGGTAAACTCTGACATATCAACTGAAGCACAGATGGACATGTACAGTCAACTCTCTTTTACTGCTCCTGGTTCATACCCCTTTGCCTCCTCTGTGGTTGTATTAAAAGTGCAGTTCTGACAGAGACTAAAGTGCTACAACAATATTCCTAAGCAAAATTTTACCAATGGAGGTCTTGTGTATTTGTGGTTTTGTGCTGAACTAGGTTGGCCAAGTCGCAGATAAAGATTTGAGAGGAGGGTAAGAATGTATCGTGTGTATCCCACCCAAGGTCCTGAGCTCTTTCTCACACTATTGATACTTAGAAATCACTCAGGCAAGTTCTCATTTTCAGCCGGACTCAAACATCAGTGGGAAAGCTTGGCGATTCTGTCACTCGTGTGAACCAAGCTCTGGGAAAACATGTTGCAGCCCATTTGATCAAAACTCCTCAATTCCTGCACATAGGGATTTTTTACATCAAAACATAAAATCTTCGGAAGATAAAGAAAAAAAAGGTGTTACTTTTGCAGTTACACTGATTTCCTCCTTTTAAGTAATACATCCTGAAAGAGAGATTGTATCATCAGATAACCAGTCATATATAATTTTTTGGAAGACATCAACAGGAAAAGGTGGCTTGGCAAAGTCTTAGGCATGGTGATTAAGCCAAGTGCCAATGTGTTAGCATTGGCATTATTTTATTTTATTTATTTTTTTTTTTTTTTGGTTTATTTAGGAAGCAGATGTAAAGGTGCAGTATCACGCATGTGTGTACACATGCATTTTGCAGGCAGGACAGGCAAATTCCCTTCCACGAGCACATGGCTGCTAGGATCTCCCCAAGTAATTGTTGGCAGGGGTTGGACTCCAGCACTGGGCCCACTCCACTCTGATGGCTCCTACATCAAGAGGAGCATAGGCAAGTGGCAGAAAAGCCCACCCAGTGTAGCAGCCTTGTTAAGCTTTGAGGGCTTGCAGGCCTTCCTAACTCTGCCCTGGGGAAAAACTGCATAACAATGGATAAAAGACTTGGGCCTCTCAGCTTAGTTACAAAGGATTCTCTTCACTCATCCTCTTAGTGAGAAATCCAGTTGAATGCTTTTTGAAATCTTTCAAATATTAAAAATAAAATAAATCTTCTTATTCTGTTCCCTGGCGAGATTCTTGACTACAGTGCCATGTTGTCATACACTTCAGGTCCTTTAAAATGTCAGAAGGACCCCCTTCAGTGCTGTGGCTGCAGCCAAGTACATGGAGAAATGGATATTCAATTCTTTGTGTGTTCCTTCAAAAAGTTAAAGGGAGGGAAAAAAAAATCAGACCTGAGAAGGAGAAAATGTAGTGGATATTAAAATAATCTGCTATCAGACTGCAGGAGGTTCACTGTTAGCATGGTTGGGATCAGTTTTGGAAAAGGACTGGAGAATGTTAAATTGTTTCCACCAGAGACAGGGAAGTATTGCTTAGGTGTTTCACCTGGGTGTACGAATCACTGTTGTGTGTATTGCTCAGAGCAGGTAGCCCGGAGTATACATGGCAAATCAATCACGACAAGAACCTAAAACTGTATTCAGACAGTTTCATATCCACAACTGAGATGCATGAAGCCACACGGTATACGTATGTGCGTACGCACAATTTCCTTCCTCAGCCATTACACTGTTTTCTTCAGTTAGCTTGTCTTCCTGTGTCTCTTTTACCTTTCCCAAAGAGCCATTCCCCTTACCTCTGCTGTGACACTGATGCCTTCCTCTAGGTGTAGTACAAGCTGCCTGAGAAACTGGCTTGGCTTTTGTTTCCTCCTCTCCTGAAAGATTTCTCTACTCTCTCTTCCCTTATTGAAGAAGTCAGCCTAGAAATGCTCTTCTGTCTCTTTGCACGTGCTTTTCAACCCAGTGGAGATGAAGTGCTTCAAAACACTCTGAGGTCATTTGTAATCTGAAAGGATTGGAAGAATAAAAGCTGTCCATGTGTGCCATGATGAAGGGAATCACCACATGACTGTTTCCCATGGCTGCAGAAGTTAATTTTCTTTGCGTGGAAGTCTTCGATGGAATACGTTGCTGTTGTCATTTTGTAAAGGAATTTCTTCATAGGAAGCTCTTGCAAGCAGCAAAGTGGTTGTGGGTTGTGCTCTCTCTCGCTTTTTCCAAGGAGCTGTTGAATGTTTAGCATCATCTGATTTTAAAACCTTCCTCTAAAGCCTTTGATGCCTTTCAGTAACATCAGAGATCATGCTGATGTGTTCTTATAGCATACTGCGTTAGAGCACATGAGAATCTGAATTTCTTAACGGTAGTTTTTTCACTGATACATGTGTCAAGATGAGCGTAAAAAACATCTGCCTGTCTGGTTACTTTTTCTTCTTGTTGTTGGGTGTTTTTTGGGGGGGAGGGGGACATTTTGCTATCTCTGAATTTAGCTTTGGTTCTTTAGTCAAGGAAATAAACAACCACATTTTTTATTATTCACTCTATCACAGAGTGTTTTCCAAGCCCATACATATCCTGTAGCTTGTTAAATAATTCTTTATTCTTTAAGAAATTCCCATTAATCTCAGACCAAGAAAAGCAATAATAGGTTAGTTAGTCATCACATATAAAAATCTGAATCATTTTTACAAGTATCTTTAATGGCTTTCATTAATTACATGTCTTCATAAAAAAAAGCTACCCCTCTCAAACATAGCATCCGTTCATTCTTCAACAGGATCTAATTTCTGAAAGAAGTGAAATTAAGGCACTGATGCTTTGTTTGGGCAAATTAAGCAGAAAAAATACTCACACACATCAAGCAGAAGGGGCAGGAATCATGTGTTCTATTAACTTGTCTACTACCTTCATATTATTAGCAAAATTTTACAAGTCGCCGTTCTTACGAGTGCAGTTACACTGACAGCAAAATATTCCATGTGGACTTGGTTGTGATTTTAGCTGTAGCCCCAGGTAAAGGTGAGAAGTCACCTGTGCTGCTCTTGGTTTTGTCCTGCACCCCCTGTCTCATGGTGAGCGGAGCTGACATGGCCAGCACGAATGGGGCTGTTGCTAAAGGAAACCACACACCCTTCCTGTCCCCATCCATGCCCACGTTTGCTGCCTGCCTTGTTCTGTGAGCAGTGTCGTGTGACCGCACGCTGAGCGGGATTAGGGCACTGTTTCCATGATCAGGTGAGTTTTAACCTGTCAGTTCTCTGATCAAATGCATATCTATGCAGAGGGCAAGGATGGTACCATCGGGGTGGATAGGAGGCAGGACCAGTCCTTTCATTGGCAGCTCAGATTCTGGTGGACTAAAGTGGCTGCAAAACGCCATCCAGAATCCTAAAATCCTACATTCCTGGGCCTGTTTTTATTTTATTTTTTTTTCCTCTTTGTTAATTTAAGTGTTAGTTTGCTCCCTTCAACTCATGATAAAAGGCAGCATTCATTACCTGCCATCAGAGTTGCACTGGACAATATTTTTGAAACTCTTTGAAAAGGCATGTCCTGTGTGTTCATCTGTCTTCTTGTGAAGACACCAGAGGCCCTGGGTAATGGATAAGAATTTTCAAGATCAGCTGTAAAACAGGAGTGACCTCTAACCCTTTATAACCTTTTTAAATCCTTTTATAATCCAGGTTTAGGGAAAACAGGAGAAGAGAAGATGGCACTGAAGCCTTTACCTCTACTTTTTTATATGAGGTCACATAATCTTGCTTACTATTTTGGAAGACATAAGTAGTTCAAAGAAGGGTTTAAATAAGAGATCTTCCTCTTTTGTTCAGGTGCACAGTCATGAATTAGACTCTTGGGAGACCAAGGAGGTATAAATACATACGGAAATCTTTCGATTACACAAAGTGTTAAAAGATGCTAAAAATACTTCTACAGTGAGTGATAGATTTTTATGTATTTAATTATTTATCATAACTTATGGTATTTTTCCCCTGCTTTGGAAATGAAGACCATCAATAGATGAGGGAAAGAATTCTGTGTTTTTGTATGCAGTATGAGTCCATTACTTGGCCAAGACCCAGATCTACTGTGGCAAGGAAGTAATAGATGAACTAACTAGGGACCCAGACTCTCTGGCTAGCGTCCAAGAAACATTAGAAAATGTAGTACTGCACATAACAAGTAGGAAGATGCATGCAAATGTTGATGTCTTATTGAAAACTGCTAACTTATTAATATGTTAGGTTTACAGGCATGCATTTGGATTTTAAGCCCTGCTGTCCGAGATCATGCCCTGAAATTACCAGCTGAATTGTTTCCCTGAAACAGTATTTAAAGTAGTGCCACATTGGCAAGGTAGTTCTGCAGAAAATGACACTTCTAGTGCTATCAAACCTGGATACCTAGGACCAGATGGTTTCTTTGGGAAGTATTGGCTCTGAGGTAGCGCAAATGGTCCATTTCAGCTCTCAGGAAGGTGTCTAACCAATTGTCCCAATTTATTTGCCATGTCCCTGCAGTGAAGGAAGTCATGTATATGATCCTTAGGACTTTGTCGTGCAGATAAAAAGGCTCAGTCTCTATCAATTCATCTGAAAGATATGGGTCCAAACTTCTGTGTGGTGCACAAAAGCCTTTTAGAAGGGAGATCCTAAGAGCATTAGGGATCGAGAACTGTTGACTAATACAGGATTTAGGATGACATTGATGCCAGTGCCTAGAATGAGTCATATTCTTGTGGGTCCTCTAATGGCTGCAAGGTACAACTCATATTATCACATCCTTCTTATGACTACAAAGCCTGGAGGGCGTTATAATTTTTCTTGTAGGTCCAGTTTGTTGTCCTTCTAGGTAAGTTATAAAACATGATGCAGTCACCCTTCTTGCAGTCACTGAGCAAAAGGTCTGTGAATACAGGTGGCTGTTGGTTAGTAGGATAATAGATGAGGAAAGATGCTTGAGTCTTTACTTCCCATATGCATTTATTTGCAAGCCAGCCATGACTGGTCCTCAGTTAATGTCATACAACTGGTAATACCATCCCAACATGTTTTTGTTTTCACTGCCAAAGTTGCCCTTATCTTTTCCATATCGATCTGAACATGAGAGTCTTCTGATCAAAATATGTTCAAAATATTAATGATTGTAAAAATGCAAGGGAGTGTGTAGAAATAAGCACACTAGGCGAGCGCCACTGAGAAAGTGCTGTCCTGCTGAACGGTGTAGGCGTCTGAAGTGACAATCTTCCTCATCACAGTAAGTGAAAAGGTTCAGTGACTGCACTTCATTCACCACCATAACTATCACTGACATTCATGAGAGGTGTCAAATCCCTGTTTTTATGCTTTTACAGTTGTATTTTCTCTCTTTACCTCTAGAATTCCCCTTCTTTTTTTAGTAGGGAATATTTAATGTTAGCGCTAACAGGTGAATAGTGGGACTTGGTTTTCGATTTTTTTCCCTGACCTTACTTAATCCCTGTTCACATCTCACTCATGCTCAGAGTTTCTATGAGCTGGAAGACCACTTTTGTTGTTGTTGTTGTTGTACTAAGCACACTTATTCATGCAGTGTTTTTTTCCTAAGCTCTCCTAGCTTTAATTGTTGCATGCAAATTGTTTAATAAATAATGTTGGCCAGAAAAAAGAAGAATAGATATTAATTAAGAAAAGGATTTAGGCTGACTCAGTCTCATACATGAGACAAAAGGTTAAGTAAATGCCAAGGCCGCTATGCCTCTTCAAACAATGAATATTAGTTTTAGAATCATTAATGTCTGCTTAGAAAACAGAGTCATACTGGAGACTTGTATGCCAAAATAACCAAGGCCAGTGCTGTTTCTTTTCAATCTAAAGCTAAATTATTCTCCAATAGAGGGCTAAATGTATGCAATTAACAGTGCTAGGTAGGACAACAGGGAATGGCACTTTTAATATGTAGCCAAATTGAGATCAAGTTTTTCTTTGAATCTAGTAACTTGGACATTTAATATGCACAACCAAGCTCTGCAACAGAATTAGTGAAAAGAAGCAGATAATTAACTCCTTCATTGCTTGTCAATGGAGACAGAATGATTAGCTCAGTGTTTACTGATTCCTGTCTCCCAAAGTTGCTGGATCTACAAAAACAAAGTTTTTTTTTTCAATTGCATTCCATATATGGGGAAAGATTTAGACAGTTCTGTAGTCTTTATTAGAAAAAGGACTACACCATCATATTTTTAAAGAAAATTTCATCCTGAGAAAGATTAGTTTCTCAGGTTAGTGGGAGGTTAGTTTGGAATAAACATGATCACATGAGTTTAGGTAAAAATGAGTATTCAGTTTCTGTGTTGGAAAGCTCAAATTTTCAGCACAGTAGGCTGAGTAAACTGAAAGGTTCAGTCCAATACTTAAAAAAAATAATAATACAAGACTTTTAAAGTGGATAACTCTCACTAGTATGTAGGTAAAAGTCAAGGTGCTTATTAAAACTTCTCAGCACTCCTCTCTAAAAAAATGTCTGTCTCACATGGCACTATGATAAATTCAAACCAGGATTACAGTGGCACCCAGGTGGAGGGAAGGCCGTTGTGATCTGTAGAAGAATAATGAGAAAGTAACCTGTTCTCCACAGAATGTACAGCCCAAAGGGATATGACGTGAGGGTAGAGTAAAAGATAAAGGAAACATTATAAAGACAACCAAGATTTCATCTAGGCCAGAGCAAAGGGATCTTTTCTCACGTGTTGACTAATCTGCACTAATGAGTGCATGCAGCTTAATGTAGAAAGGAAACATGTTCAGCTTGTAATAGATTGGAGTTGAAGCCTATTCTGTCCCTTCTTAAAGGTCAAAGGAGTATGTTAAAGGCAAGGATGTTTTCTGTACTAGACAAGGCACGTTGCCTACCCTGTTAACATCACCCATTTAATACTAATGTGAGCGTACCTAATAACAATACTTAATTCTCCTCCAGTGATCTCCAAGAGGGTGAATGTATTTATTCCTGATTTGCTGCAGCGAAGTGAGGTAAAAGATGATGAAGTGACTTGCAGAAGGTAAATTAGTTGAGCAATGGCCAAATGGGTCTGGGGCTCAGCTCCTGAGCCCGAGCCAGGGCTCTGCCTCACACGTTGGTCCAATGGTAGGCTAAGGATCATTCGGAAAGTTTATGACAAGGCTAGGAACTGAAGCTAGATCTCTTAGGTCTAGCACCTTCATCTACCGGCTACGTTCTGTCTCCCTGGCAGGTAGAAACTAAACTGTAGATCTTGTAGGACTTGCTAAGTATGTCTCTAATTCAGAGTTTTTGATTGGGCAAGAAACACCTTAAATTTTCACTGTGTTTCTATGGCAAGTTTGACTCTGGAAAGTTGAAATCTGCAAAGTTGAAATCTGCAAAGTTCAGAAGTATCTTTAATTCTATGCATATCTAAACTAGTCTTGTACTTCTTTGCTCTGAGTTCTACTTGAGCTTTAAGAAAAAGTGCATATTTTTTGTAATATCTAATTCAGCCATTTCAGCTCTGGGAAGTCTTTCAAAGCAATTCATTGAGTTGCAGCAGTGACTCCCTGCGAAGTCAACAGACACATGCAAATAAATCCTCAGTTTCAAATAAATGGTATGCTTAGGTAGTCAAGATTTTGTTTCTAAAGCTGATGAAAAACATTAACAGCTCTCATTTAACTGAGTAAATACTATTATGATGAAGCCTTTTGCATTGTCATTATCAGGAAGTGTGAGAGAACTCTGCTCTAGGGCTTGTTTAAGTAAGTGAAGGGTCTGTGCTGGAATGTGTTGTGTTTACATTCAATATTTGCGCCATGTCTAGAATCTCCCTCTCCTAATTCTGGTGCTTGCTGCTTTCAAGAATTAAAAAACACGTCTGGAGAATGGACCCTTCCAGGAACATGGAAGGATTGTTCAGGCACAGTCCTGAGCCTTATAGTTTCCTTTCAGGCCTTATGCCTGCTAATACTAGGCAAGAGCAAAGATATGGCCGAAAAATAGATTATCACTTCCCAGTATTGAGTTCTTCTTTCAGTGACTGATTGCTTGCACTCTGGCTGGGCTCTTTACATCAGATATACTCCTCACTGTAAGAGGTTAACATGTGGCATATTTTAACAGTCTGCTTTTAAGCCATCTTCATTAAGATCATTTGGAAAGAATCTGTACATTTTCAGAGTGTGAATCTTTATTTTTACTTTGAAGAATTTTATTTCTAGAGATCAGGGCTCCAGGTGACTAACCTTTTCTCCCTCCTGCCCAGGTGGCCTGACTGCTGAATGTGCAAGAGGACTTCAACAACATGAAGAAGTTTCTGAGCTGAGGCCATTGTAGTGGTCCCAGCTGCCTGCAAGATCTATAAACTGATGGAAGTGGCCTAGGACCAGCTTCCCTCTGGCTACACCTGCCCATTTCATCACTTGCAAGTATTTGATTTTGAAAATGTTTAGGTTTCAACTATTTCAGCAGGAATTCATGCCAAAAGGCCAGATATTGGCTTGTATTTGCTAAGGGTTTGGCTCTGGCACAGTGGCTTTGGAGGGCTGCCACTTCTGACCTTCAGACTATGCTTGAGGTCAAATTGTCATCTTGCTTCCCTCTTACGCGCAGTGGTGCCTTTACGATTGAGTTGGGGGAACATGGCCAGTACCATTGGAGAGAAAATCTCAAGGATACTAGTGCTATGGCACTCTCCCATTGATGATTTTATCTGTTACGGTTAGTCCTCAGTGCTCTCTATTTTGGCTCTCTATTTACTCATCCCTTCACCCATCACATTTGCCCTTATGGCAACATTATGTGACCAATTTGAGGAAGGCAGCATGGGCCTTCCACATCCCCGGGATGTCACCACAAAAGCAGGTAAGATGAGAGTCTGAATTGCTATAAAGGGAGAAAATTGTGGAGTCTTGGGAGCAGTCTGGCTGTTTCCTTCTGAAAAGCACCTTCACACAGTGACACAAAGCCACCTCACCTCTGTTTCTTCACTGCAGTTATCCAGAGCAGCTGCTGACTCAAGGCTCTGCCAGCCATGTTCTGAGCAGGTTTATACCCTCTTTTCTGGTCCTGCTCCTCCCCTACCATGGTGATAGGGGCACGTGATATGTATGTAAAGATACATGCTTCACACCAGTAAAGGAAGCACTATACTCGTAAAGGAGAAGGAAACTAAAGCTGTATTTGTACAAGCCTACTTGTAGACGCATTACTATTAAGTCAGCTTCTGTTGTACTTTTGATACTAACATGCTTAATGTGGCGGTAGCTGTAAGTGCAGGGCAAACTTATCAAGAGCTGGCGAGTTCTTGCAGTCGTAAGCCCCTTTTGCACTAGCTAGAGCAAATCTTACATTGATCTTGCTGGCTGCTCCAATCCTCTCTCTTCCCTCCCTCCAGGCTGCTCCAGGCCTTTCTCTCAGCGCCTTCTCAGACTGCTCTGATCTACATTCCCTCAGTTCCCATCTGCTCTTCCAAGCACCTGTCTCGCAGCCCCACATGGCCACTCAAAGCCACCGCTTCTCATCTCGCCATGGCCTCTGTGGGCCTTCTTGTCTCAGTTCTCCTGCCCCTCTGCCAGATGCTCTTTCTCACCTTGTTGAGTCCCCTCAGGGCCCCTTCCTCTCATCTTTTACCTTTTCTTCCTTCTCACTCCTGCTTCCCTAGACAATCTCTCTCCAACTCCCCCAAGCCTTACCGCCACGCCAGGCGTCTCACTTGATGCTGCTGCTCATCTGCCTCATCTCCCAGGCAGGCAGCAGGCAGCAGGCAGCTGTCAGAGCATGCTGGGGTGTAGAGGTACTTGCATTAAGCTTGATCTTTCCTCAGGAGACCTCACCCAGTTTTACAGCATAACCCATCCCATCAATCAACGTATCTCAGACTGCTGTCAAGCCGGACAAGGGCTAGGCTCTGATCCTAGCAACATTTAATCTCCAGCGCCAAGTTGCTAGGACATCTTAGACTATTGGGTTCCGCTCAGGCATAATTCCATCATTACCATTGATTTGTTCGCTCGTGCTCCCCATGGTGCTTTTAATCAACTCTCCATCTTTGTGCCTTCACACCTTTACGCTTTTCATGATTGGCTCTGCTACCTTCTGCCTCTGCAATGAAATAGTACCATAGAAATCCTTCTGCATCTTACATACATTAACAATTCCATTTCTTCTCTCTCTGGTCCAGTGAAGGGATCTCCCTTTCCCACAAAGGCACCACTGTCTCTAAAAGCACTCTGGTAAGTGTACAGGGAATGGCTTCTATTCATTATTCCTCAAAGTCCAGTACAATGGATTATAATTAGCTATTGGCCTCTCTGGTTTACTCTACCTTCGAAGGCTCTTTTGTAGTTTAAAAGTGAAGGGAGATGCTGACATTAATTCTGGCTGTCTTTCCATATCATTGTATACAGAAGATAAATCTAATGTACAGGTAAAGGAATAAGTAACTCACTAGCCAAAAAATAAAATTAAAAAAAAAAAAGAAAAGGAGTATCAAATAGGATCATCATCACACTCATTTCTTGAAAGTAGTGTGGTGTTAGAGAGAACTCATTAGCCTTTTTGTTCTGCATTATCACCATCATTTATCAGCAGCTGTATCACATGTCACAGCTACCAGCCTTTCTGGCATCCAGTGTGGTACCAGAAAGCTCCTGGAGAACGCTGAGTTTAGGCTCCAGGGTTCTGCCGTGTGATACACTAGGCAGTGTATTAATTGTGGCAGATAGAATTTTTTCCAATATACCCCTAAAGGGACACTCAATAAAGCAAAGTAGTGTGATTTACCAACTCAAAGAAGCATGGACAAATAAAACTGCATCATGGGCCTGTCCTTCTTTCTCCTAAACCTTTGTTTGCTCGTTAGTACTAAAAGTATTGCAAGTCATTTGAAAAAAACCCCAAACCCACAAGTAAAAGAACCAAACATTAGGCTAATCAGCTCACACTAAAATGCTTCCAGTGAAACACTTCATTTTAGTTCTGTGTCAAGAGACTGTGACCTATTAATTCCTTAAAGAAGTCTGTTTCATCTTTAAGCCATGACTCTCTCCTCACTTTTGTGCATACATACACTATTTTTCCATGCAAAGGAGAGTTTGGGGACTAGTTTTAGAACTTAGCTGGAAGCTTCACAATGAACTTAGGCCTTCAGAGTCAGAAACAGAGTCAGAATAGAAAATTTCTGGACAGTCTTCAGCAGCCTGGTAATGTAAATAGGCTTTTTAGAAAAGCAACATATTGAACTCACAGCTAAAATTACTGAGCAGAAATAGATAGCGAGTATATACATGTACACACACATGCATATAGATGATATATATGTGTGTCCCTGCACACATTCATATATAATACCTATGCATTCCATACACACACACACACACGTAACACCCAATTTTTCACTGCCATATTGAGGACACAAATTCAGATTCTCCCCACAAGTGCACTGAGTCTTAGAGCTATCTCCAGGTGATAGCTTTATATCAATGCAAAAACGCATGGGAAGGAAGGAAATTACAGCCTTGTTCAAGCAGTCAAGTTCAAGCAGTTATCAGTTCAAGCCAGTGATGTAATAAAATATCTGATGCTTAAAAGTGGCACATATTCACTATTCCATCTAAGAAAAGGAGAAATGTATTTCAGTATTTTGAGCATCAGAGCAGGACAAATGAAGGCTGATCCTGACCTTGGGCAAGTCAGTTAACCCTGTGACTCAATTTGCCTGGAGCAACAGCATTTGCTTACCCCACAGGCAGATTGTGAGGATTAATTAATATTTGCAAAGTGCTTTGAAGATGAAAAGTAGCACATTAAGTACTAGATAGTATTAGTAATAGTGATAACAAACAGATAATTCTGGAATGTATAAGTCTTTTCTTAACCTTTTTAGCAATAACCTTTCATTTCTAAAAGCCAACAAGTATAGCCACTATAGCCAGAGTGCCTGATCCCTTATTGTCCAAAGCAGTAGGAAAATGTTGATTGAGCAAGGCACTAAATAAGTACAAAACACACTCATTTTCACCTTTAAAATAAGTTATGATACGTTTTAAAATATGATATGACACAGTATACTTTAAATGTACTGAGCTAAACCCCTGAGGTGGTGCTGTCTGTTCAGTATGTTAGAGCTGAGCTAAACAGCTTTGGAAAGATTCAGGTTTTTTGGGTTCGGAGCTTACAGCCAGAGCATGCGTTTTGTTTTCTACCAGCTGTGAATGAGTCCCCAGATTTTCTGTACTTCCCAAGTGCCTTGATGACAGCCGCTGCCAGCAGCCTTCTGCTGGACTTCCCGGTCATCTCCTCCCTGATCCTCTGGCCCACCACACCAAGGTATCTCGCTTGGCTAATATGCCCAGCAATCCCTTGCTGCAAGGGGCTCACAGGCATCTGAGTGGCAGTCCGTGGTATTTTCTTGTCCAAGCTTTGAACTCCTTGTTGACGTGTATGTACATTGTCTGAGCTGAATAGAGAGAAATGCTTTGATTCTTAGCGGTTTCCCGCTGTGTGCAGCCGTGGGGGGGAAGGTCGAGGGCTAGCAGAAGTAGTAACATGTAGAGTATCGGATTGGATGTTTCCAGTAATGGCTCCTCCCGTTACCCATTTGGATTTTATGCCAAAAAAATCAGGCACTGATGTAAGACATAGGCAAGAGGAAGTCTGTCAATGCATTTAATTTGAAACAAGAAGCAGTTTCAATTTGTATGGCCCAGGTCTTTAAGGCCAGTTTCCTGGCGTTATGAAAAATGCTTTTCCTCTGCAAACTTTGAGATCTAAGAATTTTGTCTGGAGTGTAAACAGTGGGACTCTCATGAAGAGTAAAATTTATTTCTTAGTTTGATAGGGTCAAGTAATTCTAGCTGGGATTAGCTAATGTTTCACAGAGCCTGATGTTTTTGTGACTAGGGAATCCCTTGAGGAAGGAAGATATCCACTTTTGATGAAAAGCTTCTAGTAAAAGTAGATCCTATTTCTGAGCATATCAAAGGAAAATGGAAAGTAATGAAAATTAAAAGTGCAGCTCTGGAATCCTGTAAAATCTTGACAAGGTAACAATCAGGAATTCACTAGCCATGATTTTTTCTCTTTTTCTGCCCCATCTCCCGCACACCTGAAGTTAGATAACTTCAGGTGTCTTTCTCTCATTCTCTCAACAGCCCCACTGCCAAACTCCCAACTAAGAAAAAAAAAGAAAGAAAGAAAGAAGAATGGCAATCAGACTGGGTTAACTTGCCAAATACTAGACTTTCTCTGATGAGTTATTTCTCAAAAGAGGAATTTCCATCAAAACAAAAGATAATCTTCAAGATAGCAAATATAGCTGTCCTATTTCCTTAACCTCTTTCTGAGTTATTAATTGAAGACCTGAGACATTTCCAAAAAGGCAGGACTTCTTTTATGGGAGGGAGCAGGCTTGTGACTTTTAACAATTTGTGGTCAGAAAGCAAACTTTGGGGACAGTGTTCTTCCTGATTTTTACATGAGCAAAATAGGAGACGGAAAAAGGGTAGAAAGAAGAGGATATGATGAAGAAGGGGAAAGCATTTTCTCCACTGTTAAGGAATTCTTTTTAGCTGTCTGTCTCTTTGCAGGCAATTAAACTTTTCACACTATGAAAGACTGGAAATAGGAATGAT
Source organism: Rhea pennata (assembly GCF_028389875.1). NCBI lineage: Eukaryota > Metazoa > Chordata > Aves > Rheiformes > Rheidae > Rhea > Rhea pennata. The sequence continues at coordinate 7,753,567 of NC_084665.1, forward strand.
TTTCTGATTGTTTATACTGTATTTTCTATGGACCTGGACTGTTCTTTCTTTGTGCAACGTTTATCTGGAAACTTGCTTCCTGGAGACACCAAAAGAAATACTTTGCATTATCATTTTCTTTTTAATAGCATTCTTCCAAGATAACCTCTACCATTCTGGATATTGGCTTCTGAAAACAAACTGGCTAGTTTAACAAACTGGGGAGAATACAAAATATACAGGAGAGATACAAGAGAGAGAAGTGGTTTTATTATAGCCCAGTTTACAACAGAGATATAAAGCCTGAACGACCAAAATCTGGAATTTGTTCTCTGATTCTGGCTCATTAATGCTGCACCCTAATACCTGATTCTCTGGCAAGGACACTGCTCAGATTTTCTTTTTTCTTTTCCTCTCTCTCTCTCTTTTTTTTCTTTTTCTAGTTGCTTTAATCTGTAATATCAGCAATAATCACTGTGGTATTGTTGCCTAGGCATTCTTGAAGAGTCAGAAGTGGACTGTAATTGAAGAGTTCATTACCAAGATCAGTTGGCTCCTTGATTACAGTGGCAAGGTGAAATATATATCCTCACCAAAAAGCAACTGCTAAACCTTTAGAGAAGTCACCCACTTTTCACTCTTTTTCATTAGGACCCCGACAAGCTTGTCAGCAAAATTAAAGGTATGTCATTCACATCGTGCATGCATTGCAAAGGACTATAAACCTGCCAACCTCTTTGATGAAATAAAAGGGTTTTATTTATGATTCATGTAGGAATATGAGGTTATTTTTATTCTGTCAGTACACTAATAATCAGACAAGAGCTCAGGAAATGAGAAGGCAAACTGACAGGGAAGGTTCTGATAAAGGGGAACCCTCTAGGGTGTTTTGCCCCCTTTGTAATCTCCTCCTTTTTAGTGCGAGGTTATAAGCATGGCATAGCATGATCTTGCAACTAGCTTGGCTCACAGGAACAAAGAGAGTGAGTACCTAGCAGGACTCAAAGTATAATTCCATGAGAAAAAGAAAATGCTTCCACCAGAGAAGTTTGTATTGCTGCAGTGATGTGAACAGGAACACCAGCTCTGGTTTTCCAAGAACATAGTGCATTGTAAAGATACCCCTCTGTTCTAGTTGCTTTCCTACTGGGAAACATTACTAATCTTAACAGAAACAACAAAAAAAGAGACCATAAACGTCATACACAGCCATTGCAAATTTGTTAGATACTTGTTTCATATAAATTTTTTCAGGACCCAAAGCGGGGCATTTTCCCAAACACTCTGTCTAGCTCAACATGAGACATGACAGCACATTAAGGGTAGAAGGCAGAAGTAACTCCCTTCACAGTCCCTGGTCAAAAGCATTTCTACTAGCAGACTAGCTAGGTAGCAGGATACATTTCAAAATGCGTCTTGCCCTCGATAGTTCAAATGTTTGGGCAGTCTGAGGCTGCCTTAGTTCTGTCCCAGCTCGGCAAAGTTTCTGGAAGTGCGTTTTGTTCTTGTTGGTGTAAGCTGCCATTCCTACCATAAGCACCATCATGATTACAGAAACTCTCCTTGTGAGTAAAAAAGGTATCACTGTACTGGCTGGCTAGCTGTAAGTATGGAAGTTTGCTCAACAGTGGTGTGCCGGCAGGAAAACACAGACTAGCAAAATGAATGCAGGATAAAGTGAAACAAAGTTCACTGGAGGAAAGAAAATAATACTAATCCTTCATTCAATAAGCAGTGAGTTAAGTACATTTTGTATATTGATGAAATGTAAAAGCAAAGGGAAGAAAGCACACACAGAAAGATGGTGTGAACTGCCTTCCTTTTTAAAGACAACGCATGGGGCATTTAGGTATTAGTGATAACAGAAGCTATTCCCAGGCTGCTATGAAATGCAGACCTTGGTTTAAGGTTCCTCAAAGTCTCGGTGTCTGAATTCCTTCCGACTAGAGAATCCCTTTGAAGTGCAAAACTGATACTAACATTTTCAATGTCGAATCATTGAATAGACCTGTTTTAGACTTGGAGAATAGAACCTAGATTATAACCAGTGTTTGAGATGAGATTCACTGTTCATTCACTGTGATCTCTGCCATAGTTTTCCATATTTACATTTGTATTTCACCAAGATTTGAGAAGTTTGGATTTGGTTACATGGAGCTGACTTTGAAAAGCAAATAGAGTTGTGGTTTAGCCTTCAAAGTATCACAGAGATGCACTGAGCAGATATAGTCTGGCTTAGGAGTTCCTTGGTGGGACATATCGTAGGTTCCTGCCTTTTGAAAGCTGTATCATGAGTTTGTTGGCCTTCCCAGCAGATCCAGCAAAGTGTATCCCTAAGTATATTTCTTTTGTGATTTTGCTGGTGTTATGATTCTGTCCCAAGAAATTACTGTTGCGTGTAGAATACATGAGAATTAAATTACAGCATAGCTTTTTAATGTATATCTGTGGGTTTCACAAAAATAATGGGCCTCTGGAAACACCCTTCTTAGTCTCTCTCTTAATCTGCCTTGCCTCAGAAGTTATTAGACCTGTCTCTGGGACCATCTCAGGATGCCTCTGTGTCATCTTCCAGAGTCCTGTTGCTGCTCCTGTGCCATCTTATGATGCTAAGGCTAGAGGTAATTCATAAGGTATTCTTGGGTCTATTATAACTGGAAAATCTCAGTGGACCTCAGATAAACGTAGAGACTGATCGCACTGCTGCCTAAAAAGCATTACCTGTTCTTCCAAGCAATGCCTGTGAGCATCTTACCTGAAAGAGATGGCAGCCAGATGTTTCCTTCTGCACATTCAATTTCTTTTCTTAGGCTCATGGTGCTTTCTGTGTACTCAGTCTGTTTTTCTCCCATGGGTAGTCTTTGGATGAGTTTCCCTTCTTGTTAATGTGTCTTTGCACACAGCAACAGCAAACATCATTTACAACAATTTAAAACTCTTGATGGTAAAAACTGCTGCCATTAGCAAAGGAACTTAGGACAGAGACAGAACTTGTAATTCTGCTCAGTGCATTTACAAAAATTGGTTAAATTTCAGGGGCTGGAAATATCTGGATACTGGTGTTTGCAGTACACTTGGTGCTAGCATTTTCTGAGAAACTAGCCAGCTAGGAAGAGTCAACTGGATTTGTGATTACTGTGTAGTGTTGAAAGGACACAGGGCAGCCTCAAGATCTTTCCATCCCTTTAAACTATCCTTACTTCTGTTGATGCAGTGATTTACAATAAAGCATAATTTTATTCCCTCAGCTAATTACAAACGGCACCCTTCCAAACTCTTGATCTTTTTAAACAGCCAAAGGCATCACTAACAAATAAGACTCAAAATGTAGGAAGTTGTAGTGGTAGTGCACCCAAAGCAGCCGAGTACTTCTCCTTGTACCTCTCAAGCCTGCCATTGTACTGGAAAGTAGAGCAGGTAACTACTTCATCAGTCCAAGATTTCATTCTCCTGGAGCACAGAGGTTCATTATACTTACTTTATCAGCAGTAAGGTTTACTGCCGAATCCATGAGAGATATTCATGTGAAACATGAGCAGAGAGAGAGGCATTGCATCTTTTCATTAATAAGCCCTCTTCTGGGATCCGGCATTAGTGAGATTCAGCGGATCATAGAGCACAGGGGTATCATTTTTACATGATTACTCTAAATTCTTAAACCAGAGGCTTAAGAGAGAGGCTTCTCACAAAGGCAGCTGTGGGAATTGTTAAATGATTGGCACAGCGCTTGCAATGGGCTGAACCACGCGAGGTACCTCCAGTCATGGAGGGTACCAACAGGCATTTTATCACCCGCCGCCAAGGGAAAAGTGAGAAAGAGAGAGCGCATCAGGCAGAGGAAGATGTGCTAACGCTGCAAAATATCTCTGTAGTATCTCTGTAGTTCTCTCATGCTGAACAAAACTCTTGAGATAATATTTACGTAGGGCTTTGCCACACCTACAGGCTAAGCTATTCTCTTCCCTTATTGTATCTTCTTGGTTGCTAGGCTTATTTTTTGCCTGCTTGTTTATACCTGCTGTAGTATGGCTAGTAAAATAATTCCTGTGCAAACTTTACCTTTTGACTGAGCAGTGGGCGATGTAATTCCACCAAACAAGAAGCCTCCGAGATACATTTTCTATGTGTGACAAACTTTGGGTAGCCTAGAGGATTGGTATACAACTAGTGAATCTTTGCTAGATTATGAGCTTGAGGAGGTTAAAAACATAGACAGACATCTGTGAATTCTAGACCTTCATAGTCTTCTTGATGTTGCTACATGTTTCTTGTGTGAGTTTGTACAGTTTTATGTATTTGAATAAGCCATCAATTTATCCATAAATAGTGCCTCTTGTTCCCTCTGTCCTAGCTGTTCATTCCTGTGCTGCCAGACTGGTTGCAGAATTGGTAAACCAAAATCAGGGAGCTAATCTGGCTGAAATAAAAACTCATTTCTTTTTTTCTCCCTGGATTAGTTTTCAGCTCAATAAGTTCCTCAATCAGTTTCAAAATACAGATGTACAAATGCTTATTGCAGCGTAAGAAAGGAGACCCCATGCAGACAGAAGAGACTGGACTGCCTCTGCCGTTCTTGATGTCAGCTTATGTCAGCCAAAAGTGGTCGCTGAACTACAGCTTCAGTTCCCCATGTAGAAAATGGGGATATTGCTTATTCTTTTACTCCATATGGGTCTACGAGTATAACATCATCAACATTTGCCAGATGTATTTGAATTTGTCCTTAGAAGCACCCAAAGAGGGCTAGATCACAGTACAGGCATTAAATCTATGTGAACTGTGCAGACTTTGAGTAGGCAAATGTGTATGAAACAAAATGCTCATTTCACCAAGAAGCGCTTTCGGTGGGAGATCAACTTGAGAAGCAGCACACTGAGTGAAAAGTGTGATACTGAACTCTGAACCGTGACCTATGTGTGAGTTCTTCAGTGTTCTCTTCCTGCGTCTACACCTGCCCTAAAGCAACTGCAGGCAGCAACAGACAAAAACTGCCTGAAGCATCCCAAAGTATCATTAATGCTGAAATACAAAGGTGACTACCTCTCCATTTACAAGTCTCCGAAGAGAGTATTAGCAAAAAAAAAAAAAAAGAAAAAAAAAAAACAAATAAAAACAGGAAAATGACTTTATCCTTCTTTCACAATCGCCCCAACATGCTGAAGTCCAGCTGCACAAATCTCCAGCTTCCTAGATGTGCCCGTTCTGTGGGATTTTGGTCTCTCAGAGTTACCATCCTGAATGCATCCAAGAAGATGAAACAATCCCAAAGACAGCAAATGCTCCTGATCGTTGATAGGTAGGGGGTGTTTTAAGCTCTGAAGCGTAATGCTCAATGTCCAGTTTAAAGGGTTTTTTTGCTAGAAATAATGATTTCTCCAGGTGGTCATAATGCATGGTCTTTCTGGAATACTGTTATGTTCTGTTATGTTCTTAATCTTGCTGATTCTCTGTAGCAGTGAGTTCCATAGTATAGTTATTGGTGGTATAAAAGAAATGTTTATTTTCATTGAATCAGAACTTGCAATCTTTCAGTTTAAGTGAATATCTCTTTACTGTATCCATCCCAACTATAATTACAATATGTGTGTTTTAGATGTGTACATTGTCTAAAGGATAATGAAGCAAATTGCAGAATGAAGATGTGGAGACAGGTTAAGATTAGTTATATTATTCTACACCAGAATAAATAACAAAAGGGTACTTGTAATGATCATGTACTCCACTGTATTGATTTTTTCAGTTATTAGGGAGAGGGAGAGGGAGAGGGAGAGGGAGAGGGAGAGGGAGAGGGAGAGGAGAGGAGAGGAGAGGAGAGGAGAGGAGAGGAGAGGAGAGGAGAGGAGAGGAGAGGAGAGGAGAGGGAGAGGGAGAGGGAGAGGGAGAGGACTGAATTTCGAGCTTTGGTACAACAGTTCTGTTGAACCTAAGAGCAATATTGAAAGATTTTGAGGTATCCTGCCATAAACTACTTTGGGCCTTGGTGTAAATCCATCAGTTTTCAAGGATTCAGTCCTAGTTATAACTAATTTCAGGCAGAGATGATCTAGTCTGAGAGGACTTCTTTCAATCTAGCGCTTTCTACAAGTCCAAAAAGAAAAAAAAAGAGAGAGAGAGAGAAAAATGAGAGCCAAGAAGGCGAGGTCATGTGGGGGACTGAATAATCCAGATCAAACAGCAAAGAACACCCGATTAGAAGCCAACACATTTCTCTCTTCAGTATCTCTGATATTGTTTGGCAGACTTAATTAGAAACAGGTGCAAGCTATAATATTTATTGCAACAATGCATCATTTTTGTCTGTTTCCAAGGTCATCATTCTAGCCAATAGGAAGACAGCAACCCACAGGGAGTATAACTTAGCCTATATGGGTAAAATGTGAGTTGCTTAACCCTTTATCTAATGGAATGAAATACAACATTGCACAGAGCACAAAACTAACAAAAAAGAAAATCCTGTGAGAAATCTTTCGTGGTAACAGGTTCCAGTGAAGTAAGTGACATCACCAGCTGAGCTAATAGCCAGCCTTGGGTAAAATGGAGTAGGTACAGATAACGAATGAGAAAAATATATTTTTTTTTTACTACTGCTCTTTCAAAGGCCTGAGTTTATGTAAAATTTGCTACAGTAGGAGGCCGCAATTGCATATTATCTAGTGCCTCCTGTACTGCTCCGTCTCCTGCGCTGCGGTCTGTTAGGGCCTGCTGTTGCAATATATTTCTTTGACTACAGCTATTGCCAGTGGAGTTGTGCTACAGATGCACCTGTACAGTGGCAGCTAGGCACTGCTTTGGGGAGCTGCCTGTTGAGAGAGCCAGGGTTTCAAGCAAGAGTAGCCTGATAAAGTTGTTGGTCTTTCCTTCCTTTTAAGACCACAGGCTTTAGTGAAACAAGGTCCGTATGTTTCTATCCATCTGAGGGTAAGTGCCCCAAACATAATTTCACTTGGCCCAACAGTGACTCCATTGGATCATATTAACAGTGCCCTTTGATACGAAAAAGCCTCATTTTCAAAGCCACTGCTTAATTCCCGCTTGTGAATTTTTCTCATAATCTTTGCATGACTTCTTTGTGCTTTTGTGATCATTTGGGAATGAGAATCTTCATTAAACTCTTTTATTCCTTTTAAATATGACATATAAATACACAAACAAAGAACCATATATTAATAATAGAGATGTGCGAAGTGATGGGGGGGTTTGCCTTTTTTTTGGAAAATCTGCAAGAAGATGCCAATATTTCTGCAGACAGAAACTATTTTTTCCATCTTCAAATCATCACACAGCATAAAATTTCTGGCTATTTGTGTATCATTGAGTAGATGCTAAAGATAACAAGGAAATACAAACTCTCTCTTGAGAATTTACACACCCTGGGTCCTAGCTTGTTCTTTCGGCTCCCCACAACTCCCTGAAGGGCATCTCAGTATCTAGTTGTCACCATTGCCCAGATTAATTGTACTATGTCTACGGTGAATTACTCTTTTTTTCGTTTGTGGTTTCAGGAAGCTTTCTTAAGAGAATGTCATCTGTCCATTAAACTCAGAGGTAAAATAACCCAAACAATTGATACTGATGGATTTGGGATTAAATTCTGAGTGACAATTTTGGTAAGAGAGATCCTGCAATCATTTTTGAGAGCTCAGGAGAATAGAAGTTTGTTAGAGAGGACACACACACACACACCCCAAGAAATACTGCAGCACTAAATTCTTGGGAAGTTCAGACCTCTCTGAAACCTTGCAGCTCAACATCCTTGCATTTTTTTTCTCTCTAGTGCATTTTAACTGGCCTAGCTCATGGCTTGCAATTCCTTTTAGCAATGGAGTGGTGAGTCGTTACATCATCCTGCACATCACCATGGGTCCAGATAATCTGTTTCTTGAAGTATTTGCAAAATCCTCTCACTGTAAGTGTTTCCTCCTCTCTCTTTCTCCTCCTCCCTAAAAGTACAGGGCTAGCTTTGAACCTGTGAATCTATCACATTTTTATAGTCAGGGCTCTTGCCAACATGTCACAGGTGTGCACAATGAGGAGCATAAGGAAAAAAAAAGGAGCCCATAATTGTCCAAAGCCTGCTAAGAGAGCAGCTGCCATCCTGCAGAGCACCTCTGGCACCAGAGAGCCCAGAAAACTATGGGGGGGGGCGGGGGGGGGGCAGGGGAGAGCCTCCCTGCACTTGTAAAGGTATTTCAAGCTAGCGTTTGCACAGCTCTTCAGAAGACGCCCAACGTGAACAAACGTCTGTGGGGATGCGAACAAGGAAGGATTTTGTGAGGGAGCTGAGCAACGTGTTAAAGCAACGAGCAAGCTTGGGGCTTGTGGGTTGTGCAGAGGCCACTTGGAAAAGCGGACTGTGGTGCTGTGAGGCTCCGCTCAGTCACGGTGTTTGCTCTGTGTCCTGAGTGCCGAGCACTTGAATTGCGGGTTGCTGGGAATCAGGCAGCTCTAGTTACTTGCAAGTGAACGGCTGGTTAGCTGCTTCGGTCTTGGGTCATTTCTGCATTGTACTTAACTGAATAATACCTTCTCTTTCTTCTCTTTTTGCTTATTGATCTAGCTGCTTTTGAGAAAAGTGATACTTTGCATATCTGGCTAAGTGCTGTTAACAGCCTCTGCCTGCGGTTTGTTAAAATTAAAATAAAAAAAAAAGAAAAGAAAAAAAAAGAAGTGTGATCTTGCTGGAGAAGTAATTTGCTTCTCTCCAACCAATGATGGCTTGCACTTTATGCAAATTGGTATCTAGGGACAACAAATCCCATTTAATACATATGCATAGTTCATAAAAAAAACGACGTGAGAGAAAGAGAAAAAAGATAAAGCAACGAGTCAGCAAAAGAACAGGTTCCGAGGAAATTTATTGTCCCAAATTGGACATTTGTAACAGATGATGTGAACAAGTGTTAACTTTGTTTTCAGCAGCTCTTCACGTACATTCACTAGACATCACACAGATTATGTTTTAAGGATCTGAACTGTAATAAAAAAAAGTGTCTGTGGGCTTTGGAGTGTTGTGTTCCATATGGTTAGGGAAGTGCGGAGTTATTGCGACAAGCATCTTGTGAAGCTCATTACGCACGGCGGTGTTAGATGCGAATTGCTGCGCATTGCTATAGGGTACGTACATGACATCCCACAGTCAGCAGATAGCAACTGGAAATGAAAGATATGAAGGCACAGAGTACAGCTTCAGGGAACATGTTAGACAAAACATCTGCTGGTATCAGAAAGCTGCATTATCAGATCATTGTGGCCATGAATTTTTTATAAAGACTTTTTTTTTTTTTTAAGCTGCAACTTTGAAAGTGACATTTTGTGAGAAAGTTTTTGATTGAAGTGTGATGTCAGGAGAAAGGCCAGTCTAGTTTATTATCTATGTGAGAGCCAATGTTGGCAGCCTGAGTCGACTCCTCTCTCCAAGCAGTTGAGTTGGCCATTCACATACTACAAGTGCTTTTTCCCTTCTGATCACGAAGGGTGATAAAACCTCGACCCAGATCACAGGTTGTAACTTTAGTACCAGGCTGCTAGGCAAGAGGTTTTGCAAAGTTGTGTTCATGAAGGGCCACTTAAGGTCATGACTGGGAGTTACAGAACAAAATTCACCTGAAATGCAAAACCTTTCTGTTCGGAATATGGAGCACGATGTGCTTCACACATGCAAAGCACGGTGAAGAGAGCTGGGCGTCCTTGCCTAACTCGCACGTGAGTGGGACCTGCGCAGCTGCAAGGTACCTTGTCACCAGTGTAACACCAGCAGGCAGCTGGCTCCGTCGCGGAGGCCACAACTAGAAAGGCCATGTGCACGTTGCCTTCAAAGGCTTCTGTGGCCTGCGGGCTGTACTTTGGGAACTTTACTTTCAGTGCTTAGAGGGGCCTCTTACCTACTTAACATTCCTGACATTCATAAGAACAGCAAAATGGCATGAGATGTATGTGCATAATGTAACTATTTACACTAAAATGGCAAGGCATTTTCCAGCCTTTTTCCTCTCCTGCCCCAACTACCGAGGGGAGAATTTCCTTCGTGCCCCTCCTGCAAGAGAGGGGCACCTCTCCCCGCTGCAGCAGCAGGTGCTGCTGCAATACCTGCCCCTTGCTGATCTACGGGGTTGTCTCGCCGATGAGCCGGCACAAAAACTGTGCATGCAGAAGGGAGCACACCAGCTTCCCACGCTCAGTTAGCGTCGTGATCACCACGAGGAGAAGCTCAGGCCCTTCCCTAATGTTTTCGCTTCCTTCCTAGGCATCCTTCCTATATATGTTCAAGGAAGGTGGGAAAATGGAGGGGAATTTCCGAAAGCATCATGATTTGTGGAAGGATTATGTTGGCGTTGGGCACTGTTTGTGTTACACCATTCATTAGTGTAATGGGAGCTACGCGGAAAGCCAGAGGCGGACGGGACTCCATCGCTTAGGGAGGCTGAAAGCAGGTCCGAGATTTTACTGCTCTGACCTGTTGCTGAAGGAGGCAGTTGCCAGGTGAAGGATATACACGCTGAAAGCAACTGCTGAGAGAAACTGCATTCCCTGAGATGACAGCTCGGGTAGGCCATGGCTGTAACATCATTTTCCCAACTGGTGCCTTTGAGCAGCATTTTAAAACAGTGGGCTTGGGATAGAGGACATGCAGATCAAGGTTTGGCTGTGGGAGATACTCATGTCATTCATCCAGGCAGGAGCTACATCAGGAAGGTAATTCTGTGTTCTTGCCGTTGTATAAAAATAACTTTCATTCCCTAATGATTTTTATGATTGCTTCCTTGGGATGATTTTTTAGAAAATATTGGAAGACAAACTTAAATGAGGTAGACCTAAGCTGTGTGGTTTTATTTTTTTTTTTTTCTGATTAATTATAGTCTGGATATTTATTATTAAATGAAAATCTCAATTCAAAACTTTGACATATTTGTTGAAAGAAGCAGCTGAATATGGACGTGCATTTCCCAGGGCTGGGAGGTGGGGGGTGTCTCCAATGGACTGGTTTACATCTGTGCATCCAAATGTGAAGTTCCCAGACTGGGGGTTCCTCTGTTTTGGGGAGGCATGGGGAGGATACGTGGCCTTATCTGAACACTGGTTATCAAGGACGTAGTTTCAGTTATGAAAAGGTGAATCAGAGACTGCTACATTTTTAAAGCTCCTTTCCAGAAGAGTATAAAGCTCTTTTACCTGAAGCACACGGTCCTTTATTGGCTCCCATGCCCACATGTCCAGGGAGCACCTTGCCTGGACTTGATCAGCGCTAAGGTGGAAAGTTCCCCGGGCGAGTTCCTCTCTCCAGACCTGAGACTTTGAACCGGCGCCCCGACAGGAAGCGATGTGAATTTGGAACGAGGAGACGGGCTATACAGTCCCATAAAATGAGATGTCAATCAAATTTCTTAACTCTTGTGGCCGTATGCAGTGACCCTACACTGAACAAAAATGGGTCCTGTAGTCAGTCCTGTCTGTGCAACTGTGTGTACAACACAAGCGGAAACTTTTAACTATCTCTTTTGTACATGCAGTCAGATACTGTTTTATCTGCAAGCCGATACATCCACATGTACTAATTGGTCTGTGCTGTTACAGTAACTACGGCTTTAATTGCAAAGGCTGATATGTGAACATATAGTCTCTCCCCGCCCCCCTTTTTTTCACCTTAGCTTCTAGTTTGGGTTTACACTATCCTTGAAGACACAAATGTCCTCAGCTAGTCTTCAACTTTTTTGTGTGCGTGCGTGCTGTTCACGGCAACAAAAAGATTTCTATATAGGCAAATGGCTACCTTGTGACTGCCCAGTGGAAATCGTTTCAGTTATGGAATATATGAGATTTATTGTATGGGGTGTGTGTGTGTATGCATATATACTTATGTGTATTTATATATAAATATATAAAATTCTTTGCCCACCTACAGATGACAGTAATACTGGGAGCTTGTAAAAAGTGCAGGAGGCATGTCTAGTCTGTGAAGCAAGCAGAAGGGGCAAAGAGCTGGCATTGCAATGTAGCGAAAGAGCATGGAAGAATATATGGACATGCAGCTAACAAGAAGGGAAGGGAAGTGGCTGGAGGGTAAAGAGCTATAATGGGTCCCAAATGTGGCAAGCACATATGCTGCCGTACAGCAAATGCAAAATGCCACCACTAGTGACAAGTGTATTGCACCTAAGGAAAACAGCTGTGCAAAGTGCCCAAATCCACATTCAGCCTCCTGACCCTATGTCTTCTTGGTCTGATGTATATTAAATTGGTCAGGTCTGAGAGCCTTTCTGAGTACACATTCCGTGGAAATAATGGCTCTGTAAATCTCTGAAATACTTTGTGCCCTGCTACCTATTTTGCATTTGCAATCTTGCATTTGCGAGATTGTTTTATTTTATTTTATCTCATTTTATTTATTCTGCTGTGCTCAGTATCACATGAACACTTTGATTACCTGTGTAGATCATTGCATGGTTTAGTACAGTTCTGGGTTACTTGCAAACCCTCTCACATAGCCCTATTATTTGTTAATAATTTTTCTATTTTGAAGAAATACCCTTTGACACCTGAGCTGGATCTTCTGTTCTTAGGCATAAATATTATAGTCTTCTGTGAAGAGCATTTCTCAAACTACTCTGTATATATTTGAATATATAAAATATTAATAAATGATTCCAAATGTTTAATCATATCCATTTGACTCCCTGAGACTCAGCGTCTGTAGGCTTTCTGCATTAACAGTTCTTGTGATATCTGCGTACTGCTGATTTGTTGTTGATCTTGAGTTTTTTAAGTAAAATAAAACTGAGGTTGCAGTTTGATTTGAATTAATCAAGTCTGATTAGACAGAAACAGATCAGTCTATTCTGGAAATCCCAGAATCTCTCTAATACATTTTCATGTGCTATTCAAAAAAAAGTTCCTATCTAAAGTAGGAGTGCTATTTATTTAACAGTTAGCATTTTTTTTCAAACAGATTAATAAATCTTATGGGGAGGGGGAATTATTATGACATTCAGGGTGTAGGAAAGTAATTGCATTTTGTTTTATGAAAATACAGATATTTTGGAATAGAGTCACCTGGTGGCAGATTTCATAAATGTGCATAAAGAGATCCTCCCTAATATTGTTAGTTTTTTTTTTCTTCTCATCACACTAACTGTCCATCTATAAGCTTTGATAAATGGAGCGACAAAACAAAAGAGTGTGTTTAGTTTAATAAGCCAATTTGAAGGGAAAGGTTGGAATTATGTATGGCAGAGGACAATTATGCAAGCTAAATGATTCTTTAATTAATAATGAGATCCACGAAAAAAAGCAAAGGCGACAGGATCCTCCTTTCGGGGGAGCAGAAAGCTTTAGGGTTTACACGCATCCTGATGCACATATTGGCTATCTGAGGGGGCGTAATGCTGAAGGACATCACAGTGAAATGCAGTCTAAAGGGGTCCATGTGCTGAAGCTGTTGCTACTTTTTTGACTAATATTGTTTGTAAAAATATACGTATGACATAAAATGACAGCTCACGTTACCACTGGAACGAGTGGGGATCAAAAGGCAAGTTTTAGGAGGCCCAGTTTGATTCAGGTAGGTCTGTGATTGGATTCTAGACAAAGTCCACCCTGGGGTCTGGTGCTCTGATGTGTGCCAGACCACCCATGCGTCAAGATTTTTTTGCCCTTGGTGAAAGCATCCTGAGATCAGTTGTTCTCAGGGCAGCACTTTGGTTTGTGCCCAGCTCTGGCCTCTGCTGGAGAAGAGACCTTCTCCAGGAGAAGGTCTCCAATGGAAATTTTGCATCACTAAACAGAACCATATTTTTTGAAGTGAAATTTCACTATGAAGCTGGGCTCATTGGAAATGGGATGGCAGGCTGCACATAAAAAACCCCAAATCCTCTCCTTTGCACTCACGCTCACAGTCTTTCTCTCCCTTTCCTCTCTCTCCCGTTTGCAACCAGGAAAACAGGCCAGGGAGAGATACAAGTCTACCTGTAGAGCCGTTAGTTTGGCCTTTTCTTGCCGTTTTTTTCTTTCTTTTAAATCGTGACTGTTGTACGCCCAAGCAACAAGCCATATGTTAAAGATGTTAAAGAGCAAATACTTTGCAGAGTGTACCAGCATGCCAAGTCAGAGGGGAAGTGAGCAATAACATTGGGAGAAGGAGGCAGAAGTGATTATCTGATAGTGATTATTCGAGAGGGCAATAGTGGGAGGTGCAGTAACTGACAGGGATTCACTACGGGACGCAAATCACTTAAGGCAAAGCCATTAGGATCAATTTAAAATACCAAAGAGGGAAGCTAAATTGACAATAGCGTATTTTAATTGAAATCACAAATATCATTCAGCAAGATACGTTTTAAAAGACCAGGAAGAGTTGCTTTATCTTGACAGAGGAAAAGTTTTGCTGTTTTATTGAAAAAATTGCCCTTTTTAGAGAGATCAAAATGTAGCAGAATGTTTTTTTTAAAAAAAACTTAAATCCCGTTTAAGTATTTTTTTTTCCATTTTAACATTCTCTTTTTTGTGATGGGCATATTATAAATGGAATTAACTACACTACTAATGCTTTTAATCTGATTTTACTGAAGCCTAAGGCTGGAGCATGGAATCAGCATGTGTCCTGTTAAAAGAAAAATACAGTTATATAGACAATAAATAGCATGTCCAGATAAACACATTTATTTCTGCATTAGTTTTATTTACAGAGCTAACTAGCCTATGCGTAGACACTGGGGTTTTTTTTTTAGAGAGTTATACAAAACCAAAGTCCATACGATGGGATTGTTACTGATTTTGGCAGCAAAAATGCAAACTTGGTAAAAGAGCCTGGCATGGAAAACCACTGAGTTCTGACATGTTCCATTTGTTCCTCACTCTTTGATTTCTACTCACAGAATCTGACATATGTTGGGCATTGACCTTGCTCTTTTAAATAAGCTTATTTTAGAAGACCTCTGCAAAATGCTGTCTATTTGGCCTCGATGTAAGCTGTTAGGAAAATGTAGTACAAACACAGAAGTTCTATGTTTTGAATGCCAGAGATGTAAGTAGAAGAGCAGTTGGTAAGATCTATACTTCTGAATGCTTTCTGTGCTATTAACATGTCCTTAACAAAAAGAAAAAATCGCTATCCTGCATTCCTAACTTGGGCAAGCTTCCCGATGAGGATTTTTTGAACAGTACGTTCGGGACCAGACATTTTTTCAGAGTCTGAAATACTCTGATTGGGCTCCCAGACATTCAACGGAGTGAAAAGTAGCTGGTGATTTGGGACGTCCCGTATCAGAAACCTGACTACCGAAGTGTCCTGTTATACTGCAGAATCAGACCCCATTAGTGTCTCTGAATACAAGTGCTCAAAAATGGTGACGGCATCTCAAAAGCTTGGCCTCTGCCTTGTGGTCTTGTGCAGCACCCCCACTTTACCGAGTGCATTTCAAGAAGAGCCGTATCCGTCACTGTGGAGATTTGCCTTCCATTTGTCATAGGGGAGCAGCTTGTATGAAAGGCCACAGAGAAAGTGCTGCAATCTTGCAAATGCCAGCATGTATCACTATGCAATAAAACAAATCGCTGGGTCCCAACATGGCAAATTAGAGCGAGGGAATGAAAGGGCCTTTATGAGGGAGGTAGGAAAAATGTCCTTCATTAAGGCCTATATCTGCCGAAGTCAATAGAAAGCCCCTATCGACTCCGGTAACGGCAAAAGCAGAAAGAAACTTGGAAGTGCATGTGGGATATGTGTTTGATGTTCTCCTGCTGCCGGTAGACACAGTCACGCACCTTTTATTAGGCTGGGCGGTTTGGAGCCTGGAAATCCAATCAGCTGGAAACGTGTCCCTGCATGGCGCGCGCGCGCACGCGCTGCCGAGCTTAGCCGTACCCGAGCAATTGGCAATGAAATCACACACATAGGAAAACAGATATCAAATTGCAACAGTTATGTGGATCAGGATTCATGGTCGCACGTAGCTCTTTCGGCCCCAAACTGGCTCCACGTACCACGAGGAGAGGCATCGGAGCCCTGCCAGAACAGGGTTCGCAGTCTGGCCCGTGCGGTTTCTTGGGGAATATGTGAGCGTCACGCCATCATTGCCAGTCCTGGTGGATGCTGCACTGAGGACCAGTTGGATCTGTGCCACCAGTCAGCGGGAGGGATGGCAGAGAATAACAGAGCTGCTGCCACCTCCCGTAAAAGGGGCCTGCCCGAAATTCCCTTAACCATCACTCACGAGCTCATTTTTCAAGGAAATAGCTTTTATTTGTTGTGAATTTCTTCGTACAGAAAAGCTTCTTACAAAAACTAAATAATGTAACATATTCCGGGTTCTGGACAGATAAAAATTGAAAGGGCTGTGGTGTTTGTGGAAGTGGAATGATAGTGACAAGCACCACATGGAGTCCCCGAAGATGGTGTCAGGGGACTCGATCCCCTGTAAAATGATGAAAGACTGATGTAATGGTGTTTTGTGAAACAATTTGAGCATAAATGCCACATTCCTTTCTATTAACAACCGCCTTGCATTGTACCAGGATTTTTTTAATATGTATTTTGAGCACACTGAGAACAAAAATTTCCATTGTGATAGTGCTGCAGGAAGATTTAAGGGTTGTGGTGGACTAGGAATTGAAATGCAAATCACACTCGCACACAACCTCCTGCTGAGGCCCAAATTTTTATAGATCAGGTTCTGCAGCCCTGATGAAGAATCAGTGATCTGCCTTTCCTGGGATTCACAAATTAGCGGCAGTCTAAGGTATCATTTCCTACAATATAATTGTAACGAACCAGATGAAAGTTTGTCACCAAAGAGAGTGCCCTGGTCTTCCGTTATTTTTCCAGCTGCAATGTCGCTGAGGATCCTTTCACAGACAATGCAAACACACACATCACAGCTCCCTACTCTGCAACGTGCACTCGCTGCATATAAACATACTGTATATATTGATTCCCCCTTGCTTTTTTTTCTCCCCCAGTGCGCAGGTGGTAAAACACTGGCTGCCATGAACTTCATGTTACAAAAAGAGAAAAAGCCATGGTTTGGGGGCCGCTAGAGCTGCTAAATAGAAGACTGCCAGTGTGTAGCATTGTGGTTGCTAAAATCACTACAAAGATAATAGGACATACATGCATTTGTGGATAAATCTGTTTGCTAATTGTTCATGAAATTTCAGGTAAGAAACATCCAATTCAATTTGTTATAATACGTAATGTCCTGAGTTTTGCTTTTCAGGATGATTTTTCGTTTTTTTTTTTATTACTGCTGTCATTACATAGTCATGGCTCTTCGTGTTTGGAAAAACTACTTTACAAAAAGGTTTGGGGGTTGCTACTTGGCAGCATGGAAGGTTTTGAGCTGTGTATCGGCGTATGACAGGTTGTAACGATACTTACATCCCTGCCGCAGGGCCGCCGTGCGTGACACAGAGCCGGACGTGCTGCTGGCCGAAGGGGACTCCGAAACACGGGGCGCTGGTCCGGCTGTCGTGAACCGCAGAGGCTGTGTTGAGGGAGACACCTTGGCTTTCTGCAGCCTCCTTGTGCAGTTTTGAGCTAATATCTTAACTGTAAAGTCTTATTTATCCATGGCCTAAACCATCCAAACCTCCCAAGAATCATTCTGCCCGTTATTTAGAGATCTTGACTATGCAAAAAAATTATGATCGAGTAGTAATCATAAGTTCAGAGCCGGATCCTCCAAGCTACATCTGCCTTCTATTCTGTAACTTTAATCAGTTTTACTACTTACTACTAATTAGCTACTAGCTAATACTAATTGCTACTACTATTGCACCATTCAAGAGCTACATATACATTAATGAGACTTAGCGTTCATTGACAGCCATGGTGAGAGTTCCCTGTCAGGGGTTCCCATTGCTCTAAGCTTTGATTCCCTCCTCCAGCAATTGTAATTGAGACTGGGCAAGTTTTCCATAGGTCCCATTTGGCCGTGCAGAGTTCAAAGACATATAGAGCTCTGTGCAGGGTGGAGAGAGAAGAGGTCAGTGATAACATATTGCCCTATTAGCAATCCCTTTCCCTTCTCTCAGCTGCTCGGGCCAGGCTAAGGGTTACACATCAGCTTGGTGCTATTCACTTTTCTGTGTTTCCTTGTCCTACAGGAAACGCCCTTTCAGAGCTGTTTTAATATGTGGAGAACAATTTAGTCATTTTAACTTAAAGTCAATTGCCTTCTTCATTTGGGAATATGAAGGTAGTTAAAATGCTACAGAAATTCAGCGCACTAGCAGTAAATAACTCCAGTGGGCCTTTCAGTGCCTATTTAAAAATGGGTGTATAATCAGAATTAAAGCTGTGGGTTTAAAACACAAGGAGAAATATTAGCCCCTTACAACCCTTAAAGAGATTATGGGTACACAGCTGCGGCTTCTTTAAGAATACCAGTTGCCTGCCTGGGAAAAGCAGGAGCAGGGAATGCCCCTTTCCTGCCTGGCCGGCTCCCCAGCCCGGCCCGCGGGAAGGCACTCAGATGTTAAACTTCCAGGCTGCAGCTCCCATCTGTACTGCAAAGTGAGCAGGCTTTTTTCCATTTGCTACCGTGCAAAGGAAGTTGCTTTCACCCCTACCCTGAAGAAGACGAGCTATAGGAATATGCAGTTGGGTTATTTTTTACATATATATATATATATATATATATATATACACACATATATATACAGTTAGGGGGCCAGAAGGGGAAGCAGTGGTCATAAGCAGAAACTAGAAGTTGGCTTGTTAAGTAAATCTCAGGCTGTAGCTGTTTTTAATTTATTTTTTGTTTTATGTGCAGGAGACTAGGCCTTGCAGGCCTGGCTAATATCAAAGCCTGAGGTTTTGTAGATTTTTAATCAAGGTCCACTTTGGGGGGTTCTGCTTTTGGTGGCTGTGGATGTATGGAGATTTTTTGATGTGTTTTTCCTTTTTTCTTGCTGCAGTGTCTGGATTTCTTTAGTTAAACTTTTCCATTCTTCAGACTTGAGCCAAGTGAGTGATTTCAAATTACCCAGCACTTTCCAGTGAAGGCTTTTATTTTGTTGTTGTTGGGGCTTTTTTTCCCTCTTCTTGAAGCAAACTTGCAGTCCAGTTTCTCTGAAAACCACAGATGGCATCTGCAATACTACCCCGTTGCCTTTCACTGTTAATTTGGCATTCTTAGCACTGTCTAGATAGCTTATTGTTCATCAAAGCCATATGAAAGGAATTTTATATATATATTTTTGTTTTGTCCCTCTGCTGGCAGGGAAAGTAAATCCCAAAGTATTTCAGCAGGTGCTATTAATATGCAAATAATGGAGAGTACACTAGGTCTAATAGACCTCCCAACTACATGGGAGGTGTCGCTGTTGGAGCAAATTAGCTTTCTGTAATTTGCATGCTTTTCACAGCCTCCTGGGATTATATTTTAGATCAGAGACAATAAAAGCATATGCTATTAGTTTAAAATGTAACTAATTTTAGACTTTGAAACCATTTTAACCTAACTTCTTAGTGGTGTTAAACTGTTATTTGCAAAGAAACTTTTTACACAGCTGGTAATTTCCATGGCCTTTCTCTCACCCATTAACTGCTCCATCACTCCTTTCAGGGTGAAAGTGAATGAGGGAACCTTCCAGGTGGCTGAACCTTGAAAAACAGGTTTTTGTCACAGAAATATGTACTAGCTTGGTTCTGTGCCTGCATTCAGTTCCTGAGCCCATCCTAGAGGGGTCTAGATTCAGCTTTTTACACCTAACTTCTTCCCTCCCCTTTGACTTCTCTGTGAGATCTAAATCCATCCAGAAAGCGTGTTGTGGTTCCTGTTGACCACCCATGCAGAGAGGAAGTTGCTTGTATCATCACAAAATCTTCTTTGCTAACCCATTGAAGCAAAGAGAAACTGCAAGGATCTGATACGGATGCCCAGTGTGCTTTCCTTGCCCGCACCTAGAAATAGAGTCTGTTGGAAAAGTCTGATTTAAAACAAGTAATTGCAAAAAAAAAAAAAAAAGAGAGAGAGAGAGAGAGAGAGAGAAACAAAAAAAAGGGGGGAAGGATGTCAGTGCAGGTTCAGTCTGCAGAGCCACATGTTATTGAACGGTACTGGCACATTATCAATAGCACCTTCCAAATTGATATTGACATCAAAAATCATGCTGTTGACATAAGTGGTTTATGATAACGTGAATAATAGGACATGAGCCATCATAACTGAGAATTTGTGTCTTTATTTGAGGTTCTGTGGTGATTACTTACTATATGCTGAGCTACTTGAAGGGACTATCCAGGCAGGATGCATACAGGACAGCCACTTAAAATCTGTCCTTGGTCACCCATGCCTGTGTCTGTCCTTCCATTCTTGGGTATTTGTTAAGCTCTTTGGAAGTGGTTCTCCTGGTGTGCAGCAGCATCCCAGATTTGACTGCTCCAGTTCCTGCTGCTTTGAAGAATTACAGCAAGAGGTTTGTTAGAGAAACAGCAGTTTGAGCTGATGCAGATATGTTTCAGCAACAGACTGTAGCCATGTAGGCTGAGGGAGTTTGTGAAAGGTAGAGAGGCAGTCATTTTATTTTGTCTTTCTGCCAGTTGTCCCATTGCCCAGAGTATGTGATTTGTGAGTTTCCTTTGGCAGGGTTGCTCCATTGCTCATATATCTCTTAGCAGTGTTTCCAGGTCAACTGGTCCACAGGGTGGTAGCCATCTTTTATTTGGAGAGGGATAGAGTTCAGGGGTAGGATCAGATGTGTGGAGGAGATGGCAGCCAGGTGGAGATCAAGTTAGCATTGTCAAATTTATTTCCAACAGGGGAAAGGTGAGTATTAGAGACAGAATAGGTCTGAAAGATGTCCTTTGAGACAAAACTAAAAGGCTTGAGACACAACTTTGGCCCTGCAGGAATCTGTGGTGAGATTCTTACGAACTTCTAGAGCCACAACTTCACCATTAATGTTTTAATAAGTATATTTCATACACACAATATATGGAAATACTTCATCTTCCAAAAAAGGCAGAGGAGGGCCTTTTGATTGATGCTTCATTTAATAGTATGGTGAGTTAAAATCTTAAAGAACTGTGTTCAGAAGTGACCAATGTACTGAATCCTAAGAAAGGGAAATCCCCTCCTGGTGTAAAACTGTTAGAGCTGGTGGAATTACAGCAGAATGTTTTAAAGACACAGAATTAAACTACTGGGTTTATGCCCACTCCCACAGGTGATTACACTACTAAACCCTCCATAATGCAAATCCATGTTTTCACTATGAGCAGTAGGATCCAAAGAGTAAATGAGTGGCATCTCTTCAGAAGTCATCACACCAAGGTGGGTTTGCACCTATGCTGCTTTGAAGCTGTTAATTTTACTATGTCTCATGTGCCATATGTGTCCCACAGGTCTTTCTTCCTTGGTGATCTAGCCTAGAGTCTTTGCTATGCTAAAGCAAAGAAGGCGAGGTTTTCAAATAACCCTTCCTGGGGCTGTAAGGAAAAAGATGTGAAGGAAAAGAAGTGCTGGTGATGGCTTGAAAATACTGGATGCTTTTAATATTCTCTCATCTCACCTTAAACGTTATCTAATACTAATTCCAGTGACCTCTCATTTCTGTTGCTTCTCCTGAATGGGGTGTGACTTGCCCTTTCTGATTTTAGGCATTGGAGTGGTAAAGAGTTTCTGTATTTTAAAATTTAAAAAAGATCTCTGATTATTCAGGTATCAATACAAAAAAAAATGGCACGTTATGCCAGAAAGCGGCATTTGTATGGCAGAGTGTAGTTAGAGCTAAAATGGAACGCAATAAGACAACTGTACATCAGAAGTGTGAAAACATGATCAAAATATCATCAGCCTTGCTTCACCAGCACTGGATTAGAAGGCAACTATGGTGAGATGGTAGGAAAGAAAAACGAGAGGATGTTGTTTAGAAAACAAGAATGCCTTTCAATAATGAACTGCTTGACTTCTTTCAGCAAATCTTAGAAGTTTACAGAAATGAAGAGAGTGTGTTATTAAACGGAAGGCCTGTGAACCGGTAAGCCTCAGAGCATTGTATCTAGTGCTGTTGTAAAATGCCACGTGCGACGGAGTGAAATATTGATAGCAGGCTGTGTCACAGGCTTACTTAACATTACAGTAGGATATGCTGCTGCCAATCATATCTACGTAACCACTCTCTCCAAAGATACAGGCAGCCAACAGCTTCGTGCCATGGCTGCAGATGTCCAGGAATAGTTTTCTAGTAGTGTGCAGGAGATGTGTTGTATCCTGACTCAATCATATCCATGCAGTTTGTTCATTTCTTTGCCCACTTCCACACAGGAGCTGATAGAGATGTCCAGGAGCCCATGTGATGGCAGTCTAGATTAGTGTCTAAATTCAGAGGTAAGAGCAGTGGGCTTGTAATAACAGCACTGGCTATTTTGCACCTGAAACTACTTGGACACATTGCTCATCTCATTGAGGAGCTTTAGACAGCTTCTGATGCCAAAGTACTGAGCCTGTAAAAGTTGAGGACTTGGCAGGCCCACTGACGGGTGCTTCTTTACCCTTTTATATATTGAAATGGATGCTGGATACTTTCAGCTTTGCTTCCGTGCTGAAACTTTTGGCAGTCACATGGGGAAAAGTTGTGGATAATTTATTTGATCTGAGATCAGAAATCCAAAAATTTTTTTTTTCCCATACTTAAGGTAGCTCTGCTGAAACTACTTCATAGATCCACATGCTTTCCTACTCCTCTCCAGTCTCTCAAGAGAGGAGAACATTTGCATGGTCATAGAAGAGTTAAATGCGAAAGCTTGATCTCTGTCTTCTTTGGTTGCATCTTGGTTTAAAACCTTTGTGCTTCTTGGGTTTCATTAGCAGAGCCTGAAATCTCTCAGAGTTTGAATCATGGAATGGTAAGGTTCTTAGATTGCAATTTGATAAGAATATTGCAAATAAAATCTGCGTTGGTTTGCACCAAAAACTGTTTGCAGACACATAGCTTCCCCCCACTACACACACACACACACAGATGACCTCAACTTTTTGCTGATATTTCCTAGCAGTGAACTTTATCCAAATATATTAAAGGTAGGTTACGTTAACAGCAGTAAGTATACAGAATACAGCATGAGCATGTATCTTCCTCTTATTTTTGTTCTGTTACTATTATAGCTCTAACATGAAAGTTTCATTCTTTTATTTTTCTAAGATTTGAATTTCTTTGGTAATTTGGGATCAAAAGTTTATTTTCCAGGCCAGTACTATGTTTTTTGTTTTTTTTTTTGTTTGTTTTTTTTTTTGTTACAAACTGCATTGTCTTATTTGGGAAATATGTTCATACTTGAGAATGAATTGCCTTTATTAACAAATCAAAACCTTACTCTGTCAAAACTGAAATCATTCTACCTTTTTATGTGCAAATTAAAGCTTCTGTCAAACCTTCAGCCATGGTGCATTTTAGTTGTGGAAATATTAAAATATCTGGCTTAATATTAAAATATTCTACATGAAGAAAGAAATATTTTTAAGAGATACATTGCATTCAGGACTCAAAAATCAGATTTGAAAGAAATGAAGTGATGTTTTCACAGAATTTATTTTTCCTTACTTTGGCTAGAGTTCAGTGCAGTGCTTAAAAGGGTGTTTAGGTTATACAGGTGTTTGAATATGTTGTTGGATCAAGGTCTTTGGAAATAAACCAAGCGAAATGTAAGTCTATCCAGGGCATGGGCACTACAGCCCCTGTATTTTTCCTTATGAAAGGGTCACAAGATTTAATTAGTGGCAAAGGTACTGTGAAAAATTTTACTCTATAGTCAGGTTAGTTAGAGTAAGATTAAAAGACAAGTACTTTTTTAATAATGATAACTTGTATTTTGCAGGCTCTTTGTAGCAGAGGACAAAATTTTGGTTATCTAGAATTCAGTACCAGTTCTATTTTTAGGCTTCCAAAATAAAGAGCCTTCTATTTATCTAGCTAGGGAGCTCAGCATTTCTGGAAACCAGGTAATGTGGGCCTTGATTCAGCAAGGTACTTAAGCACGTGCTTTTATTTCAAGCCCATGAATAAGGCTATTGATGAATCATGAGGATTTGAATTGGGTGTTTTGCTAGATGCTTAAATATACATAAATCCCTTCGTTTTAAGCAGCCAAGTCTAGAAAATATTTGGAGGGAAACAGTGAGTGGGAGGGAGAGAAAAGCACCCTAAGCTTAGCTGCCTGTGCGGTGTGTGGCCAAGCTGTGAGATGGAGAGGCAAGACCTGGGTTAGTGCACCACGTTAATGTAGAGCTAGGGTGACCTCCTTGCAGCTGAGAACAGACTGGGTTTCAC
Organism: Rhea pennata; assembly: GCF_028389875.1. Classification (NCBI taxonomy): domain Eukaryota; kingdom Metazoa; phylum Chordata; class Aves; order Rheiformes; family Rheidae; genus Rhea; species Rhea pennata. Next base: position 7,777,810 of record NC_084665.1, read on the forward strand.
TGTAAGACACCTATCCCGAGCCAGCGCCGTTCCCTTTCACGCGGGGATAACCGTTGCCGTTCTGCCGTCCCCTTTATCTGTTTTTTCCTTGCATCCCTATAGACGACTTCATTTTTGAAGTCCCAGCCTCTCCTGTGCTGTTTTTGTGCCGGTGTTGTTCTCAATGTATATTTCTACAGTCCTAGCTTATAAATCATTTAGCTCATCTGAGTCATCTCTGTAAAGAGAGTTTCTACAGGCCAGATTTGGTCTATATTAAATTCCAAAGTGTTTATTGCAAGTGTTAGACTATTAGCTACAAATAGCAGCAGGAAAACTATTCAGTCTGTTTGTGAGCTGAATTGTCCCAGGTTCTCCTCACACTAACTTTTCATATCCACTCCCCTACCTTAAATTATATGGTCTTCATCTCCGCCTTCCACCACTAGAAACCAGCAAAGAGGTTTGGGTTGAGATCTCCTACTTCAGACCATAAACATAGGATCCAGCTACTCTATAAAGTACCTTCTTCTAGCTTACTGCTTTTCATGAGTTCTCAGGTGTACCTGTGGCATGCAGTGGAGGCTGGTTCAATGTCCCTCCAGCTAGGGAAGACCATACCCAGTGAAGACATAGGGTACAGCACAAACTGCTGCAAGCACTAAAGCTTCAGCCAAACTGAAACACCATGCCTGCCTGCTACAGTCACAACTTCTGCCTGGTTTCTGCCAGGAGCCTGTAAAACAGTGGAAACTCTGCTGTCCCCAAGACCTGTTTCTGTTCAAGGATTCCAAGAGAAAGTCTCCAGACTCCACAGTTCACTGCTGGAAGAGATGGTGGTATGAAGAAAATACACTGGGGTCTCTCTACTGGCTTTTCGCCAGATAGAAGTGGTCCAGCCTCATGCACTTGATACTTTAATCGACTGGCCTGGAAGCTGGACATCTCTTTATTGTTATTATTATTATGCAATCAGACATTATTTAATTAAAGAATGTGCTGGGGATGCACTATTTATACAGAACTGTATACACTGAAATCCATTTTCTCCATGGTGATTGCAGATAATGTGGTAAGCTCTGCTTTGATTCATTAGTGTAGCAAAAGAGATATTCAAAATTATTTGGTATAATTCACAGCACTTCAGAATGCATATATTTTCATAATACTCTAAATCCACTGCTTATGCTAGTAACTCAAGCATATTATGACTGCTTTGCCATAGCACTGTCATCTTAAAATTGTGGTAGTGCCATTTTTTCATTGTAACTGGCCAACCTGGGAGCTCATTTAGCACAGTATTTTTAGTGAGTGACTTCTGCACAGTGGCCTGGCTGTTGGCAGCACTATTTCGTAACGGAATGAGGATCATCTGTTCCTCTAGATGGTGGCTGTGCAGTGGTACCTGCACCAGGAACACCTGAGCAGATGCTGTAGAGACCCCTGGAATGGAGGTACCTTCATGCCTGCCTCCAGACTGGGAAAATGTACTCCGAAGTGATTACTCAGAAAAAAAAAGTCATTTTGTTCCCTAGGCTGAAAAAGAGCCACTACAATAATTTTAATTAGTCAATTTTAGTTAGCAGAATATAATTTTTAAAATATTCTTAGATAAAAAAATTGAGTCACTTCTACACATGTTCTTTTCTGGCAACATGAGTAAGCAAACTCTTAGGATTACAGATGAATCACTGGTATCTCCCCTCGCATTTTCGCATTCATTCCTTTATTGCCTTATCAGGACCATCCTTCTGGCTGAACTGACCTGGGCGTGACTTCATCTAATCCAGTGGTGGACGAACCTCAGGAGACTTGCTAGCCACACTCACTTACTGGCCCTGTAAAAACTCTGGTTTTATATGCTTCATTTTAGATAGAGATTCAAAAACTCTTGCCAGCCTTTGGTAACCTTTGGAAACAGAAAATCCTTATAATTTAAAATATCAGTTAAAGTTTTTTCTAAAAATCCCAAACTGTGATTTCTGATAGCCATTTAAAAAATTTCCACCCAACCCTCGGGTGCATATAGATATCAATAACACCATGCTCATAGTAAAGCTTGTCCAAGCTACCTGGAGACAGGATTTAGAAGTACCTCTACTTGGTTAAATCTGTCCTTAGACACCCGAGACCGTGATGTTGGCTTTTTTTTTTTGGGGGGGGGGGGGTCCCCTCCTCACCCCCTCGCCCCACACTCTGAGCACTCATCAGCTCTTTGACTTTATGGGGCACTGTAGTGTATTTGCACATCTCTAGAAATCAGTCACCTAATTTAAATGGCTGGCTTTAGTTGCTTGGTGACCCAGGTTTTTCTTTTAGTATCCTGGATTACAATGTTCAAATTGTTATCTGAAAATCTTTATTTAGTCCTGCTGAGCCTCTTTGGCCTGTAACAGGCAAATGGAAATGTTGTCAGACAGTCTTTTCCATCAGTTTTCAGCTGCTTCTGCTTCTAAACCTCAAGTTACACATATTACTGATTTACACAGCTCAGTTCCCTCTAATCAGTAATATCTTTTTAGTTGTCTGAGAAAGTTTCAAAGCAGTTACCAGAGTGAATCCTTTAACAAAGAAAAGCTGCTTTCATTGCTGAGACTCCCATATATGTATTTGCTTCCATGTGTACACATCTGAGATGTTTGGAAAAAAATTTAAACGTGCTCAATGACTGCATTTAATGCCGGGCAAGATTTCACACCTCTGGGCTCTATATTTATAGCGCTGTCATGTTCCTTTCTTGTACTGACCTGAAGAAGAGGGTTTTTTTTTCTTATCTCCTGAAAAGGTTGTCTGTCATAGCACAGTTATTGCAACACAAAATACTACCTAAAACTTGACCCTGAACAAATTTTGTACAAGGACAGTTTACCCCAGAATTCCAAAGGAAGTGAAAGCCTTCTCACTCCAGCAAAAGAAGTAAGCTTATTTGGTTATATAAAATTGTTTTAATTCTGAAAATCTTCCATGGAGCCCCAGTTTAAAATGCACTCAGACTCTAATCAGCTGAACTAGTTTTTCTCCTAGTTTTACTCCACCAAATTCAACCATGTTGACATGGATTTTCATTGGAGAACATTTGAATTCAGGAACTTAAAAAACATACATATTAATTGTCATGTAGCTCGAAAACATTAAAGGTGCTTTCGGGCTTATCAAGTGATGCTGCTCTAAAACCCTGCCCATAACTTTGGAATTCAAAGAAGGGGCTCTTACTGGTGTCAGTGGGGTTAGCACGAGGTTCCTACCTAACACAGCAGTCTCCGTTTCCATCCCATTACATGATCCTAATTTTTCCTGTCCTCCTGCCTTGCCAGCTGCTGAGCTGAGGCACCTCCCACGCATTTGACAACAGCACAGAAAACTTGGGCTAGGCTTTCAGCTGCAGCAGTTTGGGGAGAAGCAGGGAACAGCATGACACAGCCAGGACTCTTAAATAGTATCAATTCTTTTATTTAAGAAGCCTATGGGTACAAAAATAAATAAATAGATAAACATTTACTGTGCTCTTTTCCGTGGTATTGAATAGATCACAGCAAGAGCTGTAACACCCCAGCCCCGCTTGTCTTTCCAAAAGTTTGACTGCCTTACTCTAGCCTAGATAATTGGGACTCTTACTGTCCTTAATCTAATTGCATTTGTACTGAATGATTGTTGCCAAGTAGAAATGGGAATAGTTTATAATGAATTAGTACCTTGACAAATTTCACATCTCTCTGTGTTCACATCGTCCATGAACAAACTGATTTTTTTTTTCTTTCCATTATTCATAATTATTCACAAAATCATTCATGGAGGAAGGATAATTTTTTTCCTTGCCATGTAGCTAGCTCCAAGGCAGAACATAGTTTTTGTGCAATAAATACAAGATGTACTGACCACATATTCTGGTTACGTGGTCACTATTTCCTTACCTTGATTGGATGACTATGACTGATAATAGTTTCTTCATTTAAGAAAAGTTACCAATTAGTAATATGCGTTATTTATACAGAAATATTCTCCTGCAAATATTTTTAGTTATCCTGGTTCATTTACCATGTTAGGCATTTTATTTATTATTATCTCCAGGTATTAGAATAGCTATTAGAGTAGCTGGAGAATGTGAATGCAACCCCAACTCCCTTAAATGCAGCACGGGTAATATTTCATATGGAAGCTGCAGATGTTTGTTTGCTTGCTTTTTTAATACGGATTTCTCAATTAAGGTCTTAATTATAGAATATTTACCCATTCTGCTGAGTATTTAGTCAAGCAACACTCCTGGGTCCTTTAGGAGTAGTTACCTGAGTAAATGCTCACCATTGTAAATAGGAACCTTCAGTCTGGTACCTACTTAAGAGCTGTAATAAAACACTGAACCTAAACAAATCCTGTCCAAATCACTTCAAAGTTGAGTGTGTGAGGCAGCTATAGATGACTGGCCAAAAGAGATGACTGGCAAACCAACCCTAATGGTTTGTTTTTCAGTGAGAAACCAAAGCCAAAAAGGGCCATTTTCTCATGCTAATGAAGCCCAAGGTGACAGAAATTTGGCAGGGTGTGATCCCATACAATTACAAGCCAGGATGTAGGAAGGCCAGGGCATTAAATTTAAGCATCATTGAACATGGACCTACCAACTTGCATAGTTCTCAAACTTCATCTAAACCTAATCTAGAGCCAAATGCAGTCTTCATGGTTTAGCTCTTTGTGAGACAGTGGTTTTCAGAGCAAACTATAAATATTTTGCTAGTTTAAAAATCCAGTGTTCAGATCCTGAATCATTTGCTTGCTTTCCAAAAATACTTTGGAGATGCTGAAAGCCTCTAAAACATTCGTGCTGAGCTTCCAAGCTGAACTAGCAGTATAGAGTAACATTCATATAGAACAGAGGGGTTTTCACCTCTGAACATCATTAGGATAAGCTTCAGACTTTGTCAGTGCTGAAGTAGAGTGCTTCAATCAGAGAATAAAAAGAAAGAAAAAGGAATTAGAGCAAATTATAAACAAAAGGCTTGCATAGACATCTTTTAACTGGCTAGCTTTGCATTACACTTTTGTACAACAAGATTTATGTAAAATTTTTCATATCAAACACAAATGTCCTCCAAATCCTGGACGTATCATGTTCCTTGATTCAACAGAAAGAAGAGGTGCCACAAAATAATGTCAAGTGTGTATTTCTTCTAAGATATAAAGAAGAAAAAAAAAGTAAAGTTGAACATTATCAAGTAGGCAAAAAAAAAATTATTTTTCACTTAAGTTTTTTAAATTTTAGTACTTGAATTCCAGCTCCATAAACCTGCAAACCCAACAGCTTTGCCATATCTAAAAGTATGTAATTCTTCCAGATCACAGTTTGGGAATGCACCAGCTATTGTGCTGTTATAGGAGTGCTGTCTCTGGCCACATGGGCTTATCCCAAATAATGACTCCATCCTGTCATATGGATTCATGGTAAGAAGATGTGCACACAAATAATCTTCCAAAATAAAACCAAATAACAAATAAAAATCCTCAGCCTATGCCAGACCAGTTAATTTGCCTTCAAGTTCCTTAAAGAGTTACTATGAAGTTGAAAAACAGATAAATGTCGAGTGTGGTATTCAGTTATCTCCCTTCTTTTTTATTTTTATTTTTTCCCAGGAAGCAATTTCCAGATGGATTTACCCCAAGATGTTAATGTTGTGCTGGTTTTAACACTGACTGAAGCAAGGCAGCAAGTGGTTATTACAGACCTTACATGTCTGTTCTGCCAAGAAACAGCATGAGCTTTCAACTCAGAAAGCAAGGTAAACTTTGTTGTTTAATCAATCTGCTTTTGCCTGCTTTCGCCAGGTATGTGTGTGCACGCCTGCAACAGAGATGATTGTTAATGTGTGATTAGCTTATTTCTATTTTTCTTAGTCAAGGCCTGGTTTAGTAAGAGTAGAAAGAATGCTCAACCTGAAAAGTATTCTTGTTTTATTCTGAGAAATGGAAGATACACTCTGTTCCTTTTAAGAAATAGTCTGTTGGTGTTGTCCCCCCCCTCATTTGCCATTTCTTCCTTGAGTACTCCCTGGTTTTCCCCTTTTCCCTTCCTCCCCGGGGAGGCTTCTGACCAGCTCCTGACCCGGCAGCAGTTGCTGCTGGATGCACCCTGACCTGGGAGACCAGCACCTACAGGCTCCCCATCTGCGGAGCTGCCGCGGAAAGGGTAAAGGCCAGGGACCATTTTGACCATTTTGGGGGATCTGCAGGGTAGTGAAGTCTGCCGTATGACTCTTTCTGCCTCTGAATCCTGCCTTCAGCCATAACTGGTAAGGAGATTGCTCTTCCATCTACAGCCTTCTCTTCTCCATGCCACTTGCCCTCTCCATTCTGCAGTAGCGTGGCTAGATGTGAAATGTCAGGGCACCCCGGAAAGGCTGTTTCCTTCTTCCGACTGGCAGCCATCCAACACTGCTGAGTTGAATTAATCTACCCCTGCAAGGACAAAACCCACCGTGTTGATTAACCATTTGAGAGACGATTTGCTCTTTTGAGGGTCTCCCTTGGATATATGGAGGAGGCAGGTTGCCCGTTCACAGAGCTGATGTTACCCATCACGAAACAAGAATCTGAAGCATTTCAGCTACAGCCATGCTCAGGCAATGCTCCCACTTCTTTTTCTCAGAGTATAGCTACACAGTCCTGAGATGGTAGCATGAATTCCTCTTTCTTTCTTCTTCTTCATTACCTTATGGACTGATACCCAGTCCACGAGATCTGAGGCAGGAATACACTCCACGCTAGTACAACATGATGCAGAATCAGTATTGAAAAGGGGATTTAAGCTGTGGTAATACAATGTATGTAAATTCAGTAGGATTCTGACAGAGAAATAGTGTGTGAATTAAAGCGTTACTGAGAGAGGTGTGCACAGTGCTTAAAAATAAATCTTCAGTGCTCAGAGTCCAAACTAATTTGTCTAATTTTCACTCGATACGCTTTCTTTAAAGCCAAGGCTTGTTCAGTGAAAATTATGCTGTTAGGATGTGTGTGTGCATGTATCAGTGTGCATGTGTATACCTGAGGTTTTTTCTGTCATTAAAGTAGGCAATATAGCCATTTTTTTCACCTTAAGTTACTATTTTGGCAAAACATTCATATTTAGGAGTATTGAAACTGCTCAGCAGCCTTATAGAAAAAAAAAATTATAGGTTTCTGTTTTCTTATTTTCCAGTTTTACACACCCCAGTTACAGGCTTCTATTGAAAAGTATCTCCTAGGGTCAGAACTTCTAACAAGAAAATCCCAGAAATTGGTAGAGAGCTCACTGTCTCAAAGCAGCTGTTTAGGAGCATCTGCTAATTTTGGAATGAATATGAACTTTCCTATTAACTAATACTGTATTTTATGTCTAGTCTTGCTAATTGCTTTCTGTCTTTAAATTTCTTCCATTTCAGCAGACCAGTTCATCTGGTTTGGACGGCAGCATTAGCCATGCTCATGTGTTGAATCCTGAGAAAATAGTTCTGAAGGGCCAAAAGAAGCAAATAAAGCATATTTGTTATTACGACTGACCTTAGGCATATGGTATGTGAAGTTAAAGGAAGCATACCCTGAATCTCTGATAATAAGTATGGTGATAACTGGTAAGACTGTGCTGAACTAGTGTGAAACAATTCAGGTAGTCAGCAAACAGGGCTAATTGCTAGTTTGGGGGATATTATGGGTAATTTACTGCCCACTGAGGGCTTCTACCTAAAAATAAGCTTTTTTTTCTTTCTTTCTTTTGGACAGGACTTGCATGTTAATGCAGAATACCTGATGCAATTTTATGTGAAGAGGACATTCAGATGCACTTCCATAAATGCCCTTCTGCTTCTCAATTACGTTAAATAACTTCATAGATCCTTTGATAGAAGCACTGTTCTTCAGTTTTTCAAAATAATGAATAGGCATTAGAGTAGACCTAGCTGTTATCCAAAACGGCTTGATCAAAGGTCTGGGAGTAATACAATAAACACAAGAAAAGAAACTACCAGGTGGTTTCCAATGCAAACTGAAGGGAAAGTGTCAAGCGAGCAGATACTGACAATTCAGCCCTGAAACCAAAGGTTCATGTGTGAAACTCCACCTTTGAGAAGGAAGAATAAATATCCACAGAATGTTTCAGCCATAATTACTTCATTTAAGGAGGAAAAAAAAAAAGTGCTGAGTTCAGTTGCTAAAGTCAGGACATTAATATTTTTGGCATGTAAAGATGTAAACCAAATGTTTAAATGAAATGTCATCCCCTGGGTTCACATTTGCCCGTTGAACTACAGTACAAACCCTCCACAGACCTTCATACAATACACATTTTTCAGTTCATTGAAGAAGGCCCCTGCTGCTTCTCAAGGAAAACTAACTTGCAGAAGCAAAATAAACACTGGCATTGCGGCAGAGCAGCGGAGCCTCGCCAGCGCAGATGTGTAGCATCGCCGGCTTTTAAATCAGATAAGACCTACTCAGACATAAGCACTCCAGTGTCTGGGACACGTTGCACGCGGCGGCGCTGCCCGGGCGCTCTGGCGAGGTGGCGGTGGGCGGACAGGGTTTTGGAGCAGCACCGCTGCGTCTGGACGGGCAAATGTTTGTGCGAGTCAGCCGCCGCGGATGCGAAGATGCAAATAACGTCGTACCCGCCGAGTGCGAACATTGCCTGGAAAACGCGCCGGGGCGCAGCGGCTTGCCTCGGAGCCGTGCCTCGCCGTGCCGCCGGGGTCGTTCCCTGGTTGCGTGGAGACGGAGCGATGCTGCAGGAGGCATCGCTTCGCGCACGGCAGGGGCATCTGTCCGTCCGTCCACGTGCCCGCGTGTTTGCTCCGGCGCCAGCCCGTAAATCTGCGTGCGTCCACGGCTGGTCATGGGCCTAGCTGAGGTCTGGCAAACAAGGGGTTAAAATGTCTGGGTTTGGATGAGCTGCCTCCAAAAATGCAAAGCGAGTATTGAACCCTCCAGAAATATGGCTCGCGGATCCTGTGGTCGTCCTATTAAGACATACAGAGTATCTCAGGAAGGGAGAATTTAACTTACATATAACACGTGATTATAAGTAAAGAAATACTGTCGGGGCGGGGAGGGAAGTATTTTTTTAGCTCTAATTTATGGCTGAGCAGCTTCATTTTAGTTACTTCATGGGAATATTTTAAACCAAGCCTGCATAATATTAAAATAAGTTAAAATGTATGTAAAATTTATGAGAGCATGTCAGGTGCAATGCTTGATAAAGTAAGTTTAATGCTTCAGAATTTTTTTCTTCAGGCAGAGAAAGCTGAATCCTGCGATTCTAGGTTACAGTATAATTTTAGAAACTCTTTTCCATTATACCATTCTTTTATTAATGAGATCCAACCCAATTTAACAAAAAGAGGTAAATTCCTAAAGAGTTTGTGGAAAGTACTCAGCAGGTTGGAAACCAGAACCATGTGATAAAAGAGGGTATTTTCCTAGTGTTCCTATTATATATCCAATTTTATAAAAACACAGAGGAAATCAATTTACAACAAACTTTGTAAGTGTGCCTCTTCTCTGTGGTTTTTCCTGCTGGAAATGCTGCTTCACTGCACGACCAAATAAAAGCTTTGGCAGCTGACAGGGGTTGTACATCACTTTGAAAACTCTTCATTTGCCAGGGGTGTGTCGTGTTGTTTCGTTGTGTGACACTCCCAATTATCATGACAGGACTAAATAAAAAAGTACTGTTACCCCACGGCGAATTCAGAGCAGCTTCTTTCCATTTTTCTGCCTGGTCACAGGAACATCGATGAACTGGCACAACGGAGCTGCAAGAGCAGCAGGCAGGGGACGTATCTGCATACCACTCTGCTGTATTAAAAATTCAGCTCCTCAGCAATATTGAATCTGAATTTACTTCCATCAAACAGAAACTTAGCATATCTCATTCCTCCATTATAAAATATTGACATCAGAAATAGCGAATCCTGAAATGAAGATTATAGATGAGAACTGTGTGCTTGGTAATTATCATTTTTGTCTTTGTTATTATTCCTCTCCTCTGAGGATTGCACAGGCTGTTGCAAGCAGTAATGAAGTTAGCATATGACAGCAATGTAGAGTACACTGCAAAGTTATCTTTTCCCTTGCTGTAGATGAGGGAACCAGGACCATGGGAGGTGGGTGATTTGCCTAGCCAAACGTGTGCACAGACACAGCAGCCCTTCAGCTCACTCCGTAATCGTCATCCCCACTGATGAGCCCCTCGTTGTCACCTTGTTTCCATCTTCTCTTGTTCCACTATTTCCCTAGTTTTTCAGGTCTTTACTAGGGCTCAGAGCTGTTAATATAAATGACCATTTTTGTCACCAACCGAACAGCCACTTTGCAAATGTTTTCCATCCCTGACACCCGCCCTGTCCTGTCTTTTAATGTTCTGGGGTAGCCTAGCCGTGGTGCTCAGAAATAGTGCCTGGCTGTGCAGCGCAGTAAACCAGCTTTTCCACCAGCTTATTCTCGAGGGTTGATGCTGGAATGGGAGGAGAGCAATGGGTAGGATAACCTGCACCAGAACGGTCCTCTGGGGTCCTGCTCACCGAGATGACTGCCACCACGCCACTGCGGACAGCCGGCCAGCACAAATACCCTGCCAGCCGGCTGCTGAAATGCAGACGCGGCCACTGAAGTTGTTGGTGGCTGCTGTCTGTCTTTTACCCAGCAGGGCACGGCGCAGCAGGGCTCGCTGAGCGTTGCCTTCACGCCCCCTCGAACGCTGCCCCCGCTGCTGCGCGCCCGTCCTAGGAGCGTGGTGCGTGCCGTGTCTGACACCTGACGCTGCATCCGCCTCGTGTCCTTCCTACAAAAATCAATCTAGATCAATAAATTGTCCACCCTCCTCGTACAGTATTTGCAGAGGTTCAAAGACAGGACCAATTACTCTTCGATTTGAATTGGCAAGTGTCAGGTGACAACACAGAAGTTGAACTATTATATGTAGGAACCGATGTATTTAGAGGAGGTGAAGAATTTGCTTTGCTGCAACAAGTCTACAGATGCAAATTTTTAACATCACCTGATTGAAACTGATATCTGGCAAGAGGGTGTGGGGAGGGGTTGCTTTGCTTTGGGGTTTTTTGCACAGTTCAAATCGTGTAGCTGCCTGATATAGTAGGGAAACAAACACCCCAGCCCATTGAAATAATGGTAGTAAAGCTCTTGACCTTAAAGGGCTTTCAGTCCTGATCCTCCTTGCCAAGCTCATGTTATCATTTTGGTGCCTAATTTTTTAAGTTAAGACAAAAATTCCCCGTGCTTCATTTACATACCTTATGTATCATCTATCTGTCTATAGCTATGTATCTATTTGTCTTTATCATATAGTCGGTCCTTTGGATTCAATTCCAAAAATGAGAACCAGGCCAGTTTAACAGCTCTAAAGATAACAAGTGACTGTTTTCGTCCCTGCCAGAACCACGGCAGACAGATACCACAATACAGCTTATTATCACCATACAAGATGTTCCCGTGTTTACTAATGCTCATCCCAGAATACCGTAACCCCTCACTTGGCACTCCCAACAAATCAGTGTGCATTTTCACTACGTGCTCAGACACTACCGTGATAGGTATCAGATTACTGTTCATGCCAAAATTTCAGCTATCTGTTTCCTTGAGTATTTAGGCTTGCGTAGTGTATTTAACAACAGCCCATTCAGAATGTTTACTGCTCCTAGGAATGAAATGCACATAATTTAGGAATAGCTGCCTGGCTATTCAGGCATCATGCTGTGTCAAGGGAAAATTAAATCTCTGCCTTCCTCTCTTTTCTTAAAACAAACCTGTAGTTTGCATCATATTTTGGGGAGCCGTGCAGAAGTTTCATAAAGAGAAAGTGAATATGGCTCTTTTTTTCCCCACTGCTTAATGGTAATGCCTACCCATTAATGTTCCAAAATGATACAGTAGTTAAAAAAAAAAAAGGTCTCAGCATGCATGCATTGTATCACATTAAGAAATCAGGATTTTCTAGGCACTGCACAGCATTAATTACACTAAGCATGCTGCAAATTTAAATTAAATGATATGCCATATTCTGTTGTAAATATCGAAATGGATTGCAAGCTACAGCCCCATATTTGCTTCTGATTGGCATTTGTACACTAAGCAAGATCAGAAAATATGCATGCTACACAATTTTTTAATATCTCAGGCACACTTAACAGCACAGTTGCAGGTGAGAACACCTCTGTACTTAAAAAAAAAAAAAAAAAAAAAAAAAAAAACCCCAACCCTGCTTCCTTTATTCCCCTTCCCAAAAGAACAGAAGGAAACCAAGCCTCCTCTTCCCCCCACCCCCCGTGTATTTACAATCTAGGAAGTAGAGGGATGCCCAGAGGAAATGGTGGAAACCCAATACTGGACAGCACGAAGGCAGCAGATGTGGTTTTGTCATGGGGTTCAGGCGGCCGAGTTAGATCACATGTAAGCAAATGCTGTGTGGGCTTCAAAGCGTCTCAGATGAGAAGGGGCTACTATTAGCTTGAGTTTAAGGCCAAAAGGAATGAGGGGTAAGCTGGAATTAGGACTTTCTTTTCTCTGTTATGATGGGGGTGCTTGATGCAGTGGTTCAGTGAGAAAAATGCGGTGCCTGAAGAGAGCATAAGCAATAAACAGCAGGTCTATCAGTATTTGTATTCTTTTACAAAGGCTTTTTCTTGGCATATGTTCTTTATGTTCCCTCGTGATTTTATAATATCAGACTTTGAATTTCAGTATCTCATGGGTCTCTGTCCTTAAACTGGATGAGGTATATTTTAACCTGTATTTCCATGTGACAGGAACAGAATAGAGGTGTGGGCAGAGGTTAAATGAGAGACACTGACACATCTTCCAGCCCAGTGTCATGTTATTCATCCTAAAGTATCATACCTTTTCCTGTATCTTTTTGCCTTTAGGATTGAACTCCAATTTACCCCTTTTTTCCTCATCCATTACCTAGCATTCCTCCATATTTAAGGAATACAAATATGAAAAAAAAGAAGAGGCAAATAAAGGCAACTCATTCTGCCTCAGAATGATGAATGGACATATTAAAGCCAAGCTCAGGGGATTTCAGACATGTGACCTTCTTTCTCAGGGCTTCAGAAGAAGCACTTCCTCTAGAGTCTTCCTCAGCTAGCTTGAAATACGCTTCTCTGGGTTAAGGTTGTGAATAACAATCCAAAGAGACTGCTTCTAAAGAAAGGTTGTCCAGCTGAGTCTGCTGGGAATCTGCTAAAATAACGTTTGTCCCAAACCTTTTTCTAGGCTCTTACTGGGCCTCTTCTGTGTCTCGTTTTGGTGTGATGCTGTAAGTTCTGGCAGTGGCCGGTGACAACAATAAAATCTGACACACAGTGGGAAGGTGGTTGTACCTTTTGCACCCGATCACGATGCTTATCTCCCACACAGGCACTCTGCATACTCAGCTCTTTAAGTCATGGCCTTCTCCTGGGAACGGCAATGCTGTAAGGAAGGGTGGCTAACCTCCTCCTGCCAGCCAAAAGGAATTAGGTGATGGTCCGACTGGCGGGAAGGACGTGGTGAGACAACCCCTTTCCACTGTAACTTACACCTTACAGAAGTAGATTTAGTAGTGAGAGAGCAGCTGGCCTTGAGCCTCTCACTGTCTCTTGGTGCTTGCGAAATAAAGAAAGCCAATGACCATTTATATACAGCTCAGGAAGCTCTTGGAAATGACTGTGTCGGTGATTTAATAACACATGTGCAGAAAACAAAACAACACTTCTGCTAATAGTCCCTGAAAGAAAGAAGGCAGAGCAGTATGGGGCCATAACTAGTGCACAATGCATTACTAGTGCAGCACCAATCAGCTAAACTACCAGGTATTTATTTTTCAGTATGCACAGTGGTTGGAGGAGAATGTAAATTATTCTTTGACACTCTGACAGAGAAGTAGAAAGCCCCATGGTCCTGACAAGAATCACCTCACAAATTCTAATAAATGGAAAATAGAAATAAATACTCTAACTATATGGTGGAGGATTTTGAATGGCTTTCTGAATCCGAAAGTGCTGATCGTATGTCTTTGTTATTTCTACATCCTGTAATGTTGGCTCTCCAAAAGTCAGAGACAAAGTGAGATAGATACTACAAGGATCACACACACTACAGTGGGAAACCAAGTATCAGTGGTACATCCAGATTTATGGTAGATGATGGCAGTAAAGAGAAAGTAAAACTGTTCGCACAGTCTGTATTGTTGCCCATTACTGTGTGTTTGCCCTTTTTTCTTGCTTAGCTAAAGCTGAAAAAATGGAAAATTGCACCTTATATACAGTATTAAGAGATACTTTTTGAAAGTAAGGTCAATCAGACTAGTTTATCTGCTTGAGGTATTTATGGCACAATCACTCAGTATCTTTAAGGAAAGGTTAGATACATTTATGGGAAAGGTATTTTGCAGAAGCCTTCCTGCTTCACAGAGGTCCTGGGCAAAATGACCCAGGAGGCCCCTTGGAAGTCTATCAAATGTGGTTGCCTGATTGATACTGTTCCCCCGCCCAAGTCTTTTCAAAACACAAAGCACTGTTATAAAATTTAATATGATGCACTATATAACTTTAACACAATGCCTTATAGGAAATGGTCAGCCAGTAGCACAGGAGCCCTGTGCAAAAGGAAGAAAAAAAAAGAGGGGGAAGGAAAAAGAAATTGCAGTGCAATTTCTCTGTCAAGCCGTATCGACTATAACATTTACACTGTTTCTTAATATGGCTCCTGGTCTGTGCAGGAGGACACCAAGTCATGCAGGCATGAAAGCAACCCAGGCTTTAGTATATATTTCCAGAAAAATCTAATAAGGCCTTAGGTAATTTTCCACGCTGTGCAGTAAACCATCCTCACAGTGCCAGAAAGAAAATGGACACGTCAGCTCTCCCAACACCTGCCTCGGGCTGGTGCAGCCCAAAGGCGGTAAAACAGTGCGTGCACCGCCTGCAGCATGCCCACACGGCCCGCGGCCCACGCTTCCCACCTGCCGGCGTCGGGCCCTGGTCGGGTACGGGCAGCACAAGGATGAGAAGAGGAGCAGCAAGGATTATTCTGCAACTAAGCACCTTTTTCAAGGCGCTGTTGTCCCATCCCAGTATCATGCAAGCACACATCGCACCTTCCTTGGCAGATGGAGCAAAACCAGGATAACAATAAGCCCCTTCCAAAAACACTTCACTAAGCACAGCAGAGTCATCGGGCAACGTATCTGTCTACTGACTGTGGAAAAGAGCCGTGGCCGCATTTTCCCTTATTTGAATACAAGATACTGCTTAAAAGCTAGTTATGTTTTTTTAAGGAGTGGCGGACTCGCATTTAATTTTTGACGTATTTCTTTCTTTCAAAATGCTAATTTATTCATAAGTTTAGGTCGACTTGAAAAAAAGTAATTCAACAAGATCCATTTGACTGAAATTCTGTGGTTGGTCTTCATTGCTCTCTGGTAGGTTTTAATTTTGGGAAGGGAAGGGAAGGGAAGGGAAGGGAAGGGAAGGGAAGGGAAGGGAAGGGAAGGGAAGGGAAGGGAAGGGAAGGGAAGGGAAGGGAAGGGAAGGGAAGGGAAGGGAAGGGAAGGGAAGGGAAGGGAAGGAAAGGAAAGGAAAGGAAAGGAAAGGAAAGGAAAGGAAAGGAAAGGAAAGGAAAGGAAAGGAAAGGAAAGGAAAGGAAAGGAAAGGAAAGGAAAGGAAAGGAAAGAATTTCTTTCTTTCAGAAAGAATTTACAGCAATGTTTTTGTTTTTCACTCTGGCTGATTCATTTAGAGGTCAAACTCTTCTCCCCCCCAAAACAACCCTCATCCTGCAGTCTTATTGGAACAATTATGACAGGAACTAAAACACACACGCACATGCACACACATACACACTCAAAAGCCTTTTGCAGTCTCACAAGGGTAAGCTGCTCCCTTCCACGATGCAGGACAGGATTAACTCTTTCATTAACTTTCTAACCTCACCCGTGAGGAAGCAGAAGAATCTAACTAGTCTTTTTAGAGACTCACAGCCTCCATTACCTAAACATTTGTGAGTTCAAGCAGCCTACAGACCAGAGCATCCTGAAGAACATTTATGATGCTTTTTGCGAGGAGCTGGCCTTGAGGAAGCTCCTCACAAAAAGCATCTTGGACTTCCTTCCTGAGCAGCGATGCAGTGTCAATGGCTATCCCCAAAGGCTTGTGTTTTCACCGGAAAATACTTTCCCAGTAGCATGTAGCTTGACTTCCTCCCCCCACCCAAAAACATCAACTTGTCCATTTGACTTTCATATTTGCAGGAGAAAATAAGAACATCTTGCCCTATTCATTTTGTTTCATTAACATATTTTTCTGATCACTATGTCAAAAAAGTGGGTCTATCAAAATGAAAAATTTTAGCTGACTTTAGTCTTGACACTGATACAGTTGCTCCTCCTTAGCTTGTACTTCATCCCAGCAGAGGAAGACACTGATGTGAGAATAGCTTCCACTGGAACTGAAATGGTAAATTTAGCCCCAGTGAGTGAATTTATCTCTTGCTCTTCATTTTACTGTATGGTGCATTTTAGTGTTTGAAAGATTTAGTTTCCTAGCATACCGTGTGTATATATATATATATCCCAGCAGACAATAGCACTCTAGCCTCTTTTCTCATGGCAGTTGTGTTCAACAGCTGGCATCTACCAGAAAACGACGGTCGAGATAAGGACAGAGAACAGAGTCTTTCTAGGGCTGGTTGACACAGAGTGAGAAAATCTTTCTTGTAGCACTCAGATGTTGGTTGGAGATCAGAGTCAGGAAACAGCACAAAGGAGAACTAAACTCTCCATTGTCTCCATACTGTGTTTCACGGGGGTCATGGCTATTTGGCATAAGGACCCGGATTTGGGGCCAGCCCTCTCTCCTCTCTGCTGCAGCTTAGACTATTAGCTGCTTTCATGACACTCCTGGGGTTTCCCCTTTTGAAAGATTTATGTTTGGTTTAAATCTACTATGAATGTTCTACTTTTAGCTTTTAGGAGGGAGAGATGCTCAATAATCTAAGATGAACAGGATAATCAAGAATATTTTGAATAATCTTCAGAGGCAGAGGTGAAGAAAAAGCTGGCTTTTCAGCACTGGGTAGTTACCACCATATGCTCATTGCAAACTCAGTGCTGTGCATCTAGAAGGTAACTGAAGGGGGAAAGGTGGAGAAGTAAGAGCTTGGCATTGATCTACTCAACTGGGCTGTGTAATCCACGAATCATGACTAGGCAAAGCAGTGAGCAGCACAGGTCCAGTTGGACAGAGCGTAACATTTGAAAAAGGCCATGTCTTGCCCAGAAGCCCTCGGAGAGCATGGCAAGGAGGGCTGCATAAGACGCAGAAGCAGTTACATTAATACCATTGTCGCTGGGGAGCTGAGGTGGTTGGAGAGCTCCACGGTGTTTCTGTCTCAACAAACGATTTGGGAGAAATTACGTTCTTGTCCCTTGTGCTCACTCCAGCTTTGCTGAGTCTGGAGGGGACAATGTACTGAGCAAGAAGCCTTTAAATGCTGTGCTATTTGGAAGAATTATGCTCACGGTTTCTGTAATTTTTCACAAGGTGAAGCAGCACAGTTTGCTCCACAGGAATGCTCTTTGAGGGGCCTGCCTGTCCTAGGGGCTACTCAAACATGCAAGGCCATTATTCAAACATGAAGACATGGTGCTTCAAGCACTATTCACTGGGTTGTTCTGCCAAAGGCAGTTGCATGGGTTTGGTGCAGTGACAACAAGCACACAAGTGTCATCTTACCCATTTTGAGGATTAGCTGATAGAGTAGAGATGGAGTCATGGGGCTGAACTAAAAGTCCTGAGAGTGAGGATGAGAGCTGGCTCATGGAAAACATACGGAATGTTACGCTGCACTCTTTTGGGCCAGCTCCGTGTACATGGCCGTAACATAAGGCTGTGTGTTGCCTCCTTCGGGTTCACCCACGGGTGGCAATGATGAGAAGGCTGGAGCCTGCTGGCTTTCACAAATGCCACTTGCCATGAGTCATTTCTGCTGCTGAGCTGCCCATCAAAGCCCTCTCCCCAAGTCTCTTGCCAAAGCCTCCAAATACCATGAGTCAAGGAGAATTTCACAGCCACCTCTCTAGATACATGCATACTTCACAACTCTAATTTACTGGGCCACGCTTCACATAAGCGAGTAGAGAAAAGATGGTGACAGAAAGAGTAAAAGGCACCTAAATACATAAGGAAGATAATGATGGATACAACTGAAATTTCTACCTCCTTTGATCCCTGGAAATGAGACCTCAGTCAGAACCAAGACCAATGATTCTCAAACTGTGGTGTATGCACCATTAATTGGAACACAAAACAGAGCTGGCTTGCTGTTTGGTGGTTCCTAACAAAAAAGCAATTATTGTGAGTTCTTCTGGGGCTAGGAACTCCACATCTTAGTTTTCTGTTAATACTCTGATGACTGTATATAAATAATAACAGTAATAATCATAACAATAGCTGGCTTGCCATTATGTTACACTCACTCAGTTTTTGTGACACTTCTCTCATGATAAAGTCAGTATATTAAACACCTTAACTTAAACCCTTAATAAAACAGAAATAATTTTACTTTTACAGCTGTAGTCACATAATGATCACAAAGCACTTTACAGAATCAAAGTAGCTAGCCTGATCCTTACATAGAAGCAAACATTGCTACTGTTACAGTACATCTCAGTACTATATAACAAAGTCATATGGAGAACTGTTTTGTATAGAGTGTCGAATGTAATGCATTTTAGGATTTAGGCTGGCCAAATTGGCACCCAAGGAGCTCTTGTCCTTAAGGTGGTTCTGAATATCTCTACTGCCATCATAAGGGACCTGGCAAGACAGAACAGGTCTCACCAGCTAGGCAAGAAGAGCAGGCTGCAGAGCAGACAGTGGGGGACAGTTACAAAGAGCCAGGGTTCAATAAAAAAGATGATTGTCATTTTCCTGGTTTACAAAAAAGAAAAGTGTGGAAGGCTTGACATGTCATGGTGCGAAGGACCAAGTAGGCTCCACAAGACTCACTAAAGGAGGACCATACACTACCTAGCCAAACATACTCTAATATTAAAAAATTCTTCTCAAAGTCTCAAAAATGTATTTACCTTTGGGCCTCGTGATAGATAGTTGTGGAGTCCAGACAACAGGCTAAGAGTTTCACTCCCCCTTGTATAATTGATAAATTAGCATTGTTAGCACTAAACAATACTCCGGAGCGCAGAATGGAAACATGCTAGTGCATTAGCCATCTTAAGCAGCTCTGCCCATGCGCTCATACTGTTCTTAAATGTGCTAGATATTTGTTTGGCGAAACAATGAGTTTTAGAAAAGAGAAAAATAAGAACTTTAAAGATAATCAAAACCTTGACTGCATACTTTACCACAGGCAGCTGTGAACAAGCTTCAGTACTCTTTATTTTTAACATTCCAGATATGTAATTTAATGCAGGTCTAATGACAGTCTCAAACATACAGCTTTAATCGAAATTGTTCAAGCTCAGTTCTGTGACAAGGGCTCACAAGCTACCAGCAGGGTTGTCCATTTTCCCTGCCTCTGCAAGGAAAAGAAAAAAGGGTTGGGGGGGAGGGGAGAAAGGGACACCCTTGAACTTATGTTGCTATTGATGTGTAATAGACAATAAAAAAAAACAGTTAAATTTCAATTACCCACAGGTAATTATAATTTTATTGTTTGACTGTACTATGGGGATTTTTGTAATTCCCAAGACTAATAATTTTCTATAATTTTACAGGTTGTCAAATAAACTATTAAAGATTATCTTTGAAAAGGATTCTGCAATTGTAAGGACATATCATACTGTTCCTGTACATTATTAGTAATTAGAGATCCCTGGATAGTGAAATATCTGCACTATATGCTAGCTGCTGGATACCATATTTTCTCACAGCCTCCTGTAATCTTGAACCAAAGCTTTCAAACTTCTCCTCCATTGTAGCCTGAGTCACGTCCAAACTTTTATTAATATTCACTGAGCTCTCATTAAGCAATTCTGATGCGTTCGATAAGTTAAATCCAGGTTTCCTGATGGGAAAAAGCGGTCTAACTGTTCCCTCCCACTTTAATGGAAATAAACACAAAAGGACTGGATCTGATCTCTATTACTTAATTGGGAGCTGGAGAAGGATCTATGCTGACACCAGAGCAAAAGATCAGAATCTGGCCTGAAGAAGACACTTCTGAAGATATGGCTAGCAGAGCCAGATGAAATTACGCTCCCCAATTTTATCTTGAAACTATGCATAGATTTCATGTTGCAAATACAGCAGACCTATCTTAAAAATCTGAATTTCCTGAATGACATTCCTCCACCGGTTTAGATCAGCACAATATTTTTCTATGCAGAGTTACTGACTTTTTGCTCTTTTGGGGTGTGAACTAGGGAAAAATAACACCAATGTGCCTGATGTTGCCCATATAACAGTCAGGATTACTACTGAGCTAAAGGAGCACATGATCTAAGGAAGCAGGCAGAGTGGGACAGTCATAACACAGCTGGTAGAAAAGTGTCAACAACATCTTCGCTTTCTTTTTAACTCCATCACCAGACAGTGGCTAGGAAAGAGGAACCACCACGTGAGATACAGTGGACCAACAAGAATCAGAAATTTCAAGATAATCCCTAGGAGTCCCTCATCCTAGTCGGCAAGAACCAGTGGTCAGTCCCAGATTCACTGGGGCACTGGTGGCCACTTTTCCAGGCCACTTCCCCTCCTGCACTGGTGCTCATTATCCCAACAGCCAGGGTGAATATATAACAAATTTTCCCAGGTTTGCTACAGGGGGTCAAAAGGCAACTAAACCTGCATAGCATCCTTCACCTGTACGTGCAGTGTCTGATGCCCTATTTACTGAGCATGCTGAGCATCCTACAGAAGCAGACTGCTAACAAGGACCAGAGGTGGGAAGAAATGAGAAGGAAAGCAGAATCTGAAACACTGCGTACGGTATCCAGGCACCGGCTCAGAGGGCCACAAGTGTAAAACACTGCACAAGCAGATCAGCAGCTGTGAGGTTGTTGATGTCTTACCTGTGGAGCTATCAAAGGCACAGTTTTTAGCTGGCAACATTTTTTTTACTGCTACTTCTGCCCCAGGAGGTAGTCATTATTTGTTTTATTGGCCTCTTGGATTATTATGTGGTGAAGGCTCTACACAGAGGGAAACTTCAAGGCATAAAGTTCTCTTTCCGTGCTGAAACCTCACCGAGGAGAGCAAGCTTTTTGCATAGAAGATTTTGTGGGTCTGATGTTTCCAAAGAAGGTCTCCAGCCCGTGCCCTGACGGCTGGGGTTTCGTACAGGTGTCCAGGTCTGTGCGCCCGCATCAAAGCAGATGGTCCTGATTTTTATGTCCTAACCTAGCTGAGCTTGCCCCAAACTGCACTGAGGTGTTGTAGGTTCAGAAACCCCAGGGTTGTGGTGGGTTTCAGGCTGTGCCGAGCCCGCGGAGCAGTGCGCAGTGACGGCTGATCAAGGCCAACAGACTGCAGCTCTCCGACTTCCTCCTGAGACAGCTTTTAACCCGTCAGATGTGTTACACAAACCTAAGCGGTCGGTACAGATAGTCAGACTGAGCTGTCGTTCCAGGTCTGCTTGTCTTGTTGTCCTAGGCAATTACGTATGGGAAGGTGGGGGGAGAAGGATAGCTGATAATTTGAAGAACTTTTCAAAAAAATGGCATTTTTCTGCTTCTGGCTGCCTCTCTATCTATTAACCCGTCGCAACTAAAACTCAACCTATTGCTCCAGATGATTGACATTTGTAATAAACAGGCATGTAGAAGAAAACCCAAAGTCCACACATGCGGCTAAATATGTTGCTGTATAATATACAACACCATATACAAATATACATCTCTCTTTCCTTCTAATTTCTGTCTGTGTTTCCTGCTTAACACATTCCTTGTTGCAAGTAAAACACATTCTGACAACTGAATAGTGAAAGCAATTAGAAAGAGAATTAATTGATAAAATTAAAGCCCTACTTTCCTCATGTTTGTCATATGACTACAAATATTGTCATTCCCATTAATATTAATTAATATAATTATAAATGTTTCTAATCCCTACATATTTTGTTGAAAAGTTACTCTTAGCTCAAGAATATAATTGTTAAGTCATGGAAATGTTAAGTAGCAGCTAAGCAAGTCCAAAGAATTAATAGCAAACTGTAGTTTATCCAAGGATTAGACTTTTAGCAATACATAATCACCTCTTCATGTGTTCATCCACATAAAATATCTATCCTCCCTCAGTACACTCCTGCCTACTTGTCCTTGCAGTGCACAGTTTTCAAGAATAAAGAAGAGAAAAGATAGTAAGTAAATATTCTTTGCAGTTGCACGCTTTTCTTCAAGATAAGTCACTGCGATAAGGGTTATGTGCCCTTAGCTGAAAGCAATGTCAAGGTCAATTATCTCATGCTGAAAGCCCTAATGCAAGATACTTTTGTGATCAGAATAATATGTATAACATTGCAAAGCCTTTGTTTTAATGTTGAGAAAAGCAAATCCACTCTCTCCGGACTTCCCAGTGCATTGTCTCTCCTATGTGAATGTCATGGATTATTCCAGTCATATAAAAGAATCACTCACTGTGCTGGGGCCATTTGAGCAGGTTTTCCTAGCCTCATACAACCAGCAGTGCCTGGTGGAAATGGGAGCTGCCCAACGTGCTCCCGTTGTCCCACCTGCATCCTCCGCGGGCTGGTAACAACTCAGGGCTAACAGCAGGGCATCGGCTTTGCAGGAGTAGTACTAGGTGGAGTATAAACTAGTTATATCAGAAAACAGCCAAAATGCTTTAAAGGGCTTTGCTGTGAGCACTTTTTTTTCTTGCTAGAAGAGAATAATCCAAACATTTTACTATTAATCTTTAATTCTATGTTGCTATGCGTTATTACCAACATATACTGGTTATTCCAAAAGAAATGGTGATACTGCACAAGTGATACCTGTTAAGAAGACTACCGGGCTGTGCAGGAAGCATGGAAGAATTTGGTTGTTTGCATTCTATTCTGCAAGATATCACTTTAAATAATTAATAAAATACATGAGTCTAAAACATTTAATGGAGAAATATCACAATTATTCATGATTGCCTGTTTGCTCTTTTTTCCTCAATGTCCAGCCTTTGAAATGAAAAACTTAGTTCCTAGAAATGTATTGCTAGTGGACTCAAACTCATTGTTGTGGATGAAATCAGGATCACTCACGGGTTTGGGCAAAGAAGGGTTGAGGTGCTATGACACAGTGTCATCACAAGTTTAAATCTCTGCGTGATGGGTAGGTTCACTATTCCAGTGCACTATTTGTGCAAAGTGCTCTTTGTTTGCTTGTTTGTTTCCTTTCGCCTACCTGCCGCTCACATGCCAGGCAAGTACTGCACTGTGAGATTAAAACCTACAGACAGTGCACTCCATTTCTGAGAGCATCTTGATTCCAAAACTGGTGCACCGAAAAAATAAAAAAAAAATCCCTCAGTGAATTATTGTACTTTGACAACTGACTCAGCAAAGCTGGATGATAATGCACAGCTCATTGCTAAGGAAGCAGAAAGTATGCACAAGGGTAAGAAATATGTATATGTGAATTCTTCTTGCAAGAGGATTGTTATCAAAAGAAGCTAAGATTCAAGCCACTAATGTAGTTAGCCTACCCATAGGGAAATGATTGTATCACCAGTTTGCAGCCTCTCATCAGTTGCTCATTTCATGTAAGAGCAGGTTAGTCATGAGGAAACAGGAAAGCTTTAAGTTATTTTTATCCAAATCTGCATTTCTTCAAATATATGGTTCTTATCGACTTGCAATGAACAAGAATAACACAAAAAAACTTAATGATACACCCTCCACTTAACAAAGCACAGACAGTTCACTAGTCCAGGCAGGATTACTCACAACAAAACACTACAGGAAAGCAAGACCACAAAGTAGTTTTTAAAAGACAGTATGACTGTAAATTCAGAAAGGAAGAAAGAGATAATTAGACAAAAAAGAAGTATAGGTGAAAGTTTGCCTTTAGTTACGTAGAATTAACGAGGGAATTTCTGGCCTGTGCTTTGCCACTGACATTAGTGGCTGCAGGAAGGGTTAGAAGGGATCTTCATCTATTCACCCTAATATCTGAATTTCACCCATTGCACAATTCAGAAAAACAAAGATACAGCATTACAATTTTTCCAATGAATTTTTAATTAGTATAGTTTTTAAAAAATTTCCTTCTCCTCTCCCCAAGGAAATTTTGATTTTTTTTACAGAAACTCAAGATTTCCAAAATTTTTGCTATTAGCCAAGAGCTTATTATAGAAAGTTGAAAAATTTGGTCCAATTGCTCACTGTTTTCAGCTGAACTAGTTTCAAAGGAGACAGAAGCTTTTCATGAAAAAGAATTAGACAAAATACATTTTCAATGTAAAGAAATTCAAAAGAAAACTTCTACCAGATCACCTCCAAACTGCTGTTTAAGTGCTGACATAAGCCCACGACCATTGGCGAAATCTGGACCTTTGCTCTTCTACATGCCAGACACTCCAGTATCACCAGGACTGGTTCAGAAAAGCACTGGAACTCACACCTGAAGTCCAGGAAGCTCTTCTCCAAATGGTGATTCCTTCCTGAATGGGGACCAACATAGGTGTGGGAAAGGGAAACACAAAAGTGCCTCCAATGAAGCAACTTACTCATGCTTCCTCAGCAAATTAAGGGCAAAATTGAGATTTTTAGCATCTTTTACTGTAGCCAGTCCTGTTTCTGAACTGTCAGTCACTAGCCTCATCTTTTTTCGGTCCAGGGAAAGACAAAGACATCTTCTCGCCACTCCCAGAAAGTTGAGGCATTTAAGGCATCCCAGGCTAAGAAGAAGCAGTAGCTTACCTACTGAAAGTCATTTTGCTGCTTTTGTGAAAACATGAAGGTGGTGTTTGGTCAAGATAAAGACAGATGGCAGTGGATTAGCTTAAACACTGACTCTGCCCTAGCAGCTATTACCTGCTGCTCAATGCATTTTTCCTAACTAGCCCCTCCGTAGCCTGTATTGCTCTATAAATCGCACTCTAATGCCAACGAGTAATCTAACATGAATTGTAACCTTTCCTGAGCAAGCATACTCTGCTGGGCATGACATGAAAATCAGAGTTTTTAGCCATAGTGGTTGTGCCTTGTTTTCATCAAAGCAAATGCTCCTGATTTTTTTACACCCTAACCTGGCTGAGCTTGCTCCAAACTGCACTGATCTGCTGTAGGATCAGAAAACCCAGCATACTGATACCTGCCACCAATAGCTCTGCGTTCACCTGGGAAAAAGCCAAACTGGAGCAGACAGACATGCGTCCTATTTTTAATACAGGGGCACTGAAGATGCAGTGACGCTTCCCAGAAAGACTCAGAGACCACCTGTGCTTCCCTGCTGAACTGCTCTCCACTTCAAAGCTGTCCTGCAGCTCAGAGCAACTATGTTGGACTGCACTCCATGATGTTGCAAAGTCTCTTTCTATGTGGAAAATGCAAAGCAAGATGTCACTTCCTTCTTAACGGCCAAAATGTTCTTATCAAACATATTTAACAATATCTGATGAAGCGGATCTACATCTCTTGATGGTGTGAGCACTGACACAGAAAAGTCTTGTCTCTTTGCTAGGGAGACTGTAATTATTGTTCCAGGAATTAGTTTAATCAAATAAAAACAATAGACAGAAAAGTGGAAGAGCACAAATCAGCATCAGGAATCAGCCTTAATAATAGTCCACTTATTTGCACGTCTTGCAAGAAGTCCTGCCACCACTGCAAAGGTCCTGAAGTCCTATTGAAGTACAGGTTGAAGAAATCTCATTTTTCTTACCCTAATTGCAGTAATGCTAATGCATTCTTGGAACAGGACCAGGACAAGAGGAATGCAGTTTGACAGTTGATAAATACACTTTATATATAACAAAAACACTCTGTACTTTTAACTCCTAATTCATTATCAGCCATCCATCAGTCCTTCTTTTCTGCTCATTTCACTCACATGGTCAATAAGCCCTGTTGCCTCCTATCAGAGAATGATATCCAGTGCACCAAGATAACAACTGAGCTTTAGTTAGCAAGCCCTGAAACATCACCCTCCCATCGCCAGGGTGCTGTACTTATTTCATTACCCAAGTTGTTGGAAATAGCAGTTGCTCAACATTTCTGAAAATTTGACCATAGGTCATTTATAATGCATTATTGTTTTGTGCAATTACTTCTTCATAATATCTGGGGTTTTTTTACTGTGTATCATGAACAGAAAGTCTTTAATTCAGTTGGGAGCGGGGGAGAAAATGTATTCACAATACTAATAACACAGAGACATAACCTTACTTCTTGTTCAGGTACATACCATCTTTTCATTTCCATTGCAGTAGTTCATTAATTTGGACTATCCTGTTGCTTCATGGTTTTGAAAGACCAAAGGAAA
This sequence comes from Rhea pennata, assembly GCF_028389875.1. NCBI lineage: Eukaryota > Metazoa > Chordata > Aves > Rheiformes > Rheidae > Rhea > Rhea pennata. The sequence continues at coordinate 7,804,244 of NC_084665.1, forward strand.
AAGCTTTTGAATCTGCAGTCACCTTTGGTAAGGAGGTCCCGTTCCTCTGCTTATCTGAGACATTTCCTTCTTTCTATTTCGCCATCACATTTCAGTTCTTGAGAGCTGTAGGTATTTATTCAGTGCCCTTCTATCTTGGTCATCATAAATATCTCTCTCATAACAACTCGCGCTCTCTGAACGTCATTCGCTACCTGAAAGGATCTTCAAGAAGCACATGAACTGTGATACAGGATATCCCCTGTTTTGTTATGAATGCAATAGAGTTTTACAAAATCAGTTTCATTCAATTTAGAGGATAAGTACGTGTCATCTTAGTAGTTTTACCTCTTCTTATTGCCTGCCTGTTTTTGCTTCGTGCTTAGAGTCACTGTTCCCTTGCCTCTTCAGATGAATACTATTACTTAAACATAGAAAACGGTATGTGCTTATTGAAAGATTCAAGGATTTCAGCTGGCAATAGAGGCTTAATTATCTGCTGGTGGATGCTCAGATACCACAATGATGGCTGTTGTACAAAGCTAATGGAGAAGAGCCCACTTGCAGCTCGTCATACACACTGATCCAACCGTGTAGAAAAAAGAAAATGTAAGGCATAACATTAACTTGCGTCTTGCTTCCCTATGACATAACCCATCATGTACTGTTATGTTATTTCATGTCATGTCATGCAGAACATGATGCAATGCAATGTCACACTTCAGAAAATATTACTAAGTGAGAACTGATTCTTGTTATCGTTTTGGAATATGAGTATCTGATCCAGATGTATTGTGGCTTCAGCTGATGGGAAGGGATCAGACTGAGAAGAGCGTCAGGCAAATCCTTTTTTTCTGTGACTGGCCAGCTGATGTCCACTTTTCAGTTTTAGGTATAGTTGGAATTTCTTTGTCATGATTGCTTTCTCTTGTAAAAGAAATAGCAATTTTATGGCAAGCCAAATCCTGAAAAAAGACCCTTAGAAATACATAATAAATGTATATTAGTGAGACAGAAAATTGGAGAATGGCCACCTGCCAGCAGTCACATAAATTTTGGAGGCAATGTATTTTTCTGCCATTATGCCTTATCACAGGAATTGCAAATATTTATTAAAAGTATTAAAATGGTGAGAATGTTAAATGTTTCCTTCAGTAGTGGAAATTCACATTACCACATAGAAGATAGGATATTCTGATACAATGTTTATTAAAATGACTTCATTTTATTAGGCTGTCATACACAATAAATGTGCAGGTACAGTTAACAAAAGATCTGTTGTGGATATAGGAGATTTGTGAGTAACACTTCAAAAAATAATCTCTTCTGAACTCTATTCATATAAAAAGCATACTACAAACTTTCATTAACTTCCTTAGAACCAATTATTTTCTGAGCTTATTTTCTTTTTCTGCCATCCTGCTATATTTTGTTAGTCAATTTGTTTGCTTGCATTTTAATGCTTAATGGGATTAAATGCAGTTTATCTTTAATTTATACACTAGCAAGCTGAGTATATATTCTATGTGTAGCAGGTAACAAAATATTACGATTGTAGTTGGGTTCATTTACAGGTCTATACATGAATGACTATAATATACTGGGAACTTGGTATCTTTTCAACCATAAATAAAACCTTAAACATTAGAATATTGGTGGAGAGCTCCATAATATTGACAGAGAAGAAAATCGTATTTCTGTTTTGCCCACATTTTCTGATAGGATTAATCAGTGATGGTGCTTACAACAGTCTCATCTGAGAGCAAGACGCGGACATAGCGAGTAATGGTGGAGTCCCCTAGTGTCATGGGACAGTCTTCCAGGCTGACTTCCCCGGACACAGAGCTCCTTTGAAGGGGGATTTGCATGGGGGGAAACTGAACCACTGCACCAGCCAGGACCTTGAGCAGGCTCAGGAGTTAGGTCAGGGCAAAGCGGCTGAATAATCATCTCTGGGCAGACTTAGCAGCCAGCTGGATGAGAAGGGGATATCTTGAGATAAACTAGATGATCTTCTTAGATGGTCACAAGATTTGTGATGAGATCACAAACAGCATGGCTGCTGTCCTTCACAATTTCCTGCGTCAGCAATGCAAGGAAGGAGCACAGCCATTGCCTTCAGAACTGAAAGTGTCATTTTAAAGGTCTTTAAAGATGAGTACAGAAATGAGAAACCTGTATTATTTGTTTATTTGTTTGTTTGTTTTCCTTATGCTAGGGTTCCTCAGTTCCTTATAGTGCATTAATTAAGAAATGCAGCTAGAGTATTTTGTGTAGATGGAGGGTGAATAGAACAAAGTTACAAGACCTCAGATTTATGAACTGCCTTATGCAAGGAAAAATCTATCTCTGGAAAGTAAAATTTGAGAAACAAAGAGGGGATTTTTCTCTTTGCTCTTGTATGGTTCAGTTTTATTCTTCTCTGACAAACACTGGGGTGAAAAGTAACTTTCATGAAAAGAAGTTTCATCCGGACCCAGAATCTTAATACAAATGAGTCTGAGAGATATTGAAACGTGTTTTGAAGCTGAATGCATACTTTAGGGAGAAACCTTGGCCACCTTGAAGACAAGGACCAAACTGCTGTGCACTTTGGCTGGGCAGGTGCAAGCCCCAGCGCTGTGCACTGCTCCCTGTCCCAGCAGCAGCTCGACCAGCTCCAATGTTCAGAGTCAGGATCCAAGATCTGGTCTATGTCCAAAGGAGTGGTGTAATTCAGTTAGTGTATAAAGTGCGGTCAGTATTTTAAGCAACGCAAACCCATTTGCTTGGCTGACCCTATTTAATATGAAGTATGCTTTATCTTGATTTAGATTGTTGTTGTTCTTTAATTAACGAAATTATGGGAGGTCATTCTCATTAGTTTAGAAGAATCCTCACAGAAGGGGGTTGCACTGATTTAACCTCAGGGTAAGCTGGCGCAACTTTTGCATGTAAATAGGGTTTAACACCAGACACTTTGTGAATAATCCAGCTCTTCACTTGTGACATTCAAGGAATACTTGGAATATGGACTGGAATTTAAAAATAAATGTTTATAAGCTAGGGTCTTACCATGAAATTCGTGTGATGATCCATTTCAGGAGCACAGTGTGATGAATGCTGTTTATTATCCTTGGTTCTCACATAATCTGCAGATGGGGTAGAGAGGGAGAACCAGCGGGCCACCGCTGCGCTCAGCCCAGCTCCCCACTGGTGCCCAGCCATCCCCACGACGCTCTCCACGCTGGCCCAGCAGAATGGCTCACCTTCCCCTTGTGCCGACAGCTGTTTTGACCTTTCCTGTACCAAGCCACCGTGCTGCCAGGAGAGGCCTGTGACAGGGTTTTCTGCTAGGGCCAGCCCGGGCAATCCCAGTCTGGTGTCACGAGCAGCTCTGGAGCACAAGCCCCAGTCCAGGACTAGCTGACATGCGCATATGCTGGGCAGCAGGAGCGCAGAGCAAAGTGTTTCTGCATCACCCTAGACACCGTGCCTGCCGGCACGGGTGCACAGAGGTGGAGGGGCCACCACCATCATGGCAAAGATTACTCTCTATAAAAAAAGTTAAAAAAAAAAAAGCAGCAGCATGAGAAGTGCCAACTCTGAACGACACTGTCATTAATTGGTACCACCAAGGGTTTTGTGCGGTCAGCACGCTCTTTGTATTTACAATAGAAGCCCCAAATTCAAGTGATCTGAAGGGCATCTGACTGTTTTACATTAATCACAAGCTATACAGCAGAGGCTGAGAGCAAGTGGGCAGATACCCTGGTGTAGTAGCGCTAAGGAGTTCTCATTATAATCATCCTGCCAAATCAAAAGAAAAACCCTAAGGCTCCTAATAAAGGAGACCACTGGACTAAACAAATTGAACAAGTAGCTATACATGCATGAGCTTAAAACTACTGGTGTCAATCAGATTTTTCTGAGCCACTTACTCCGCTCAGTGCTCTAAAGCGCACGCGCACAACGCGCCGGCACAGGCTCTGCGTACGAACCCTGGCGATGGCACATTCACCTACGTGTGCCAGCACGAACATTTGATGCCGAGGAAACAGGTGCAGATGAAGTTTTTAAAGGCGCTTTTGAGACCTTGTTATTATACCGCTATCAAAACCGCACTAGCAGTAGCTGCAATCTGACAGTGTGCAGCACGCGGGCGAACCCCAGCCCTCAGCACTCACCAGCGCGTGCGAGCAGGGATCCCCGGAGCAGCCCGTCGGGAAAGTCGCGTTTCCACAGCTCCTGGTTCCAGCCTGGGAGATGTTAAAAAAGAAAGAAGAAGAAGAAGAAGAATGGTTTTGAACGTCTCTAACGTTCCCCATCCTCTCAGGGAGGAGGTGCCGTACCCCGAAAGCCCCATGCGGTGCGCTTCTCGCCCTCCTGCGCCAGCTGATGGACAGTACTATATTCCTTACTGGAAGGAAACATTTCAATAAATAGCAAGGTAATTGCTCTTTGGAAAAAGAGCAATTGGCTCTCTTGAAAGGAGAGGAAACGGCAAGTTTTTACATGGAGAAGCAATATATTACCTGTTGGTGTTTTTAAGATAAATGCTAGCTAAACTCCGTTGGATATTGCCTCTTCTCAAAAGTGTTCAGAAAGAAAAATCAAGATTTTGGTGTATTTGCTCACAACTCAGAAAGTCTGTGCAAGAGAGAGGAAGCATATGGGGAGAAAAGAGAAAACAGCTAGGGTCAATACTTAGTGCTGGAATCAGGGAGACAGAAAAAAGAGCAGTTTAGACAGAGAAGAGATCGGCAAGAGAAGGTGCGCACAAGGCGTGAGGGGAAGGCAGCCGCTAAGGACTGATCTTTTAGGAAGGAAATTTGCTCTGAGCCAGCAGTGTATTTGCTGTTGTGGGAACTGATGGCTAAAACACCGCCAGCTTTTTATTATTCTGAAATCTTATCTACCCAGAGAGTCCTCACCATTTCACGCTGCTGACTTTTGCGATGGCGCGGGCAGCTGTCTTGCTGCAAGGACACCACTGCTGGCCACTGAGGAGCAGGTCTGCGGACAGCATGGGCAATGCCTTTAAAACCCGAGAAGCAGGGTCAAAACGTGACTCTTAACACGAGACATATTCTTTTCTCACAAAGATCTGCTTAGCCTTTACCTGACCATGAAATCATTTAGGAATAACTGGAATTGGTACACTTTTCTGAAGAAGAGGCATTACAGGGTGACCACATATCTGTAGACCTTGCCTCGCTAGAGAACGGATACATTCAGCCCCCACTCATCATCCAGAGGGAAAAATTTTTATTTCACTTGGTCTCTGTGCTGCAAAATATGCCTGTGTCATCCGTCTCAGATAACACCGTGGTTTCCTCTTCTGGGTGGGCAGGTGAGGAGGAAGGCAGGGATGAGAGAGAGCCAATCAGGAAAATATCTGTGGTAAAGCAGAAAAAACACCACCTCCTACAACCTTCCCACTCATCTGTTTACTTACTTGCCCTTTACAGAAGGCTATAGACAAAAAGATATCAATACTTGCATCCAGCTTTGCCTTCCACGGTGCACAAAGATGCACCTCAGTGTGCAAAGTCATTGACTTTCCCCACCAGGCGTCATGTGTTCAGAGATTATTATTTTTAAATGTAACTCTTACTTTCTCAGCTCCTTCCTCTTTTTTCCTTTTGCTTCTCCCTGTTTTTTTTACACTACGCTGTAATAAATCAACATATAAATGCAGTGGATTATTTCCACCTGAAATGTTGACAAATAGTACAAAAGATCACTTTGGTCATTTACCTTAATGGTTTAGCCTGATAACACTTCTTTTTTCCTTTTTTCTTTTTTTTTTCCCCTCTCATTTCAAAACTGTAAACATATTGCAAGAGCAGATCAAATGCTCCATGCCTAGGGACTTGTGCAAAGACAACTCTGAATCCGGTTTTTGGAGACCAACCTGCTCCTCCTTTATTTTTTCGGAGAAACAAAACAGAATTTTGGATCAGCCCAAAATCTGAAAATACATTTTTGCCAAGCAGCAAAACCAGATGTACCTTTAGCCATGTTAAACCACACACACACACATGCAGACTGCAAAAATGCGCATTAAATATGAAAAAGCATTCCTTTCAGGCAGAAGATAAACAGCCCTACTACAAATTAGCTCTCGGCCCCGTCAGGTGTGAATCTCTCTTGTCAATATGTACCAAATTCCCTGAGATAGACCCACATGGTCATGAATTTTATTTCTCTCCTGCTTAATTCCTAGTGCCACTCTCCCTTGTGGATTTACTCAGGGATGATTTACAGTGGGAAAGGTGACATTAAACACGTCATTGAGCATGCAAAGATGCTGCACTCAAAGCAGCATATGCTTGACTTTGTTAAAAGATGAATGCTGTCAACTCCACAGTGCCCACCAAGATCTGGCTTCCTTTTTCTTCCCAACAAACTTTGAGGAAGATGCTGCAGACACGAGTCTTGACACTGAAAGAAATAAAAGTTAATGTATTCATGACATGATTTCACTTGCAGCTTGATTTAGCAATGTCTTGTCTAGTTTGGATCTGCTGTTGCTTTTCCTAATTTACTCATTGCAAAAAGAAAATAAATAAATAAGTGTACTATAGTCTTATTTATCCTTCTTTGGACATTTCTTTACCAGGCAGATGGTCAATTAAGAGCACTAAACAATGACACTGTTTTCTCTGTAAACATTTTTTTCTAATAGCCTAACAAATGAGAATCTGTGCTGCCATACTGCTGAATACCATCTTGACTTTCTAATTACAAAGAACTGTGTCTTGATAGTAACAATTACAGCTGTAACAATGATGCTGGTACTTGAACAATATAGTTGGAGGCAAAGTGCTTATCGGAATATTCACAAATAAAGGCTTACATTTATGCCAGAGCTGGAGACCGGAGGTTAAACAGTTGGGGGTGGGGAGGTGTAGAAGAAAGGTTGAAAACATTGGTTTAGTAGCTACAGATGTGAATTTGAATCCAATTACTTGAAAGGCAAGGGAAAAAAAAACAATGAAAGATGCCGTTTTCTTCTGTTCGGCTAATCAATAGGTTAAAGGGCTAGCAAAATTAACATGCTAATAACATTCATTTTGCTGTTTATGTACTGGCCGTGGTATTTTCAGAGAATTACATCTTGCAAGGCGCGCACGTACTGGTATGTGTGCTTTTTTCCTTTTTTTTCTGCCTCAGACAGGGAACCGGTCAGTAGTATTTCTCCCAGGGCTTTTCTTTCTTTCCTGCCGACCCATGCAAGCCTCCCCGTGCGGCCGGGGCTGGGCGCCCAGCTCTCCCCGCCGCCCACCAGCCCTGCAGCCCTTCCCGCAGCGCTCCCCTGGCTCCCGGGGCCGCAATTTAGCCTACGCTTATTAATCAGTGCACATAATTTGTCTCTAATGCTGTCAATTTAAGATGGCAACCTGACTTTTTTTTGGAGGGGGCAGGGTCAACAATTTAATGAATCTCGTCTGCATTTTAATTCAGACCTAATAATCTGCCTCTGGCAGTTTTCATAGGCGAGTGTGACGATTTTCCAGGATTTTCCTTCACTGCATCCAGCACACTGGGATATTTGCCTTCCTGCCTTTGGTCCGTTCAGAATAGGGTAAGTCACATATAGACCTCCCTTATTCGCACCGGATGCAGGCTAAACCTACTAATTCAGCCTTGTCGGAGATCCTCCTGGAGACACACCTGGCACAAGGTGGCCACTGTCCCTCGCCTCCGCGATGCAGGGCATTGAGGCAACCACCGCGCCGCCACGCGCACGATCCCTGCTCCCAGCAGAGCACATTGCTTTCCCTCTGCTTCTGAGCTAAGGGTGCGCAGAAATTCATCTTCCCGCAATAGAAAAATTCCTTATGCTTAAAATTTTACCCTCATATTATTTATCCTCAACGGAAAAACAGCCTTTCTGCAGCCCCAGCGCTAGTGCAGCTACCGCACTTCGCAGCATCACAAATAGGAAAATGTCATACTTTACATTTTGATCAGCAGTGTCTTCGATATATTTTTCTGCATATACATCTTTCTCTGCCTTTTCCTCCCCTTCAAGAGCTGCTTAGCATATTTTATGCCTTTTGGACAGTTTTTAAGTGGAACTGTGAGGGGTATTTCTACAATGTACCTGAGTACTGACAGTAACAGTAGAGGGATATTATGTCCTAAACTGATCTTCCAGTTCTGGTACTCCTGTGTGTCAGCACATCACGGTGTTTTAGCAGCATCTACTCCTTCACAGGCTTATGGCAGCTGCAGCCCAGCAGCTCTTTTTTGGTAGGAGTCGAATTATCCGACATTTTACTGATTTACCACTAATAGTCATTATTACTGCTATTGCAAAACTCTGCCAGATCCAGTGCGTAACTTCACAATGTGACACTCCAGTCCTATCTGGCATAGTATAAACCTGCTAAGTGTACGCCATTTTCTACCTTAAGCTCCTTGTTTGTTAGGGAAATGCAACAGAACACCAAATTTCTGTATCCCAAGGTATTCTAGGTAAAACATTAGTTACTGCAGGGTACATTTCCTTTTTTTCAGGAAATAAATAAAACCCAAAAGTTTGGCTTTTAGTTCGGTCATCTCCAAAACAGAGGGATAAGGTCTTTGGAAAGATACAGTGGGAAATTTAGTGAGGCCCTTTTATCTAATTTGCAGATTTACATTCAGTGAGCTGATGTTAACATCCTTTGCTAAACATTACACTTTGCTTTAGCTGGTATAGTATCAGAGTGCTACAACCCAAGCAGACCCTTCCCTGAAGCAGGTCCTTGTTTTAAAAATAAAAGGAGATGTTTTTGTTGCAATTTGGTTTTTTTATAGTTAGGAAATTTTTGATCTAAAAACCAAAGTACATTAAAAAACATGATTGCTTGGTGAAGTTGCTGCCCCTCTCAGAGTCAATCCATGGATGTCTCAGCATGAAAGATTTTTCTTCCAATTACACAGTGCTCTGAATGAGTTTATAAATTCAGAGCAAGTGTTGTTAACCTTCACTTTGGGTACTTTGGCACTGTCTGCATTCATTTGGCTTCCTGCTTTCTTCCAGACACTGTTCCTCACCTGGAACTCTTGCTTCTCTGGGCTGAATCTTGTGAGCACTTCAAAAGTCTTCTCCATTTAACAAAATATGCCTGAAACATGGGACTCCAAACAACTTTACTTGCTGTTGCTAAATATCTGGACACTGAAAGTCTCCTGAAAGAAGTTTATCTGAAACTCTGCGAAAACGGAACTAGTGAGGTGAAACTCTGGCTGGGTGACAGCTTTACCTACAGGCAGAAGAGCGATAACCGAGAGGATCACCAGGGCTTTAATTTAACTAGCAAAAGTTCAGCTAAGATGCTCACCAATATGCAAGCGTGAACGCAGTGTGTACACCAGAGAGCCCCAGAGGAGCAGTGTTGTGCAGAAGTGTCGGGTAGGAAGAGGAGATGCAGAGCAGTCTGGCCATTGGTGGGAAGTCGTGGCACTGAACCAGCCGGGAGGCCCACAAACTCATGCTGGTACCTCTGCTTCCAGTTTTGGGTAACAGCAGCACCATCACCTCCCTTTCAGAGGGGTGCTAGTGCTATTCCCCGATGCTAGGAGGCTGGGCAGAGCTCTGGGCATGGCCCAGCTTTCCCTACTCTTCACTCCTGCACCAACTGCACAACCAGCAGGCTTCAGCTGCTGCAGCGATGACATGTGCAGTTCAGCAGTTCAGACAGCATGGTCAATTTTCTACTTCCATCTCAAAATCTGCGTCCAGGTCAGTCAATGCAATCCTATATTCCCCAGCTAAATTCTTCTATCTGAAGATACACAGCACAGGTTTCAGCTGCCATCACTCAAACTGTATAAAAGTGAAGCATCCAGCCCTGGTCCATCATTAAGAGAGTGGGTTGGGCATTCCCAGAGGGAGCCTCAACCTGTCCAAAAAGACCTAAGTTAGGTGGGATAGATTTTGCTTTGATAGATCTCCCTTTGGAAATGTCAAAGTGATTAAAGAAGTAGTCTAGCTTTTAGATGGCTAAAGTGACATGAGATGAGCCATATCCTTGGTTTCATGCTGATGGTCAGGAGCATGTGGCATTTGCACTGCCCCTAATGAATATTGGAGCCTGACAAATCCACAACAGGTATCTTCGTTTAAATACCTCGGTCTGGCCACAAATGTCCAGCTCCAGCTAAAAGCTTGCAAGTGAGGCAAACTGTACAATAGACACTTCAAAAGGAGAAAATCATGAAGTGCTCAGGTAGCACTGTGGAGAGAGGAGTTTCAATTTAAAAGGCTTTCCAGATGAAACAGACAATTAAGCCCTTATTGAAAAGAGATTTTTTCCGATTTTTTTTTCTTTAAAGCAAAGGGAAAAATAATACTGAGAATTTAGAAAACACAAATTTTTAAAACCTAATAAGCTACACTAACAATCTACACAATCCCCTGCCCTTAAAATATTCATTTGGAAATACAAGATTTGAAAGGAAGGTGGGCTGAATAAGCAGGTCTACATACTGTTTATAAAGGGGTCTCAGCAGTACCCCCCACTGCCAGTGCTATCGTCTGTAGCCATCCTTGGTGCAGCCACCCTCTATTTCCACGTTTGACAAATAGCAGGAAATGAATTAGCACAGCGCATTTATGAGGCAGGTGCCGTAAACTATCGTTCTGCAACTGTGGAAACGGCAGGGTAAAGAGAGGGCCTGAACTATGCAAGCCGTTTATAGGAGCTCTGGATCACGACCAACCTGAGCAGGAGTCAGCTGACCGGCTGGAAGCCCAAGCTCTGCAGAGGTCTTTGCAGCCCTTCCAGAGCCCGGTCCCTGGAAGCACTGCTAGAAGGGCTGAGTTTCCTTGAGATCAGCTTGCATCTGACAAAAAATTTAGATTTTTTTTTTTTTTAAAGAGGTATAGTTCTTGGATTTGATTTTCTAGGCACCTTCACTCACATCTTCCGCTTTTCTTCTCCCAACATAGGACCATGTTGCCTGTTTTACTATTAGTACAAAGACACAGACAAAAACTCTTGGGAAAAAAATCCACTCATGGACTTTAACGAAACCTCCCACAAAAGGGAAGAAAATAATAATCTCTTTAATAGATAGATAAATAGTTTTAGGCTCACAATACTGATTTGCTTTTCTTCCCCTTCTCACCTCAGTCTTGCCCCAGTACCAGACACACTCAAACTGAAACAAACACTTGACTGGTAGCCTGGTTTATGCTTTTGTCTGTTTTTTCTTTATTGCACTTTACTGCAATCTTTTTGACCTAGCCCAACTTTCTTCTCCCTCTGCCTCCTTTCCCTTATGCTTTAGTTCCATGTGACTACACTTCAGACTTCTCCCTCTTTCTCACATACACAGCACTATTAAAATAAATGCCTTTTGTGTAGTCTCTGGTTCTTTATAGGTCTCCTAGCCACTCCTGAATTCCCAAGCCCGTCTTCATCAAGTCTTAGTTCACCTGGAGGCAAACTTCAGCACATGCTTTGGTTCAGGTAAGACTCCTTCTTTTCCCACTAGTAGTTCAGCTTAAAAGACTGCCACACAAAACTATAGACTACCCAACAAAATGACCATGCACACACACACATGCACACACATATGAGGTATTGCTCTCTCAGCCTCTGATACAAGTGAGACAGATCTCAAACAGTGTGAATGTGCCAGGTAGAGAAAAAGTTTGTGGTAAAGGAAGGCTCTGAGAAATGTTTATATAGAGGAGGTGATTCCGTTAAGGCACACACATAGTTTGGGGAGGCAAGTGCGAAACAAACCCAGGAAAGCCACAGAAACGAGGAGAAAAGGAAATGATAAAACACAAATCTCTTGGAAAAGGTATGCTATACCCTGGTCTCCACTGCTACCAATATGCTTTTTCACTTTTCTCTTGAGCCGTGATTAGGTCTATCCTGAAGAAGTCAAACGGACCTAGGAAGGACCTGTTTGACTGAAGAGAATCAGGCCTCAAGGAATCTGGTGAAGAACAGGCAGATAAATTGCCTCTCTGCATCAAAAGTCCTGCTTTACATTTGCCAAGGGTGAAAAGTGCTCAGAACTTCCTGAAACCACCGCTGGTAGCAAAATGATGCCTTCTACTTCTGCAGGTGGTGGTGATTTAAAAACTATGAAGTTCTCTACCAGATACTCTTCATATCTGGGCTAAGTTGGCATAACTCACTGAACAGAGGATGAAGCTTAGCTCCTGTTGAATAGACCTGCTGACTGATTAGCAGGAGTAAAAAATAAACATTTCTCATTAGTCTTCCAACCTATCTCTAAAGCCCATTTACTTTCAGTCCCAAGTCAATGCTGTGATCTTTAAGCCCTCAGCCATATGGAAAATGGTGACAGAAGTCTCAGCTGATACATACATGACTAACAGATTCAAAAATACCCCTTTGGGACTGCAAAGATAACAGTGCCCAGGGCAAAACTGTCAAAAGAGGGAAGGTTTGAGTGATCTTCAAAAAAAAAAAAAAAAAAAAAAAAACTCTATACTCAACAGGCCAGTCACCAGGCATTCATAGAGTACCCTGCAGGATTAACTTTCTTAATTTTTTGCAAAAGAAACTTTTCTTGGAGTGACTAAAGGTAATACAATCATCTTACCACCATTAATAATAAGTACAGGTGAATGTACAGAATGAGAGCAAGTTGTCAGGAAAGAAGATAAAGATGGAGCAATCATTTCATAACCAGTAAAAGTGTGGTAAGCAGATCTGAAGAGGGAAAGTAGAGAAAAGCCATACAACTCGAACAGGCTAGATGGGTGCTCCCTACCTTTCTACTTACAGTGCCCAGGCAACAGATGATGAAAGCATGTGCAGTAAGATATGTACTGAAGATGAGGAAAATTACAATAGTTATTATAGGATTTCTGTAATAGGTTGAAAAGTTGAAAGCCAGCTGGGAAAAACAGTCAGCTGACTGGTAGAGTTGCCAGTGGTCAAAAAACCAGAGCAAGAAACAGATTAAGAGCAGCTCAGTTCTGGAGACCAAGAGCAAAACTGCACAACATATCTAAGGAGATCTAATGACATGTCTGCTTTCCCTTAACCCAACCAATGCATGCCCTCCTCCTCATCTTCTCCTGGCCACACAGCCATGCTCCCTCCCTTGTGTCAGCTGGGGTGTTAACTGGTCCAGACAGTGAGCCTATGCAGCTCCCTAACACAGCAGAAATGTAGCCTGGGAAGGCAGAAATGTATATGTCTTTTGCTAGGCTAGAGAGTTGTATCAGCATACTATGTGGCTGGACAAGCAGCGTGGCTGGTGCTCACTGCTGGTAGCAGAAAGGAGGCGGGAGACAGTGAGCTGTAACTTCATGCAGAGCTGTAGCGGCGCTATGACTTCACCCCGAGCTAGAGACGATGCTGGGACAAGTATCAGGAGAAGTGATTTAGAGGAAGTCAGCAATGTAAAGCTGCATGGAAGACTGCAAGAGGTAATGGCACTGATGCAGGAATAATCAGTATAGAGGAGGAAGCTACAGCCATTGATGCAGGCAGAGGGTCATTGATGTCCAGTCCCTGGGGGAACCAAGAGGGATGAGTTTAGAGAGCTACCAATGAGCAGCCTGTGGTACGTGGGTGGAGGATGAATATCTAGCTGAAACACTTGTCTGCAGCAGGGTCCGGAGGCAAAGCAGGAGGCAGACAGGTCAGGGAGTAAACAGACAAGAAGGAGGATCCTTAGGAAAGGTCGGAGCAACTACATAACCCTTGCATGAGGCTGGAAAGGTCAGGTCTGATTCAAGCTCTGTTTGATGAAGAAGGGGGGAGATGGATTTCAAACACATCTTGAAATAAGAAGGCCTGCCTACTGCTCTGAAAATAAAAATTTTGAGGGAAGATCCGCATCCCACTTGATACTAAAGTACCAGGTGAAAGAGTGGCTAACTGAAGAGGCATATTTCCTACAGTGGAAACTTGTTAGGGAGGCTGGAGTTTCTTTGCCTCCGGTGCCATGGTGCAGCAAAAGCCAGCTGGTTTATAAAATGAATATGTTGTAGGAGCTCTAGGTGGAAACACAGGATGTGCAAAAGCCTTTTTGTTCAAAGAGTACTACTTAACAAATTGGTTTCTGAAACCATTTTAGAGCCTTCAGCAATTTCCCCTGCTTGAAGAGATCATTTTAGCAACTTCTTCATGGGTTCTTTATAGAATTCAAACCTCAGAGTTCACCCCGTGATGTCACCTGAAAGGGCACTGGAGACTATGGATCACAGATACAGCAGAACTAGAAAGTTCATTTCACATATTGTTTCAGTTTGAGTACTTAATTCTGGGAATAGGTGATTTCACTTCAGGTTGAGACATACTAGGCACATACCACAGATTACTTTTCAGAGGAGTTTTAATCTTCCTATCCATTATCTAGAGTAATTCAAAAAGCTCAAAAAATGGAACTATTCTTGAAGAAACAATTCATGTTCGAGTAATTACAAATAACAGACACATCTGATTATCTTAATTGTTTGGGAATGTGTCAAATGCCTAAGAATGTTTTCACAAGGACTCAGAGACAGGAAAACTTTCTCACAGCAGATTGCCTTCACTGATGAGAGGAAATTCAGTAGATCTAGCACACTGAAGCATATTTAGACTTACAGAGTACTTTCAGTCCCATTTCCAGTGGGCTTTACTTGCCTCTAAAGAATGACAGCCTTGAAAGTGAGAAATAGGGAAGTCCCATGTAGGCAGTCCCTGTCCCTGCTAGCTGCAGGTTTTTGAGTGCTCCAGTGGAAATGAAGTTCTTTGGGTACTGATTGTTCAGCCAGAAAATGTGAGTAGAGTTGATTTTGTGGGGATATGCGCCCCTACGAGAGGTGCAAAGACTGAACTCCCTTCCCTTCCCGCGGCGTGGTGGCAGCTGTCACGCTGCCATGGCAGGTGTCACGCTGCTGGTGAGTGGCACACCTTCCTTCAGACAGCTCTGAAGTGCTTCTTGCCCGAGGGGGGTTCAGCGCAGAGGAGCTCAGAAGTGTCTGCAAAGCTGCATTTACCTCTGTAGGGTGGCACCTGCTCATTGGGGACCAGAGAGCACCAGCTGACTGGGAGTCAAATCCCTGAACATGCTACACACACATCTGCTGGTTTCTAAAGTGTCACAGGTAGTATCCTTTCTAAAGCCACCTCCACACCCACCTGCTCCCTGGTAATTGTCAGGACGTTGGTGCAAAGAGGTGTGTACACCTAAGGGCTTCATGTCTAAACAAGATTTGTTTGCATCAGGCCCTTTCCACACTCCCTCTCAGGGAGGGGGGTGATTGAAGCACTGAAGTGACATTTGCACCCCAAAGGTGCATTTAGCCTCCTCATTTAGACTGCAATAATCTACAATTAGCCAGTGTGTCCACATCCCCCAAGTCTCCGAAATACCTGCATGCAGAGAGGTGGCAGGGAGGGGGGAGAAGAGGGCTTTACCCTGATGCCCACCTCAAGTGGAGGGTGGGGAGCACTGCTACAAGTGCCTCTCTGCTGATTCCTCCAGCTCCTCCACCAGGGCCAACAGTGCTTGGGTGCAATCATCTCCTCTGATAAGGGCTGAAGAGCCTCACAGCTCCCAGACTGCTTCTGCGCATAGCCTAACTAGCACCTTTGTGTGGAAGACATGATTCGGGTGAAATCCTGTAACTGCTGCAAATGTACCCCTGTGGCTAATCAAACTTGCAAGGAGGGGTGTTGCCAGGGCTCTACACAAATCCCAATCAATATTATTTATCTGCCTGAGTGTGTAAGCTAGCCGTGTCCCCTCCACCTAATGCCCACTCCCATCCCTTCCACCCTGTGGGTATCAGCAGGAGGGAACCTGATGTATGCTGGTAATTATCTGCTGCTGAAAAGAAGTGCTATTTCTCTTATTTTTGTAATGCAGATCAATGCACATGTCACTACTGAAAAGCTATGTCATTTAGGATGGAGCATTAACTGCTAGGAATGGATTTTGAAGCTCCCCACTTGTGGGTGGAATATTTTCTGGAGGAGTTGAGCCTTTCGAATCTTGAATTTCATTTATCCCACTGCCTCTTTAAGAGTAGTCGGCTGCGGAGAGGGTGTTTGAAAAAGTGACAGTTTGTCATCTTCTTCCCCTGCAAACTGAAGCTGGTGACCAAGTGGTAACAGGGAAAGCAGCAAACAGGAACCGACGGGTTAGCACCAGCAACTGCTGTCAGCGGTGCAGCGAGGAGCGGGCTTCGCTGGGAGAAGGCAGCTGCCTTGCAGCGGGATGCAAGAGAGCAGGCTATGGAGGAGAGAGGGCCAGCCTCAAGCCGTCAGGAGGAGAAACACAGGAAGGCACCAAGGGGAGGAACACAAAGAGGGCTGAAAAACAGGGAAAAGCTGGAAAAGGCACGTGGCTAGTTTCACCACGGGTGCGTGCAAATCTACACACCTACACACACACACACACACACACTATTTCTACCTAGGACTACACTAAAAAGGATTATCTGAAAAGGAGCAGTCTGATTTGCGGTGGGAGGGAAGAGTTCTCCAAGTTTCTTTCTATCCTGTCTCTGAAGCAAACTGAACCTCTCCAGAAACTTGCTGAGAGAAAGAGAGAGAAAGAGAGATCTCAAAATGGCCCTGCGGCCTGGGGAAAGAGGAACATGCCGTGGCCACCACCGTGGTTCAGGGCTGTGCACCAATTAAAACTCAAAAATCTGTAAAAAGTGAAACTGTCGGTTTACAACTAGGCAACTTAGGAACTCCGATCTTCCAACTGGGAATTGTTATTAGCTCTCCCCCCCTCGCCTCCAGAACAGTCTAGCCACCACCGACATACACCAAGCTATGGAGTCCCTCTACAGGAAAAAATTTAGCAAAGCAAATACATGACTGCCTCTAGGGTACTACCGTTCTACACCTCAAAAAAATAAATTGTAGCTTCAATGAATGTACACCTACCCCCACACATTACACACTTCACTCAGGCATGCAGATGTACACAGCCTGTATTTAAGATGCTACTTAAAATGGCTAAAAATCAGACACTAAGCGTTAATAAAATGTGATCCATACCTGTATATGCTTGCTATTTGCCGTTGCTAAAATGGGCATTTGCCTTATTTTACAGCTGTGATTTTTAGAGCATTTGTTCAATATATACGGTTCTTTGAAATTTCTGGACACACAGATGTTACTCTTTGGAACTGTTCAAAAATTTCAATATTCTTTTGAGTACTTGATATTTACAGTTTGATATTTAAAGTGTGCAATTTGTTATCTAAATTGCATAGTACAGTTTCAGTTTCCCGACTGAATGACCTAACTTATATGAACCTTTTCAGCTTCCACAGGAAAAGGTTTTGTTTAGACACGAAACACCTTTCCGTGATTAGACAAATATCAGCCACCTCTAAAAACTGTTGCAAGAAGGGTTATGAACAAAGGGAAATAGAAATTATATTTAGAACTCTGCAGACATGCAAACAGTTATTCCTTCATTCATCTACATCTCATACATAGTGCCTAGACTATTTTTCTTTTTTCCTGATGTTTCCTTTATCTTATACTTAGCCAGAAGAGAAGACACACGGCTAGTCTGAAAACTGATCAGATCCTTCATTCATTTGAAAAGCTTATTTTTAAATGGTACTTGCAAATATGTGATGAGCATAAATTTGGAAACTGTTGAAAAACTAGTTCTATGTGTCATAACATAGGGTGTTGGTTTTGATGTGGTACAAAACTGTGGGGAAAAAACAAAGTCCTACCAAAAATCTACTCAGTGATGACTGACCAAAACAGGGTGTGAATAGTGGCATTATTTCTGGATATATTCCATGCCACTTTTCACTCCAGCAGACAAGTACGTACGACCTCTTTGCAGCGATTTGGGGTTTCAAAGCTCTCTCTGCAAGCCTCTCGATCACCACTTGTCCCTTCTCATTCACAGTCTGAGCACTTACAAGTTTTGAAGCCTCCTTGGCTTACTTTTAAATTTTCCTTTCCACATCTTATGCCAGAGGGAGGAAAAAAAAATATATCCATCCTTCAAAAAGTCTAACTTTCTCTCTGCTAGTTCTAATCCATTATCTAGGCCCACTAATGTGTACTACATCATCAGAGGAGCAATGCTCTGATGATGTAGTACAGCCCGTATACATGTACATCATCAGAGTTATATCCTTCCGATCTGCCTGTGGGTTTAATAAGCATTCCAGATGGCTTGCTATGCCTGAAGCAAGAATGGATAATCACACAGCTCTACCCTCAAAACAATAATAAAATAAGGACACAGTAGCATAGGGGCTCACGCCTGCCAAAAACATTCAATAGACTGTATAATACAATAGCCCAATGTGATTGGTGAGGTACATTTATACCCCAGCTATTTACAGGTGAAGGGGACCTGGTTTTAAATAAAACACAGGTTACAAATATGTAGTGTTACAGTTATTATATATTGCGGTGCAGGTGCACCGTCTCAGCCAGGCAGCACGCGGGGCTGCAGCAGGCCCACTGGCGGGCCCACAGCCGTATCTCACGTATGCAAAGACACGACTCCTGATTGGCAACACAAGGACAGCCCGATCTGAATAATGGCTCAGCGCTGTTTCTTCCAGAGCTATACAGTACACACGCACAGCTAATCTGTCAGCTATTGGATTTCCAGGGTATCCATCAGCCCAGCCTCTGGCCATCAAGTACAGTGGCAATAAGTGTCACAAAGCCTTTCCTACACAATCAAGGTGTTCCTTGGTGGCACTGCTCATCAGAAATAACCTGAGTGGTGTACACTAGCTTGCTGAACTGGCCAGCTAGGGATGGACACACATATTGGTAATGTGATGGCCATTGCCAGGACCAATGTCTTGCTCCAAGTATGGCTTTTGCAGATAAAACATTATTACCCGAAGCCTTCAGCATTGCTCTACCATCACTGGGCAAGACCAGGAGGGGTGGCCATTAAGTCATTAAGTGATTTGATACCACATATCTTTGTGCTGTTTCAATAGAAGTACAGTATAAGGTAAAATGATAACTTGAGAGGGATTTTTTTCATTTGATTTTTTGATAAATACATGAAACTCCATTAAAAACATCAGTGCATCTTCCATGAACCCATTTGAAAGCACCCTTAAGAGGATCAGCCAGCCAGCTCTGCAGACAGAGGAAGTCAAAGGAGAGCAAGCCCAGACCACAAAGAGAAAGGACCAAAATGGCCCAACAGTGAATTTTCTTTCAGAGGAGTCCTCCTCAAGTAAGGCATGATGTGGTCAGAAGTGGTATGTTAAATTGTTGCTCGGCTTGTGGTTCCCCAGAACTGCATGTGCGTGCACTGAAGGCATCTTGTTTGGGGCCTGCTCCTGTCCCCTGGCTTAGAAATGTGTCCACGTTTTGAAAAAGTAAGGCAGAGAAAGAAGGAAGGAAAAAGAAGTCAGGATTATGGGTAAGAGGGAAGATAGAAAAATTATTAAAAGTGTGTGAAGAAAAAAAAAGTAGTTCGGAAATTGAATCTCCATTTTATTACTCCTCTAAATAAAAGATAAGCAAGAAGTGTAGGAAGAAAAAAGAAGCAAAGAGACACTTAGACTCAATTCTCTGGATTGTCCTCTCTTAAATAATCGGGCACATAGGATGGGAGAACATAGCTGTTTGCATGCATGGGTGTAGAGATATGCAATCCCCTCATGCATCTGGCGGGAGATAACACTCTCAAGGTTGTATGGACATCAAGAGACATTTTGACGTGGACTTTAGCAGAGACATGATTTCCATCTAAGGCTGCAGAGAAGGACTGGATACCCAGATAGGCAGAAGTATATCTGTCTATGTAGGAGGAAAAGGTAAATCATCCCAACTCTTAGCAGATTTCACTCTGGAGAAGAGTAGCTCACTGACGTCAATCATTTCGTGCACTGATGGATATTTTTTTCCTGGCCAAACAAGTGAGTTCTACTTTAGTTTTAACATTAAATGCTATTAAATGAGATGAATACAGCATGTTTCCAGAGTATGTGTTGCTGAAGTTGCTGTGACAGCTAAGAAGCTGCTAGGCATGATGTGTCAAGAAAATGTACCAGAAGAAAAGTACATGGAGCTACTGTCAAAAATACAAGCAGGATTCCAAACCACATATTGGCTTCATATGTTGTTGAAATGATTTTTTTAATTGTGTCTGTATATGCAGTCAGATCTTTAAGGGTTAACTGCACACAATGTAATGAATTCAATAATGATGAGTTAAAAAAGGTCTAATTAGCAAGTAACCACTTTATTATGAAAGGAAATGGTAATGAATTTAATAGCTCAAAATCATTAACAATATTTAGTTTGCTGGTACTTGTTCTCTATTATCCTCATTACTATGAACATTTAATATGTTTTAAAATGGATTTGTAATACTTTCTGTACCATGAGGTTACACTGACAAAAAGAGTGTAATTATTTTGTTAATTGTAATCTCTATCTGTTTGTGCTCCAAATAGCAGCATATTTAGGTGTTAATAAAAAATATAAAAGTAATTAAGAGAGGGAAGTTTAAAAATGTAATTAAACAAAAACTCTTAAATTACAGGCTAAACCACTCTGAGAAAAAAGTTTTGGGAGTGAGATCTCTGAAAAGGTAGTCTCTCCTACTGAGCTCTTTTCTCTGCTCAGAAGGAAAGAGAAGAAAAGGAAAGAGAAGTATTACTACTTTTTATTGACAAAGAATATGAAAGCAGTCATCTCCTGAGTTGGAAACATGCTTCAGGATGGCACCTTGTCTGGCACCTGCTCCTGAGCAGGATGGTTGGCAAGGAATGTGGTCTCTGACTCTGCTGTGTGAGACAGCCCCTGCCTGAGGCCCAGTAAGTCCCCCGCAATGAACCAGTTGTCCATAAGTCACCCAAGAAATACCATTTCTTAGCACAAAGAATCATGCCAGTCCACACTGACCATTCTGCCTTTTTCAGATCTCCAGTTCCTCTTCTTGCCATTAGAAGCCCCAGGGAGCACCTTCCTCACCTGTACCAACCCAGCTCTTGCTGCTGGCAATCATGCTGTGATTCAGCATGTTCATTTGCATCATGGAGGCATCTATCTCACATGTCTCCAGCTTGCTCTCGCACTCAGAGTCAACTCCAGCCCACTTTCCCTCCAACATCCTCCCTAAGTCACCCCCCACCAAAAAATAAAAATGAAAAGCCAGACCTCAGTCCGCTCTGCTACGCCCTCCTTGTGCTTGTTGCAGGATGCCTTCTTGCTGCGGAGTAAGCTCAGCTCGCAGCCGCCTGCGCCACCCAATAAGCAGCCCCTAGAAAATGTGATTTCACTGCACACGCTAAAGCTGTCCACTAGTCCAGCTGGCACAAGTGCAACGAGGGGGTGGATCTCCTGCAAGCAGCCCATGAACAGCAGCAGTGGGTCAGCAGCTCTCCTGCCTAAACCGTTCAGAGAAAGCTGAAAGGCTCAGGGTGCACTTGAAACGATTCGTGAAGATACAAATGTGAGCGAGAAGGGCAGGAAATAGCAGCCTCATGTTCACAGTCCCCAGAAAATACCTGGAGGTACCAAGGCCTCCTGCTTCTGTGCCTCCTTCGCCTCTATCCTCTCTGGTACACCCCCTCAAAGGTGCAGAGATGAGAAGGTAAGGCATGGCATGACAAGGCAAGGCACGGCATAGCAAGGCAAGGCACGGCCAGGCACAGCAAGGCACAGCACAGCGTGGCATGGCAAGGCAAGGCAAGGCACAGCGTGGCATGGCAAGGCAAGGCAAGGCACAGCACGGCGCAAGGACGGCGCGGCGAGGCAGCGTTTGCCTTATGCGCTGCGGGCCTTTCACTCAGCCGCGGAGAAGAAACCCCTGGGCCTGTTTTCATTTACTGGACCTGTCTCTGGTGAGCTGTATTCCTGTTTATAAAGCCTGCGTTAGCCAAAGCAAATCCTGACAAGTTTTCTCCCGTGCTATATTGGATGTCAGTCGCTCCTTAATCCACACGGAATTACTGCGCCGACATTACCCTTTCCTTCATCCGTGCCTTCCCTACCGCATCAGCTTTTAGTGGCTGATTATTACCGGTTGGGACCCTCTTAGAAATCCTTCCCATAAAAACGAAATCAGCGTCAGACTTTCTCTAATACCGAAAACTTCTGGAGCCGTTTGCTTTGTTTACAGCACCGGCTCCTCATTGCAACCGGCTGTTCCGGCGACGCCTCGGAAGAGCAGCGCTTACGCGGGAACCGCGCGCCCAGCCGCCGCGCCGCTGCGCTGCCGCCCGCCAGCCCCCGGCAATTTCCCTTCACAGGCTAATTTCACGAGCGCTGCCAGCGATAGTGCTGGAGATCACGGGAGATTTCAGCGCGATTTCGCTGAAATATTCTGGGTCATTCAGTTTCTCCGTTTAATTTTGTGCAGCTCGTACCCGGCCACGAGCGCGTCGGCGCTTTCCGGCGGTGGCTCCCCGCAGTGGGAGCAAAGCTGGGGACTGGCAGGCAGTGGGTGCCAACATCCCTGTGTTTGCAGTGGGTCGTCCGGCTACTGAGACCTTCAGTCCCGCTCACGGCTACGTGACTCTTCTCACTCCCAGGCAGGCAGCCTGACCGAGGACCCCCATCCAGGCACGGTGGGCTGCCAGCCTCCATTTACTTCTTTTCAAAGAAAAGGAATTCCAAAAAAAAAAATGTTTGAAATTAAAGTGAAGCATCTCATTTGCCCACAAATGACATTTTTCAACTTCCCATTTTATAGAAGAAAGTTCTGAAGGATTCTTTTTTTTTTTAACTTATTACAATTTCCAATTTTTTTTTTGAATTGCCAGTGAAGAGAAAAATATGTGATTTGCACAGCTCTAAAAATAATGAGTTAAAATAGTTTCTGCTTCTCAAAGGAGGCCTCTTAGTCCTATAATTTCTGCAGATTCTGCCTTTCAGGATGAGCATTTTAAAGAACAGTATAATGTCATTTCTATAAGTATCGTCTCATAGTCTGCTGCCACTGTTGGAAATATAAGTTTAGAGACAGCTTGAGCAGGAGAAATACCAGCTCACCCAGCTATATAAAAAATAAAACATTTTAAGAGGGGGGACGGGATATGTATTCTAAAGGTGAGAAAATAATGCCAAACCTTTCTGAGGATATTTCTTCTGATTTCTGTCTTTGGCCGTGTTTGCATCCCTTTTGTTTTTGTCTGCTGCGCAGAGTTCAACAATGAACATTATGGGGATGTTTGTTACTAGAAAGAGGATTTTAGCAAGAACACTAACATTTGGGTTGGAAGAGCTTATGCAGTTTTTCTGTCAGGTAATAAACAATACAAGGTGATCAAATGTAACAAAGCAGTAATCCTCAAAATGTGGGTATTTACTTTCAGCAAGTCGAGTTAAAAATAAATCAAGCCCCCGAAAAACAAAACTAGTACAAATTCAGAGTATTCAAGTAAAAAAATAAGAATAATTTCTCTATTTAATTTTATCTAAGCCACCTGATCTAGCACATCTTTCCCTTTAAACTTAATCATTATATCCTCTTTTCTGATCTACTTTAACTTCATTTTGCACCTGATACTACTTCTTCACTGTATAATAAGGACATAACTATGTCAGGCATAGCTTCAATTCACTTATACCCTCTGAGCTTGTAGTTGTTAGCACCCTTGCACAAAACGCTGTCCCTTACGCTTTCTGCTTCTCTGAAGCTGAGGCCAGGGCCAAGCCGGCATTCATGCCCAAAGGAGGCCTCCATGGTGCAAGCATACGTGAATCTCCTGAGCCACCACGAAGGCCTTTTCTTCCTCCCCGTCCTTCCTCTCCACAGGTCCCCAGGGCACTGAATGAGGGACCTGCAGATAATCCCCACCTTCACTAGCCGGGCGAAAGGCAGCCCTGCGGCACGCGGGGGCGAGGGCCACCGGAGAGCAGTGTGGTCTGCTGCCGGAGGAGACCCAGCCGCAGCGCACCGGGGGGAAACCACCGCTTCCCTCTGCGCCCGGCATGCTCCTTCGAGATTAGCCACAATTTATCAAACTGCTGCTGGGGCCTGAGGCAGCACCTGAGGGGGCGGTAAACATTTATGGGTTGCAAGGAAAGAGGAAGGAGGCCAGCGCCAGATGGAGAGGAAAAGAGAACTAAAGAAAAAAAATGTGATTATGGGAAGAGGAAGGGAGGGGGAAGGATAGGAAGAAAATGGAAGGAGAAAACATTATATTTCAGGAACCATTTGCAATGTTTCAACCACACTTGGCTGCTTGCACCCTAATTGTGCTGTCTCATGACCCATGAAGTTACATCAAGGCTGAATCTGCTCAGGTGAGCAGAGGGATTATTATTTTGGTCTGCAAGGTACCACCAAGCTCACTCTTAACATGGACTCTTTCAGGCTTCAGGAGTAGGTGGCATGTGAAAGACCGGTGATGTGAAGTTTTCTGAGAGCACAAGCACATTGCATGCTTAGGTTAGCCCTGGTTTTGTGATTCGATGTTACAATAATAAACAGAATGCTTGCTCCAAATCTGTGCAAATTTCTGGAAAGAGTCTCTGAAGATTTTGGACAGCTGTGTTGCCCTTTCACCTCTGTAATGCCCTTCTCATGCTCTTCATGAAAGCAGCTGGTCTTTGAAGGAAACTGAGCTGGTCCTTGGACCCTGAGTTCATTTGGAAAGTGAAAATTTTGTTCTTGCTAGTAGTGAAAACAGACGCAAGTAAAGCATAAATGACTCTCCCTTTACATACAAGGAAAACAGCTATGAAAGTCAAAAAAAGAAAGGTTTCTCATGGTGCCAGTAAGTGTCTGTTCTCTCCTCTGCAAAACAAACAAGAAAGTACCTAATATTTCTTCTCTGTGTTCAGCTCTGCTAGTTTTATTGACTAAGATATAGGTATATTTTATGCTCAACATTTGCCTTGGAAGTGCACAGTGTAATGTGTGGTTTATATGACGAGAACAGAGTTTCTCGCTGGCAGGCAGCACCGGTTTCCAGAGACTGCTGAGCGCCCAGTTCTTTCACAAGTCTTTATTCTTTAATCCTTTCAATTCCTTTTCTTATCCCGCCTAAAAGAGGAATCACATGGAGTGATGAATTTTCTTCTCTCAAGTGGCTTCCTCAGGGTGGGTGGGAAGAGTGAGGAGGGGTGTCTTGGAGGCGTAAGACTATGTCCTTGTGAAATTATAAGAAAGCTCTTACTGCAGAATAGGTGCCCATATTGTAGTTTTCCACTTTTGGAATGACGGTGGAGAATTTGTCACTTACTTACTGCAGTTTTCCTAATGGAGGACTCATTCTTTTAGGTCTATCCCTTAGAAAAAAGCTTGCTGGAAAGCAAACATTTTCTCCCTGGCCACAACATTGCAGCACACGTTTCCCAGGAGTTACCTGCCTTTGTGGGATGGGACACTCCAGGCAGACAAGTCCTGGCTGTGTTCCAGGAGAAGACAATAGCAAATTGCCCCCTACGGGTACTCAGGCATGTTTGTGCTTCCATGAGGGACTTGCAATGAGTTCCCAGCCTGGATGCTGCCGACATTCAAATGGCATGCGACAGGCAGGCCATTTTAGTCTAGCAAAGTCTCTCTATGCGTATTTCAAAAGAAATAGTTATTGTTGTAGGTCAAGACAGGAGAATATCATCTCCACACCAACAATACTCAACTTATCTTCAGCACCTATGTAAGGTGTAGGTGGTATGCCCATTTTATGGCTGAGAAACTTGAGTTAGTCTTTGATCTCTAGCTAGAAGAACTAGGATTTTCTAGATCCTACTCTAGTTCCTACTCAAGCCTTCACTAGCTCAGATTTCCCACTGTAAATTCAAGTGATTCATCATCTGAATTCTTATGTAAGCCATTTTACTTCCTTCTTATCTTTTAAATCTTATCTACCTAAGCTAGAGGCAAATGACAAAGATTATTGGTAGCTTCTGGAATAATAAAAGTCATCTCCACCCCGCTCCATTCCCCCCAGTAATTTCTTTTAAACAAAAAAACACTCAAACTAGACTTGCTTAAGACACAGGGGTACATTTTACTCAGCATACAACAGCATGAAGTGAAGGAATAATACAATCGTGCATTTGGCAGTATACTACTGTAATAATTTCCAGAGAAAATCGGCTGTTAATTTTAGCCACATGGATTATATCAAGGCCAAGATGGATAAATTCGAACTGGCCTGCATCTAACTCTGAAAAAAAATGTCATATGCAAATAGGCAAAAAGATGCATAATATTCCTGACTCTGCCCATGACATATGCTAGCTTCAGTCCTTTGAGTTATCAAGGTTAATTGTGATACTCAAAAATACATATTACAACATTGCATAATATTTATTTGGGACACTTTATTCTTGCTTAGTGTTACCTTATGAGCTATGATTTATTTTACTAAAAGAAGACCCAACAAAAAGCCTTTAGGAAAGAAAGCAAATCCATAAAGTTCACTAAAGAGATATAGCCAATTCCACTACTTATGCCTAGCCTTTCTTTGCATGGTGATCATTATTACCTCTTTGCCCTCTGCTTTCTTTTTTTTTTTTTTTTTTTTTTGGTGTATTTACTTTCCTCTTAAGACAAGCACTGTAGTGCTCAGGTGCTTTTCCTCAACCAGTCTCATGTATGAAAAGATCTGATTTGTCAGCAGTCATCTTCTTTCCCTAACCGAGGTCATATTTTATAGGCACTTAAACTGTCCAATCAAAATCTATCCATGTCTTGACCAGCCATCAGCATTACTACTTCCACATAAATTTAGGTCAAGGCAAGTGTGAAATATTAAAAAAGCACGGCAGATGGTCTGAAAAAGAAGGGAAAATAGAGTGAGTATAGCTTAAGTATCTGCACAATTTCTAGAAGGGGGAGGGAGCAGATATCCTGCCCCCAAGACCAACCCAACCTTCTGCAGAAAAATGGCTAAGATACAAAGCAGATGATATTTGCTTAAATCTAGGGTCTTGCTCTGGGACCAGAGAGAGCTACAAACAACTGTATTTGGCATTCCCTCCAGGAACTGTTTCAGTCTGATGGATACTCAGATGTATACCTTACTAACTGTAGCCTTATGAAGCAAGGGCATCCACTGGGTACTGCAATACTGCATTGCCCAGTACATGCCTTATACGTAGAAGAGTTATATAAGGTTACTCTAGCTTCATGCCATACACAGACTCTTGTAGAATGAATGTCCCCCTTTGGGCATCCAACAGAGTCTTTTCAGCCCCATTGTCATCTTATGGATGAGCCAGGAGAAGGTGGAACTCAAACATTATCCTCTTGCAAAGCCTGTAACTTCACTGTAGTAGCTGTACTCACGGAAGAGTAGACCTTACTTTCCAGATACATCCTTGGACCACCACACTATCTGTACATCTCTGCTTTTTTGTTGGGCTGATATAAGAACTGTTGCCTCAAAACAGAGCAGTATACTGTTTTGATCCCTTGCAGGTGGGGTAGTATGAGTGAGAGTTAAGCCTCCCTGCGATAACAGAAGGATAGTAGATCCTCAAATTCACCGGAAAAGAAGTTGGTTCATGTATTAAAAGGACCTTTTTAAACCTTTACAAGAGAATATCATTAAAACACTGATGCATATCAAGAGGAATGCTGGTCCAGAGGGAAATTCAGTGCTTCCAGGCTCTCTGAGAGGAGACAGCTGCCTTGCCTTCCCTTATCTCACTGCATGTAAAATGTACCCCAAAGGAAACACAATGTGCATGTCCTGCTACTAGCTAGTTTTATTGCTTGGTGAAAATGCATGAAGATGCCATGATCCTACCACTCACCACCAAAGCACGTCCTATTGAGTTTAATGGGCCATTACAGTCTTCCTACTAGCTCCTTCGATTCCCCAGGGGAATCTACCAGTGACTCGCAGGGAGGGTGGCTCCAGAAAGGCGATAGAAAGTGTCTCTAACTCTCTTTGCAATTCCACAGGCTTTTAAAGTAATTTCTGCAAAGCCCTAATACATTTTTCTAGCATCCATTGCTTTGATCACAGGTACATTTTTTAGGTCTTTTTCAGTAGAGCCTGAGCTCCTGGAATATCTAGCAGGGATGCTGATTGCTTTCCCCTTCCCAGCAGGCCCTGGGGCCTGCTGTAATTGGGCCCACACAATTATTTGTTACCTTTCATTGGGACTTCCTCCCAGTTCTTGAAATAAAGCCTGACCTCAGAAATCTTTTACTCATGAAAGGAGTCTGGCTGATCTGTTCAAATCACAAGCTTGTTGGGTATCCCTGGATGAATAAAGCTTTGTAGGATCAGGTTCCTTATCAGAAGACAGGAAAGAAAAACAGAGAAAAACAATAGCTAATATGCCAAGATTTGATCAATGAGACTTCTCACTCGCAGCCTCCTTGTGCCTTTCCTGCGAGGCATGTGGAAGAGCCAAGGGGAAGCTGTCCCTCCCATCAGCAGAGTAAGCCTGAGAGTGGGATACCAGACTTGCAACGGGAGGAAATATCCTGTATTTGGAGCAGGCTGTCTGTTAGAGGTGTCACTTCTCCTGTGTACCTGCTCCACATCTACACACGCTGGCTAGGGAAGAACTTACCACAAATACTACTTTCTCCTCCCAGACTGGAGAAGTTTGAGGAGATTGTATAAACCTCTTTAGTTTTCCAAATCAAAGTTATAAACTGTCCATGTGTGCATGTTATTTTGCAGGATCTGATCTGCAAATGGACCTGGCTGGTAACAATAGCTAGAATTTTTCTTTGACAAGGTTCATATTTGCAGATCAAAGTTCTGGTTTTAAATGTCTTTCAAATGTACACTTCAGTATTAGGGGCCCTGATCCAAGCCTCCTCTCTGAAAGATGAATTTGGAGCCATGAGCTTGAATTGTTCTCTATTCACAGAGGAGAAACTGTGAATCAGTCACATAATATCTTTTAACAACTTTTACGTATCACATTAGTTTTAGATTTTATTCCCATATACCCTATATAAACTTAATACAATCTGTATTTATGGAATCCACAAAGGCATCCCAAACACTCTTGAGCCATTTCTACATTCCCACAGGCAGAGCAGGAATTTCAGTGCTCTCTCGGTACACTCTGCACTAGCCTATACTATAATCTGACTTTTGTTGTTAGTTTGCTAAAAACCCAGTCTGCATGCATAAAAGCAAGCAGTTACAGACTGCTGCCTATGCCTTGCACTGGAAGGAAAGTCTTGGTCAAAAAGCAGCACTTTTGGCATTAGTACGGTCTCAGGCCAAGGGTGCAACTATGGAAAAACACCCCTTTTGATCATATAAGCAGTGTTGTTCATGAATCGCATGTAAGAATCCATGGAAGTTTTTTCTCCGATTACCAGTGGTCTTGACTGAGTGTGCATCAGAAAAGATCAAAGAAAATATTCTTGTGGGGAAAGTGAAACACTAGGAGAAACACTTGTCCTTTCGCAGTTTTGCCTTTTTAGGATACCCCGACAATGTTTGGCTGTTTGCTTTTCCGTCTGGAAACATGGGGAAAATAGCAAACACACATGATTTGAATGCCTCCTGTGTTTTGGGTTTCCCCTACTTCTCTACTCTCCTGTCTGCAAATCTAGGGATTCCAATTCACAGAAATCTTCGAGGTTTATTTTTTCTACCCACATAAGCTTTACCCACTGATGAAGTTGATGTCATCATGTTTTCATAACCTACAATACCCTGAATCCTCCTGGTCCTCAGCAGGGGTTGTCTTGGCTTAATAAAGCTAGTACTTAGCTGGATGTGTTACCTGTAATAGTAAATTAGGTCCTAGCTACGATTCCTGATTAAACTTGGGGTAAGCATCAGAATAAGCTTTGTAACTCTTACTTTTGAATGCAGGGAGAGGATAACATTTGAAGAGGTGGGAGCAAGAAAAGATGCTGTGTTCTTCATCTATACCCTGTTCAGCTGCCATCTCAATGGGAAATGCCTGTAAAGACTTCTGTCTGGAAGGCTGGAACCAGTCTTTACTGTGGTATATTCAAAAAACCAACAAAACAACATCTACTCTTATCAAGATTAGCAAAACACCTTTTAATTCATATCCTCATCAAATGTGTTGTTTATACAGTTTCACAACATCAAGTCCACACACACACACACACACACACACACACACACACACACACTCTCTCTCCTGGCAATCTTGGCCAAGAAACACTGCGTTTCCCAGAAATTGAGGTTTATAGCTAGTAGCAAAGAGCTATGCAAAAAGCTGTACAAGAGCAGATCTCCCTGAGCCTCACTGGCAGGAACACATTTGTATTTCTCTGTAAGTCATTGCAGTAAGTACCCTGCTCCTCTCAAATGGGGTGTTGCTGTCAACGATTTGTTTAAAAAGGCAGGGCTAACACAGGTACTTTCATCCACCTCTAATTTTAAACTCAGCCAGAATAAACACACCTCCAGTACCCAAAGATGCAGACCTTGTGGATCTAAAACTCCTAAAGTTGTGTTGCTCTGGGAAAGGACAGGAACCATAAAAAGCCTTAGCTGGGAGGCAGCTTTTAAACTCATGTTCAAGCTGCTAGTAAGTTGTCCCACCAAATGTAATGAGACCTCCTGCTTAGCTGGGGCTTTTATTTCCTAAGCTTGTGTTTGCAGCACTCATAAGCTATATTAACTCACCTCTTGCACCAGAAAGTTGGGGCAGTGGCACACTGTCTAATAATGGAATGTATTTGTTAATACTAATAGACATTTGTAAAACTACTGCATTCCTTTAGCCTTCAAGTCAAAGCACAGGATGCTTACTAGGGTTGTGAAATGTATGATGTAAAACTTGGGATGTTTTGGTTACAACTTATCTCATTTATTTTTACTGTCATCACCCTCCCTAGTATATAATACCTGCTGCATGAGGAGTGAAATATTGCAGATGTTTTCAAAATAATACTGGGCTAGTGGAGAAACCAAAAGGTCTCTTGTGCGTAAGGTCTGGTTATTTTCAATTCAAAACAACTAAGCAACAAAGTTTCTGTGTGCTTGTACTTTAAAAAGGCTGGATTCCTGTGCACTGACTCATACTTGTGCTGCCCACCAGAAAACTTACCTCTAAAAACTTTGAGTGAGAATCCAGCCATTCTAATACCCTCAGGATTCAAGAATGAAGAGCAAAAAGATAAAACTAGTTATAACTATTCATTAGTTTTTGGTAGTTCAGATAATTTGTGCAATGGCTTCAGGGGTTTAATTGAATCACTTTTCCCACCTTGTCTTAATTTTAATTATGCAGCAATCATTTTTACCAACCTGTGCAAAGAAGCCATATGAAAATGTGACATATGACAATATACATTTACCTAAGCTCTAGGACTACTCTGACCTACAGGCAATTAGCTACTGCCTCCAGCACTCAAACGACCAATTAAAGAGTTAACAAAATGCCCTCCAAATCACCTACATGTTCAGGTTTTTGGACTGCCATGAACATTATACTTCAACTGATATAATTTTTGACTGACTGATTTACTAAATCTGCATCGGCTAAAATTCTAGAGCCATGCCTGTAAAACCGAAGAATCGGATTTTATGAGGTGCTTTCATTGTCATTAAAGACGATCCCACCTTAGCCCTTTCCCTAACAAGACAATCTTGCAGCAGTCATTACAAGATGTGATCCCAGCTTGTCATCAAGGAAAAAATGGCTTGCTAGGTCAATGAGGACTGCACTAAGTTCATCTCAAGGATGTAAGACATCCATCTGACTGGCTACAAGCCAAGAACAAAAAATTGAGGAACCAGGTAGGATTGCTTTTTTCAAGATGTGGCTCATGAAGTTTTACTTATAGTCCTGAAATTTCTGAAATCTGGAGATGCTAGACTGAGTCAGTAGTCACAGTAGACATCTTTACATCTGTTCAGGATTTGCAGAATACTGGTGAGCATTTCAGTGTAGACAAGTTTGCATTAACAGCCAGAATTGCACAACAATAATGACCCCAAGACAAATAATTTCAAAGCAAAATGTATTTGAATGTGTTTATGCATGGGAATAATACAGACTTAGGACACTGCTAATTATGCCAACCAAGGGAGAAGTGAAGGATGGTAATCTATCCAGGAAATTCTGAGTTCCAGTTCTGCCTCCAACAATAACTCAAACTGTGGTTTTGTAATCTCCTTTCCTCCCCTCCTCAGCTGACAATGAGGGATAACAATGTTTCCTGGCATATATTATACGTGGTGCCATAAGTACTGACATTCTTGAAGTGCTTTGAAAATGAGTGAATTGTCCGAGTGACCCACCAGAGTTTTACATTTTGGGTATTCTATCGGAACTTAGGAAAGTTCTGCTTTCTATGAGCACTGCTCCATGATGGTATCATGCAGTAGAGGCCGATATACAAATCCACTGCATGCAAGAGAGAAGCATGACTATCCAAAAAAAGAAAAAAAAAATGATTCTTAAAGTTGATACAGACCTGAGACTTCAAAGCAGATTTTCAGCTAAGCTGATGTTTCCCTGAAGCTGCTTAACATCACCTGGCCTATAGTCTTAGTGTTTGGAAGAAACATGTCACAGTTTGAACAGAAAGGGATAGATCTCAGTGGTTGTCCTTTGACTACGAAGACCTGGATTGTTCCCAGATTTATGCAGGTGTAGTCCCTCTGGCTTTGCAGGGCCCAGCAAATCGGGCAGTTCTGAATTTTAGAGCAAACACAAAGGCAGGCCCACTCTTGTGGATGCAATGAGAAGTTGGAGGTAGAGCTAAACCATCCAGAATGGAATTTCTTTTTCACCCTCTGCAGTTTCATTACTGAGACAGGGCCCATAGGGCGTGCTGGCCAAACAGCTTCACTACACAAACATCCAGTAACCTGAAGTGAGTGGCATCACAGAGATAAATGAATTGGACAATCCAATGACTTCAGGCTACTTGTCATCTTTCCTACCATGTGGGAAACCAATGGCTGGCAGCAGCAAGCTTAGCTCTCCTGTTTTCCAAGTCAGTGGCTGCAGGGAGAATCATGGAGGTGACACTCTTGGCCTTCAAGGGGCTGAGGAAATCAATATTGGCAACACAAAGCACGCTGAATGACAGAGTCAAAAAGTGTTTTATCAGTGGAGGAAACAAAAAGGGAAAGTAGATAGTTATAAATGGCCAGGTGAGCAAAAAAAAAACGCTCTATCTTCTTGGCTTAATTTGCTCTACAGTCCAGTCAAAGAAAGGGGGAAAAATGCAACTGATGCCCAGAGCTTCCTTGATCTGAAAAATACGGAAACAAACTTAACAACAAAGAAATATAGGTTGTTTAGCATACGTGTAAATGCATATGATTATGTTGAAGTGTGTCTGTGTGTAATGTAGCATTAACACCAATTCTTATAGCCTTATGAAATGATGTATTAAAAAGAAAGAGAGAAAGAAAAGAAAAGAAAAGCAAGCTAGATTTTTTTTTCATTTACAAATATGATGCAGTTTACAGAAGCATGGTCCTTTTTTAGGAAGAATTCTAAATGCATCATTCAAATATTGTTTGAGCTGAATACATGATATACATATCATGAATACATATAATCACTGCACAGTCTTTTGTGGAAGTTCTGAAAATAGCATCGGAAAAAGCTGACCATGAGTTTCCATCTAAGGATTTGCATTTGGTTAACATATGTGAACCAACTCCATTCATCTTACACTCAATGGGAACTATCCTGCAGCTCCAAATGGACAGTCTGAAGACTTTGGCCTGAATGACAAGCCTGAGCAGTCATTTATGTAGGTCTAATGTCAAGGACAGCCACCAGATGAAATCATGTACTGGGGAACCCATTCAGCTGGAAAGTTCCTCTACGTTATGCAGTATAATAGGCACTGGAATGCAAACTGCAGTCAAAAGATGGCAAGTTTCATGACAAGTTAAGTTTTAAGTTATCAGCTCGTTTTCCTAACCTTCTTCAATCAGTTCCCCTTTGGCTGCCCATTTTTGGCAGGAAACGTTAGGATTGCCAGGAACATTCCAATTTTACTTTCTCCAGGTCCAGCCTTGATGGATATAACCTGCTTTCTCTCACCTTTCCCACTGTGGAATACTGAAGAAAAAGGGAGAGAAAAGAGTAAATCACAGTGAGAAGGAAGAAAGGGCAATTAGGTGGGTGAGAATCAAAACCTCTGCAACCTCTACACATTGCTGGGTGCAGAGCGCTACAGGAAAGCATAGCACTGCCAGGGGCTGTACCAGGGGCCTGGGAGAATGGAGCAGGAGGACCACTGCCCTCCCCAAAACCCCTGGAAACTGCTGAAACTAGAGGATGTGGGCAGAATAGCAGGGAGGTCTGAGTGCTCCAAGTAGCATGTTTCCTAGGAAACCTTAGACAGCAAATATCACATTAGTCCTGCCTTGTGGCCTAGCTCATGTGATGTCAAGAACAATTTCTCACAACTCAACTCAGAAGGTTTGCAAGACCTGGTAAAATGTTCAGTGATTCTATTCTGACCTTCCACCTGGGAATGAAAGAAGAAATAAAGGGCGTTTGCATAGTTCTGAGGTTTTGTGACAGATTCCTGACCAGATCTCTCTTTCTAAAAAAAAAAAGTTTGGAAACTAACCAACTGTTAGAAAAAAAGATATATGGGAACTAACCAACTGTTAGGCTTGTTTTTAAGACTCACCATTTAAAAACAGGAATGCTCTAGAGGAGAAAATATAGAAGAAAAATGGAAAACCAAGTATTCTCGTACATAATCTTAGCACAGTTTGATCTTTGTTTAACTTGTATGCTGATTAAAATTAAACCCTCCATCATAGAGTTCTGGAGTTACAAAACTTCATTTACAACTATCATTTCTAATTTCTGTCAGCTGCAGTCTGAAAATATCCATCGCCTAACTGATTAAGGATAAAAGCTCTAAGTTTTGGTACCACAACTCAGACACAAGACCCACCTGGGCCTCCAATAGTGCTCCCATTAGCTACTCTGGGCTCGGGATCAAATGCCTTGTGCTGAGTCTGAGCCCAAAGACACAGTATTTTGTCCCGAAACTCTTCTCTACTCAATGCGGGGAGAGTAGAGAGGCACGAGGCACCTTCAACATCCCATTTACCTGAAGCCAAAGAAGCCATCACTGGGCTATGCTCTCACATCCACACACTGAAAAGGAGTGATGGACAGGAGGAAAGAAGCAGGTTGCATGTTGCTGTCTTCTCACTTCATCTTCCAGAGGTGGGGGAAGAGTCACTTCTGGCATGGGGCTCACCCAGAAAATTTCCCTGGGAGGCAGTGGCCTCCACCCTTCCTGCTGAGGCTGCACGGCTTTCTGCTGCTGACCATCTGGGGTTATGTGCCACCACAATGCTGCCCACAATGTACCTGTTCCGCACAGATTACACTTTTTCCCTGAATTCTTTCATGTTGGCCCAACTGGAAGATTACTGCACTGCGCTGTAGCGGAACTCAACAAAAAAAGCTTGATCCTTCTGTCATTTCTGCTGGGTTTGCATTCGTGACTTCAGTGGAGTTTCCCTGACTGCTAATTGTTTAAGAGAAAAGAGACTAAAACTAAAAAATCTTCCTCCGGTGACATACTTCATCTCATACTTAGTGAAATATAAAGACCTTTTTAATAGAAAGTAATATATTCAAACAAATTAAAAATAGCCCCACTAATTTCTTTTTAATCATAAGCTAACTTAGGTGTGTGACCTCTTTATTTCCTTTTGCTGTTTCTCATCTTTAGTGATTTGAGCCCTTACATCTAAGTTTTTTTTTTTTTTTTTTTTTTTTCCCTAGGGAAATGAGAGATGAATACAAAAAGCTCAAGTCTGTTTGAGGTACCTGAGAAACACCAGCCTCAAAATAGGTCCATGCTTCCTTTTGTCCCATTTTAGATACAGGAGGCCTGATGGATCAGCTTTTCCTTCAGGAGAGCTAGGATTAAAGAGGTCAGGTCAGTAGTGTGAGAATGCCTTTAAGAACAGTGTTGGAACACAAGATTTCCTTATTAGCACATTAATGTACTGAATCTGAAGCTCATTTAAACAAGATGGGGACAGTTGACTTTTTCCCCCGCTACTCCAAGACTGCTGTGTCCTTAGAGCTGTTTGATCTGCCAAGTTACAAATCTCAGAAGCCATGTGTTACTTGAAATCTCATAAAACAGAACAAGTAGAACATTAGGATTTACTGACCATTGTAAAGATTTCTCTTAAGATTCAAAAGCAGGGGGTTTACAGGAGAAAAGCATGACAGTAAAGACTCCAGCTGAGATTACAGAAGGTGAAGATATACCGGACTGTTTAGCAGAAATGTGAGTCCCCTTGACCTGCAAATGTCTTTGCATGTAAACAGCCGTTATTCATGGATACTGTACTGAACCTGTACCATCAGCCACTCTGCGTGGTCCCTGGATGCTATCCATGACTCTGGCTCCATCCTAGCTCTGCCACAGGGAGTGCTCAGTGCTTATTATGAATTTCTTAAGAAACAGACTTTTGTTTTTTTACAGAAAATATCCATTGCCAAAACAGCACAGCAGCCCTGTTTCACAGAGTCCCTGGGCCATAACTCCAAGCATTTGTTTTATTGTCTCCCCATTCTCCCTACATAAGGTCTCAGAACTTGGAGGGCTGGGGGGAGGGGGCAAAAAAAAGATTGACAGGAGAGCTTCTGATGTCGTTCCTTTCCCACTCCCATATGTCTCTGTCTTCCAAAATCCATTCTCTACCAGTTTTACTACTGAATTTATAGTCTCATTTGTTTTCTTTCATCTTCTACCAGCCTCCTCTTGGCTGCCATACTCCAGTCCTAGTGCTCTCACCCTCTCCATCCTGCCTCCCATACCCTTTAACTCTTCAGGTCTGTCTCAACTCAACACACCCATTCTCATAAGCCTCGTTAACACTGACACCTTCCCCTTCTTTGTCCTTCATCCATCCCCAACCATAGACACCATCAGCAATCCCTTCCCTGAGCATCTGCTCTCCACCTCCTGCCTAGGGCACCTCTCACCTGGCTTCTGGCATGCAGCTGAGTTGGCACCATCCTGCCCAAACTTTTCCCAGCAAGAGATAGAGGTCTTCACGCTTTTCTTATTGTCCTTGGCTTTCCTGTTGCTTTTGTTACTTCTCCTGGGTTTAATGATCCTCTCCTGCTGAGTTTTGTGGAGTATCTCCTATGCACTCCTTTATACAGGACACTCTTCACCTCTCTCCTGATCTCTGGAGGGAGTGGGTATCACTTCTTCTTTCCTCTCCTTCTATGAGATCCTTCATTTTCATAGATTTAGCTGACATTGTTATGCTGATGACTCACATGATGCTTTTTCTAAAGCTTGCCTACACTTTTCACTCAACCCCCGCATCTTTTCCTGTCGCTCTAGTATTTCCATTGCCTGGCTCACCATCTCCTCAAATTTTACATAGTCAGCAATGACAGCCTCATCTCTCCTCTTCACTTACTCTCTGCCATGGTTGAAATTTGTCTCTTTTTTCCTAATTTTATTGGCTAGGACTCTCAAAGTCTTTTTTTACTTGTCTTTCTCTTCTCACAGACATTCATCCACAATATTACCATCCTTTTCTCTCTGTCCTTCCAGCAAAATATCTTTGGGTCTTGATTAGAGAGAATGTAAGAGAATTTAACAGGAAATTTAATATTCTAGTACTGAATGAGGTGTCACTGGCTGGGAACCACTATCTTGCATGATGTTGTGATGTTTAAAAATTTACTTCAGAGCATATGGTATCGCAATGGGCTGTGTCCTCTGGGATGTATCAAAAAGAGCAGAGAAAAAGTATTCTAATGTACAGGCTAATCTGTGTGTGCACTGCTGTCTTGTTATGGATTCAGTCAGAACACATCTAGCTTACTCTGGTGATATGAAGTGGATTCTCTTTTAGGCTAATATCTCAGGACAGCAGGATCCATGTTTTATCCTCATGGTTCGTATAAATTTTCATCTGACCACTGACTATCTGAGCACCATCTTACACAGCTGTAACCCATGAGAGAGTTGTAGGGTGGCCCTGGTTTTATTGCAGTAATTGAATGGAGCTGCACTAAGCATGTTCAACAAACATGACCTAGGATGTATGTTTTCAGGCCTTGGTGGGTTTGAAAATAATATGACTAACAAAGGATGTTCTTATTCATGTGAAAAAACATTTTTCTACTCTAGTTGTAAAACAAGCTACTGTATCTCTCCTTGTTGACAAAACCATCTTGCTTTTTCAGAATAATCTTTTAAGACTAGACTACCCACCCTCATACACATGTACTGTACATATGTCATGTCTCTGAGACATGTAAATGTTATAGCATTGACTGAAAGGATGAAAGGATTAAACACATCCATATAATACACCAGCACAAACATTTCAGCATCTCGAGAACAGTCAAAGGAAGAAGGTTCTTACTACATCAAAGTTGTCAGGTAAGGTTGTTTTCTTCATAGAGGCATCTTTTTTAAAGTTAATTATATCCCAGAGCAATAAACAGATCTTGTAACACTTACAGCAATTGCTTCTCATACATTAAGGTCCTGTACAAACTAAGATTTAAACTCTGGTAATGTATAAATAGCCATATCATATTTATCTGTGACATTAGAATAAATATGCTCTCTTTCTTCTGAACTTCTTACAATAAAAATTAATTCTTCACCCGCAGGAGCTGCAAATGAAAATTCCGGCAGTGTGTTTGAGGGTTTCTATGAGAGCATTTTCACTCGCTAAATGGCTGTGACAGAAATGTGAAGAGCCAGATTAATACAAATGCCCTACACAAGCTTCCTTACCAGCAGGTAAACAACGGATGTGCTTTTCCGAGAGCTGGGCTGGACAGGAAGGTGGCACACCCCTGCCCAGCAGTGCTTTCACTGGATGGTGTTTGGGGCTCAGCATCAGGATATACACCATCGTTCTTCTTTACAGCCCTCACAGTTTAAGACCAACCTCAGTCAAAGTGACCCAGCCTCTGGCAGCACAAGTGTGTCTGTGTTCTGCCACGGCAACTAGGCTAGTTCAAGAGCGGCCAGTGGGGTCACTCCAGTTTATGCCAACTGAAGATTTTGACCTCTCTCCACGGGCTGTGGAGAGGTCCATGTTCCTGGAGCTGTTTGAAACAGACTGCAGTACCTCCTCTACCATTGCTCACACATTTGTTCCCACTGATCTCCAACCTGAGAGAAGAAAAAAGTCAATGAAGAAACCATCTCATCCGCAGTAGGCAAAGGGAGGAACAGTAGAGCACAAAGAAGACAGGAAACTAAAAAAAAATGGAGCGGGGACAGTGGTTATTTCATACGACTACACAGTTCTCCCACCCACCACCATTGTTTTCCCTTTGTGTGTGGCTTTTGTTTTAAGGAAGTTTGATAAGCCTTATTTAACCCTAGGATTGAGGGCCTGGTAGCTCCGATGTCTGGGAAGTGTGTATGTTGGGGACCTTGCCACAACCAGTCCTCGTCCCTTCCATGTCACTATACCAGCACCGTAGTGTCACCTTCCACCCTTCCATCATGTATCATTGAAAATATATGCAGACCTAAATAATATCTCAGTATCTTATGGATAAATGATTTGGAAAGAAATATCTGTTCTTATCGTGAGGAAAGATCTATAACTCACTTTTAGTCTTTCATCACCAGGCGGAAATATACTGCAACTTACACCAATCCATTATCTGTTCTTATTTTCCTCTGTATGTGTATTTTATCTCTCTGTCTCACTCTTTATCAATCCAGCCACCCGTGCTCACCCAACCGCACAGTTCATGCACTATCCAGGCCAGCCCTCTGATTTGAGTGGGAGTGTCTGTTCTTCCCCAGTCTGCAGGGTAGATGATTAAAAAGACAGAGGACAGCATAGCTAGTTTTTTTAAAAAAACCTTAAAACTACATCTTTGTTGACCACACCTGAAATCTCATCATAAAGTGAAATCATTTTGTCAACCATCATGATGTGACACAGTGTTGAAAAAATTAGCACCGTATCAGTACTATAAATCTGAACAGGAGGGATCTGAGCCATACATCCCAAGGTTGGAGCTGAACTTTTTCCCAAGCCTCTACATGTTCCCGTCTGGAGTTTTAGGTCAGGCATATTTTGAATTCCAGGTTGTTAAAGTTACCGGCTTGTGCAACCATCTCCCCTCAAGCTCCCACCGAGGAACCTCTGTGCTGCAAGTGGTCTCTAAGACGCGTGCTGCTTCCAGCCCTTGTCTCAGTAGCTTCCAGTCTCATACCAGGATTAACATTTGCAGATACATTTCATGCTTCCCATTCTATGAGGCAATTAACTCTATCACTCCGCATTTCCTCCACAGCAAACTGCACTTCTTTCCCAGCAATGCTGAGATCCCTCTCATGTACATGCACATACATGGTGAAACCTGAATCTCTAGGATTTCTAGTCAGATCAAATTTCAGCATTGATAGTCATTCATTCACTCATTCATTCATGGAAAAAGATACATGGACTCCATCCTGCCCAAGTATGAAAGCTATTTTTTTCCGAGGCACACTGCATGCTGAGGCCAGTAACTGGCCTCCCTGTTTGGGATATGTGTCTTTTTTTAAAAAGTTCCTCTATTACATCAGCTCAGACAGCAGCTTGAAGAGAGCTTCCAAGCAGGAAAGCATATGATTTTTAGTTTGGCACTGTGATACTACTACTAATAAGAGCTTGGAAAGTGTTTGCCAGAATTCAGGGTTTTATATGAAAATAGCTGCATGCCCACATGAGTTAGTTTCTCTTAGAAACTTTAAAAATATATATATATATATATATTTGATAGCTTTACCCTGCACTGCCCAGCCACATTAAGCCACAGTAAACTACATTCTTATGGTTGTCATAACATTTAGCTCTATGTTGCTTGCAATGTGAACAATCTTTTAAGATATATAAGGTGCAAAATGCTGCCTTTATGTCTTTGAGTTCCTGCAATCTGCTGTAACATCCCAGTGCAATTACTGCTTCCAGCCACTGCCTCAGCCGACCAGAGGGCCCGGGCCAGTGACTCCGGGCAAGCTTGGCCACTGTCACTGGGGCTGCTGAGACTTGCCTTCCTCCCACTGCACTCCCCCTCCTCCTTCCCTATCCCAGCCTGTCATCAATCTTACTAAAATGACAGCAGACAGATGTTAGCCTTTGCAAAGATCAGATGAAATCTATGGCTTTAGGGCTGTTCACCAAGGAGCAGAGTAGTCTGCACCAGACACGGGCACCAGCAGCCACCTCCTCTGCATCAGCCCGCCCAGAATCGCTTTGGCAGCCATCACCGTCATCTCTGCACAGGCAACCAGCGTGCTGAAATAGATTTTGACAAACTTTAAAGTTTTAGCCTCTCCAAAGAGTGGTAGGTTTTTTTGGCAAGATTGCTCATTCTAAACTTTTGGGGGTAGAGCAGCTCCCTCCCTTTGCTTCCCCTCACTTTGCGTTCATCTGAGGTGAGGCTGGGAGGGGGCTTGTCCTTGCAGCCACCTTGATAAGCAGCTCAGGAGAGCCGAGGAACCGGGGGTTAATCTGCATTTGGTACGCTTGGCCCTTACGCATTCAGTAACCCAAATGTTGCTAGCAAAGGGGAAGGGAAAAAAAAAAAAAAGAAAAAAAAAAAGATGACTCCATGGCATAAATATGCTGTATGTGCCCTTGTCTCATGCAATTTCTTTACATCGATGTGCAGGAATATTTATCCCCAGTAGAAATGTTTAGCTAATCTGGTAAATGTCAAGCCATATGGTGTACATTGTAAGGATTTCATCAGGCCTTTTTAACTCTTTGTGAAAGTCTCTCCTCCTCTCGCTCTCTTTCTCTGCACTTTTTTTTTGTTGTTGTTGTTGTTGCTGTTTTTTCCTTTTTGCCCTTTGCTGCTGCCCAGGCAGAGCCTACGAGGAATGAGGCAGTACACATGGTATCATTAAAACATTAGCGAGATCTGGGGGGTGGTGTTTGCAGTTGACACCCCTTGCGCTGAGCTAAGAAACACTCTGTAATTTTTATCAGCAGTGACCTGCAGACAAAAATCACTAATAATTTCTTTTTAACAAACCGTCCACCCATACAATGTACAAAATTCCCAGGGCTACCTCATCTCTTATCACTTCCTTTGAATAATCAAGTCTTCACAACAAATAAACTGCTGTTCTCCGGCACTTTCAACTAAAGGAAACGTTTCTGTACAGTAACTATCTAGTGCATCTCTCAGAAAGATAGAGTGCAATTTACAATAAGCAATATCAAAAAAGAATAAACCGTTACGCTTGTGCCAATCCTTATTCATGGTTTTATAACAAGACATATCTGTTTTCTTCCTATAAATCTTGACTCTATTTTTAGAGTTTGCAAATAATGACTCCAGTGTTTGGCTGCCTGCCACTTCTGTGAAAAACTAGAATAGCCACAGTGGAAGACTATAATATTTAAAAGAAAAAAAAAAGAGAGAGAGAGAGAGATCTTGCTGAACTCTGTGGTCTCTAGCAGGAGAGACCGTGCAAGATAGCAGTAAGTGATGTCAATGGGCAGAACACGCCAGAGAAAGTAGGAACAGGCTTGAAGCTTGGCTGAGCTTTCACACCTCTTCCAGAATACTTTTACCCGAAACTGAGCTGCCGACGGCGCGTACCCACCCCGGCCCCTTGCAGGGCTCAGCGCAGCTCCAGCGGGCACACGCACCCGGAGCAGCCCCACGCCGCGGCAGCCTGCCGCTGCCGGGCGCCTTCGGGTCTTGGGGGCCGCTGGACTTGTCTGGTGCTTGCTGGTGGAGAGAGTCTCTAAGGGCAAAGGATTGCTGCAGAACAGCCCAGAAGGGGGGGGAAATAAAAACAGGAGAAACTACCACCTTTAGCCATAGTCTCAGGACATTTTGCGGTGGTGGAAGGCGAGGGAGGAGGAGCTGCAGGTCAAGAAAAGGATAAGATCTGGGTGGCTGGGAATGAGGAGGGAGAAAGAGGAATGTAGTGAAGGAGGTAGAGAAGGAAAAGCAGGGAAATGACAGCATTCAGATAAATTTAGCTCTGACTCCAAACTTCTGCGGGAGGGGAGGTGTTTCCTGCCCCAAACCTCTGAACTTTCTGAGATTCTCTTGTATCACAAGTGATTTACCTGTAAAGAGAACTGAAAAGAAAAAAGAGAAAGAAAATTGAAATAAACAATTCTCTGCTGTTTAAACAATCTTTCCATCTTACTCCCCCAGGGTCAAATGTTCAGACACAAGGACACAAGCAAGACAGAGAGAGAGAGAAAGCAAGAGTGAGAGAAAAGAAAAAGGAGGAGAGAAGAGAAGAAAGAAAAGAAAGAGGAAAAGAAATCACTTTAAAAATGGGATCTTTACACAAACGCATTAGCCCTAGTTTTCATCAATATAACAACAGTGTATCAACTGCTAACACAAAGTGCCTTCCCCAGATACCTGCCAGTTCCCTAATTCCAAAATATTTATTGGTACATTATACTTAACATGTCATCATTATTAAGGACACCGGCGAGTAATGGTACTACAGCTACCAGTGTAGTTGAGCTTTGTGTTACATGCAA
Organism: Rhea pennata; assembly: GCF_028389875.1. NCBI lineage: Eukaryota > Metazoa > Chordata > Aves > Rheiformes > Rheidae > Rhea > Rhea pennata. Next base: position 7,847,556 of record NC_084665.1, read on the forward strand.
GCATTTTGGGGAAAAGAGAGAGAGAGAGAGAGAGAAGACTAAGTTGTAAACACATTGTAAAAAAGAAGATGAGGAGCATTAATAATTAATCACCAAGACTTTTACTGTGAAAGCTATGAGATGAATGTATCTATTAGCCATGTATATTTAAAAAAAAATCTCACACTAATGTATTTCTAATAACAGCATTATCTGGCTATTTAGACAGCCCATGTCTGAGCAACCTCTCAATATTCAGGAAGTTGTAGACAAAGACTTTTGCAGTAGCCTTTGTGATTTTGTGTTATTTCCCTTAATTGAACCAGTAAGACCTGCACTCATGCACTCCTGACCTTTGCTCAGAAGGCCAATTTGAGATTAAGGTAGGCTGAAAGTAAGAAAAAGGGAGGTATTTTTAAAGAGCAGAAACATTTCCACAGTAATGGAAGACTAAGACTGATTTCAGTACTGGGATCCTTTCAGACCCCTAAACCACTGCTGCTAAGGAGATCTTTGAAAGGACTTTGGTGAAACAATATAGCATCTTGATTTTCAGAAAACTTAAATTCACTCAGCTTTGTGCTGAGTGTTCTGGGGCTTGTAATAAAGACGAAACCCATGACTTTGAGTCATTGATGTATTTACAGTCTCCCACTAGGACATTCAGAAGTCCCTTAGGAAAACTTATGCAAGAGCATAAAATATGTCATTTCAGATAAATGATTCTTTGTGGTTCTTACATTATTCTGGTCGAGTACTGAAAGTTGCAATACTTAAGCCATATGTGGTTGCCAGAGAGTGAATGAGATGGACTCCTCAGTGGGAGAAGACCCAAAGTGATCTGGGAAAAGATAGGAGAACAAAGGTTTTGATTACAATTGTGGACATTATGCCAATGTAGTACAGAGATCCTCCTACATAAAGAAAGACACTGTGCCAAAACCTAGAGGAATGGTAAAGGCCCATATGAAAAACAGACCACACAGGGGTTTTTGTTTGTTTGTTTTTAATGTGAACTTATTCCATGTGTCCTTAGGCACACTAATAATCAGATACAAAGATTGCCTGGTAGGTTTACCATAATCTGGAGATCCAAGGTCTACTACTACTTGTTCTCCTGCCTCTGTAGGTTTGCGGCTGCAGGAGAGCCTCCGTATCATATGCCTTGATTCTCACCAGGCTATACATGAGTCAGCCCAAATTAAAAAAACAAAAAAAAAAAAAAAAAAAAGAAAGAAAGAAAAACACTGAGAGAAGTGATATGGGGTTTTCTCCTTGTGATTCCTTTCCCCCATGCATTCCATAAGGCCCCAGTTGATGTTTTCACACACAGAGGCTGGAAGTACAGAGGTGTTCTTTCCCCTAGAAGCAAGAGGCAGGAAAGAGGAGAGGGGACAGGAGGCAAATAAGGGGTTGGAGACCCGTTGAGGTAACTACTCGGCACTTTTGCAGTGCTGTATACAGAAATCTCACAACCAGATCCAGAATATTATTTTTCCTTCAGCTGCAATGCTCAAACAGGGCTAATCACGCTGTTCTACACAAGGACATCCACGAAGTCAGAAGGAATACTTCAAGCAGTGCAGCTGCGGCTAAAAGACTGAGCAGTTGCTGCCTACAACGCAGATTTAAAGGCTGTTCCCTCTATTTACACATGTAGATATTGTAATGCTGCTATGCAAACAGTTCTCTGTGGACTTTTGGTTGTGGATTTTATTATAACACATTCCCGACTATGAACGGCACCATTCCTCTGCAATATCTGCTCTTGTGCCCTTTGCGCTTTACGTTCTGACTCTCCTCTATTTTTGCTACTTTTCTCGCTGGCATGATTAAAAAAGTAGGAAATGAACTTTCTCTTTTTTCTCTAAGTGATGCTTGCAGCATGTGAGCTGCAGATTCCCTGAACTTTGCAGCCACTGGAAACACAAACAGTATGTCAACTTGTTCCAGTCTTTGCAAGAGAATTCAAGGTCAAGCTGACCAGTGAACTCTCGTATTTAAACAGAGTAAGTCAATGCTCATCTATAGCACTGAATCTGCCTCTAGGAAAGATGTTAACCCTGTGTGGGGCCTCTAGACAGCACAGTCTGTGTCATGGCTTTTAAAGCAGTACTGCTGCTGTCAATAACAGCTGGACATACTGCATATGTCTACCAGGCCTAAACAAGTGTCCCTTCTTTGGACGTTCACTGTGCACAGGAGGCTCTCAAGGGGTTAATACATGCCATTCCTGAGTTCAGTGAAGGGACAGTGAGAGCCAAACAGCGGGAATTTCAGGATGTTAATAGCCTGTTCTCTTCCGATTGGCCCAGAACGAATGCAGGGTACAGTAAATTGTCCTTGTCAGCTTAGCTCACATGATGATATGCTTTATTTCTAGACATGCCTTGAATCTGTCCCTTGAATTTATGTTCAGAAAATAAACACTTCCAGACGGCAATAAAGCATTCAGTTGTAGCTGGCTGTTGCACAGTCTCAAGCCAACCAAAGCCATTTGCTTTAGAGTGTCTAGAGCTTGCAAAGCTTCAGTAGTATGCTCCTGTTTCCTTCAGCTCATGCTCACATTAGCAAGTGCCTCCTTTGCACCAGAGGGGATGTCCCACCTTACTTAAGAAAGCTCCAGAGAGTTTCACATAGGTTCCATGTGGGCATTATCCCGAAACACAGCATCAGACCATCTCACGCGTGCTGACCAGAATACGCAACCCTCTCGTCTTTTACAGCAAGCAACACTGAATCAGGGAAAAGAGAAAAAAATTCAATGGAAGTAAGTTGCAAAATAAAGATATCAGTGATTCAGGATATGAATTTCCTACCATAAAAAGCTAAATTAAACAGCTGTTACATTTTTGTCTGATGTGGCTAAGGGAACAACTGGTGGCTGGCTGATTTACTGATTAGGAAGGTTGTATGCAATAATCTCCAGGTGTTACTGATAAATGCCCAAATAGAGCTGCAGTGTTTGTTTGCAACCAGTAATTTTTATGGCCATCCTCTCTCTCCACCTCACTTCCCCTCAATAACACCAGTTTATAACTGCATAGTTGCAGTATAGGGGAGTTTGGCAAAAATCAATGGTAAATGCGCATAAGAGACAACAAAAGAGCAATACAAATAGAAAAGGCCTCGTTACAGCTTTAGTTTATTAGAGGTGAGTGGATATTAAAATACTTTCTGCAACCCAAAGGCATTATAAGAAGATATACAAAGTTATACATTCAGGGTTGGGCAGCCATACTCAAATGTCATACCTAGAGGATGCCTGAAGAGACCAGGGCATCAGGTGGCTTTCATTTTGTTCCGGTTTGACATAACACAAGATTTCTACTCAAGTACACTTCTACTCAACAAAGCACAGTGAAAGGGAAACTTAAGCCTATGTCAGTAGACATTTGGCAGATGTTTCGCTTAAATATGCACTTTGGAGCACAACCTTGGACACAATAAGCGCTCGGTTCAGAATATATGACAATTTATCCTCCGAGGCGGTAAGTGATGCGACACGCTGGCTTCAGCAGCAAGCCCTCTGATAAAGGGTCCTTCCTCCCCCCACCACGGCTGCTCTGCCCTGCTCCTGCGCTGCAGTCCAGCATCCCCTTGGGCATACCGATACAATTCTCCACGACCGTAAAGCAGACCCAGACTGCTGCAGAGACAGCGTTTACGCTGCCGCCCTGGAAGCAGTTGCACCAGCACGGCTGCAGGGCCGCGGGCACCATGCAGGGTTGGGCAGGATTACAGAGGGGCTGGAAGCCAACGTTGCTGTGATGGGAATGTTTGCTATCATTACTCTGACTTAGGAGCAGTGGCTCTTTATGCCTGTGTCTTAGGGATAGGGTAACCCACTGGTCAACACTTGCTAGAGGTCCTGCTCTGTTTACACAGCTTGTGAAGAAAATGAGTTTCTTCCACCCCTAGTTCCAGCCCTTGATCAAGCTATAGCAACTCACAGCTTTGATTTAGCAGATCCCTTTTCTGATCCTGGGTTTGTCCCTTGAGACTGAGGCCCATCACATCACCTCACAGGAGAACAAGGTGGTGATATTATTGCTATACATGCACTAGTCTTGGTCCAGTCTTTTCAGGTGACGACCAGTAATGTTTTCCTTCAGAACAGATCAGCTTCAGTACAGCCAGGGCTTTCTGTGCTCCATAAACCTGTACAGGACCAGAAGCAGCTTGTTTATATTCTGAAAGAGTTTTGATAGCAAAATCTTTTGGTAAGAAATCTGGGAAACTGCAGGGTGACAGGTACTGTTCTGTTCTAGATTATAAATTTGCGAAGTGATAAGGATGTAAAAATAGGAATACTCCAGGTATCAGGCTGGAGCTCGGTTCAGAGTAAATTCTCATAGAACACTTGTTACTGAGAATAGCTAGGCCGCTACATTTATGAACTGGCAAAAGATGGGGGTGATTACTGAGGCGGCAGATACCTTGCCCTACGGATGGGAAGCAGGGAAGGTGGGCAAACGGACCTAGTGAGGGAGACAAGCACGGAGCCTGGTGGCAGGTGGGTTTCACAGGGGCCAGTCTCCAGGTGAGACACACACTGGAAAGGCATTCGACTAGAAGAGCTGAACTCTTGCTGAGCCACTTCTTTCCTTTCCCCCATAGCACCAGGCCAGACATCGCAGAGGCAGCAGGGATGCAGAAAATGTTCTCATTGCTGGTTCAGCAAGGGTGTTGAAAAGCTTTTACAATTTCACAGGAAGCCAAAGGGCAATTATGCTTAAGCCTGCCCCCCCCCTTTCCTTTTCTCTGGCTATCTCGCTTTCTTGTGTTTCTCATTCACTCTCATTCCCATCCTTCCTTTCCTCTTCTCCTCCCTTGATCCCATTCAGGGACTCCAAAGGACTAATTCAGCACAGCACTGGCAGAGATAAGTTAAAACAATGAGCAGATTTGCAATTAGGGAGAGTTTTAAGGATGGGGAATTGTGCATGTTTTACAGTCGTCTCTTACTGGTGATTGGGACTTTATCTTCACTAGATACAGCTCTTTCATTAGTTCTCACAGCTCCACCCTCATGCATTGAGTTAAATTCCACATTCTCACTGCAATGTTGCTGTATTTCAAACATATCCCATTGAAAAAAAAAATACCATAAAAATGTACACTGTACTTTGGCCAGGACTGATTATCGATGATGTACATGCCTTTAAAATCCTGTGTTAATGAGGTATCCTTATTACCATAATCAAACATGCTTAGAAACTTGCCACAGATAAGCAAAATTCTTTACATTCTTTGCTCTGCACTTTCTTTTGGCATCTCTTCCCCATCCCCCTTTGCAACTGCTTAGCTTCTGAAGGTTAGGGACTGGTAGCACTGGAAATTAAAGTCCTCTGTTTACCCACAGAAGTAGAAACAGTCAAAGCTTCCTTACTCTGCTGCAGAAATGACCTGAACACTGACCTGAAGAGACCACCCTCCTGAGAGAGGAAAGGTCACTGAGCCTCCATACAAGATCTGCTCAGGGGATCCTCTGAAGAGAGAGAGAGAGGGAGATTGCAAATCATCCAAACTGTGCCAAATTATGTGTGAAGGTTTTGTAATGCAGACTACTGTCCACCAGGGATTAAATTAAGAACATCAAACCCAACACAGAAAAAAAAATCATTTTATACCTAAATTTGACTTGTGGTGTTTTATTTAATGCATTTTATCAACCTCCATGTCCCAAAACATCTCACCACGAGAAAATACTTAAATAAATTCTGCAATTTGTGGAGAAGGCCATATAAATTTAGCATGAAAGACTCTCAATTTGCTCATACATACTATGGAGTCACTAATACACATCAGGGAGGCAGCCATTCCCCTTCATCCCAGAAATGACCTATTCTCTCTGTATTTACAGAATATCTGCCTAAATGGCACAAAAAACTTGATTTAAATGTTACTGATCTGACATGAATCAGGTGATGGTTATCACAGCAAAGTTAGAAATCTCAGATACAGGAGGTTGCACATCACATGTCAGCATCTGCTGCTTTTTATCCTGAGACTGGACTATTTCGTCTGAAATTACAAGACATAACAGGATTTCTTATATATCTAACACCTCTTTACACAAATATACATCTTACTACTTGTTTTTTTTTAACTTAAGAACGATGGTTCTGTTTCACTGTAGCTTTTAACATGTAGATTTTCTTAATTTTAGATTTATTTCTAAGATGTGAGATTAAAAAAGACACAATCTGCAAGGATAAGGGGAAAAAAAGACTAAAATCCCTCATGGAAGGTTATGAGACCTAAACATTTCAAAACACTTACTGTTGCCTCTTTGACGGTTCCATCAGGGCTATAATAATATATCAGCTGCGTTCTTAGGGCTCAGCTAAGCCTTACACAACTAGAAGTGCACTGCAGGAAGCTTTCTTAGTCATAAATGGTGTATATTGCCATTTTTTTGAGAGTGTCAAACAGAGGCAACGGTTGTATGGTCTTGTCTGCATGCTGGCTGGTCAGCTTTCAGATCTGAAACTCCCCAAGTTATTTAGCTTTGGTGATGTCACCAAGAGCCTTTTAACTGCCTTTTGAACTGGTGTGAAAGGAAAGGGAGAGCTTCTTCCCCCCTGCACCAGGCACTATGATTAAGACTGTGTAAAACTTGCAGATTACCTGATAGTCCATTTCTGTGGAGAGCTTTCTCGGAAACCACTTTTCTGCCACCTGAGGACAGCAGGGAAGAGTGTTGACTGGTCGCTTTGTCTTATCACTCCACTTGCAGAATACCCAGGCAATTTATATGTTTTCACAGAGAAGCAGCTAGGATTGTATCCGTGAGCACACCTTTCACTTCTCTGGGCACATCCACACAGAGCAACAGAGATATTTCAGATATCTCTGTGCCAGTAGAGCAAGATCATACAGAGCTCCCCCCTTTTCTCCTTTTCTGCTTTGTATAAAGAAACATTTACTGTAGAGTGTCTCACATTCCACCCGAGTGTCCTAAAAAACATGCTAAAATGCCAGAGGTTTTCTCTGGCTTTTTAAAGTGTGAAGGGGAGCAATCCCCAGAGGAGTCATTAGGGAGAGCTCCACCTTAGACTCTCCTGCAGAAAGGTGGACAACATATTTATTTGCAAGGAGGAAGATATGACCCTATTCATAGGGATGTTCTAAAAAACTCACATTTTTGAGCTGTTTCATTTTGTTTTAAATGTATGCATAATCCCAGAACAACTCCAGGGTCTGGCAGAGGAGTCCTTTTGCTGCTTAGATAGCTGAGTGCTAAACCAATAAAATTTATGTCTAACGGGATCTTTGTGTATAATCTCATGTTGGAAGACTCTGGGAAGCTTAGACTCCAGTAGAGCTGCTGGCCGTGGAAGGAGTTCAGCAATTCACCGGAAATATTTAACCTCCAAAGAAGTCGAGACCTCACTACTTCTGTGAAGATTTCCTTTCCCATGAATTTTATATTGCATATATCCTCATGCTGTTTGTGAAAGTAAAGCATTTATTACCACTATTTATTTTACAGCTGGGAAACTGAGGCATCAGGCTTGAGCTATTTGCTTATGGTCACACTAAGACCTTAAGATGAGTCAAGTCCTTGAGGACAGCGGCAGCTCCTTTACTGCCAACTCACACCTTTGGGGCAATTCCTTTTTCTTGTAAAACCAAACCAAACCAAACCAAACCAAACCAAAATCTTGGTAGATAGAAAGATAGCACAAAATAAAAAGCTGAAGAAAATTCACACTTCTGAATATACGAGATCTGATTGCTAAACTTATTAGAATGCTTGTAATCAGAGCATAAATGTGTAAATAGAATATATTGAGAGCAGCATATTCCCTATAGATCTAAATATATATATATATATATAAAATTTATATTAAACAATAACATTCCAGCTCTCCAAATAACAGTACTCAGTTAAACTTATTCTCCAAATATGGGTATCCATTAGCACACTGATTTCAGTGGCTAAGTATCAATACATGTGTGAAGTACAGTCGCTGAGAATGTGTGTGTTATTTTAGAAAGCGAAACAACATCTTCTACAACATAATATTATGTCATTAAAGCTCTTGATACTTGTATCATCCTCTGTATTGATCTATTACGATTACTTGTGACCTTGTAAGGCAGTAAAATCCTATAATTTCATATGGTAGAGGACCCGATCCTGTTTTGGAGTTTTGATCCAAAGCCCGCAGATGCACCCAGTGGTCTTTCCATTCAGTGCAACGTGTTTCAAGTCAGGCTTTTGTCTGAACAGCCAAACGTCTCACATAGAGATATGTGGATTTGGCCTTATAATCCGACAAAGTACTTGGCTAGAACACTCCCTATTAAAAAGTCAGCATTTGCCAGTAGTTACCACACAATTATAGGGATGACTGTAGTATCTCACACAAGACAGTGTGGGAACTGCAGGTTAATGGTATCTCTTAATGATGATGGCTGTAATGTAGGTTAATGGGATCATCTTTTCTTTTCCCTCGGAGAATTGGTGAATTCTTCCATCCATTGACATTATTTTTAGTAGCAAATGAAGAACTTGTTTCAGATCTGGAAATATTTTCACCAGTAGGTATGCTTTTAGTGAAGAACCCGTTCAACTAACTAAAACCAAAATCAGTGTGATTTCCTCTAGCCGGGTTGATAAAGGCTCACCGGGCTGGAAGGCACAGCACGTATACATCGAAGCCTGTTTGCCCTGGTGTATTTGATGCTGCCCACGTTTCTCAGAGCCCGTCTGTTGGTTTCGTGCTATAACTTGCCTAGACTCCGATGCAGCTCACTGAGCTGAACCGAGGTCTTGTATGTGCTGAAGTCCACCGGGTGGGACATCAGGGGCTACAGCAGCTTTTTGCAATGTACTTTGGGGCCTGAGTTTTAAGATCTGAAGACAGATCTTACTGGCCACATCTTTGTCGCTGCCTATTGCTGCGCTGGCCCTGCATGTGCTGCCCTTCAAGCCTTCCTAGCGAGGACGCTGGAGGGCACAGGCTGTTTTTCTCCATCAAAAACCAAACTTTGCTGAGTTATCAGAACAAGGCACGCCTGGCTGTGAGCTTATCAACTGGAGGAAAAAAAAATGCAGAAGAGCACATGGATCTCCCCACGTTCCTTATGCGCTGCGCTGAGGCCCCAGCCCGGGAGCAGAAAGGGGAGGGGGAAAGACGGCTTTTCAGACGCAGGGACTCGCTTAGCCCTGGGTGCTGGTGAGCTCCAGCCGGCCGGCCAGCTGGAACCCCATGCCGAGCAACGAGCAACTCCTCCACGGGACCCCGGCAGCCCTGTTCTTGGGCACTCCTTTTCTCCTCCTCCCCCTTGCTTTTACTCCCCCCCCCCCCTTTAATCCTCACTTTGGCCCAGATGTCACAGCTCCAGAGCTGAGGACCGTCATCTGCAGGCTGCTGCTCCGGTAGCCCGGCCGTGAATGACACTCCAGTCCTGCGCTAATTGCCCTGCTGCAGCTCGGCTATCAGCCAGCCCCCGGCTCCGATTTACTGATTGCCGACGTGACCTGAGTGAGCGAGCAAGCATGCAGAGGTCAGGGCTCGGCGGGGCCAAGTTCAAGGGCACAGACTGGTACAGACGTATAAACAAGGGAATGGTATGTAAGCAATAAAGACATAAAGGTTAGGATCAGGGCTAGCAGTACAATAAACAGCTGTGATAACCCAGTTTGTTTATAGATAAGGAATTTACTGTAAAACCCGCAACGTGCAGGATTCATTCGTTAACGCTTTAAGGGACGTGTATTTTTAGATCTTCTACTATTTTTTTTTTCTTTTGTGCACTATGTAAATATCTCCGAACATCTTTATTTCCCTTTTTTTTTCCTTTCTTTTTAAAATCAAGCTTGGGAAATGCAGAGTCATCGCATTAGTTAGAAATCTTTCCCACCAAAAATCCCTCCAAACAAGCCAACACTGTTCCATGGGAGTTTAAAATTGCTGCTACAACAAATTCAGAAAGGCAGATAGCCTGGTCCTTAATACTTCAGCTTCCTATTAAAACACCCATATTTCAAGCAAGGAACATTCCTGTACATCCCATTTTTCCTAATTTAGTTTTAATAAAAGTAAGTAGAGTAAGTACAACTTCATTAAGGCTCTTGTAAATTTTGCACACTGTATGTTTTTCTAACTTTACTTTTAAAATATATTTAAGAGAGTAGCCAAGCATTCTGCGAAATTACTACAGTGCTTCTTAGCTGTCCTGTGAGGCTCCCATCAGAAGTACAATATATTGTACTGTAACTATTGATCCAAATGGCTACATTTCTAAAGCAGAAAATGATTGTGTAGTGAAAGCAGTGCAGAGGTGCAGTAAAATGCCCTCAAGTAGATAAAGACATAAAGATTAAAGTCACCCTGCAGATTCCCTTTAACTCCTCCAAATCCACTGTGTAATGTGTTCTTTTAGGATAAATCAAAAACTTTGTACAAATTAACATGACAGGTGCCAATGTTCATAAATAAGATTGCTCCTCACCATCAGGAGGATCAGGGAAAGTTTACTTTGCTTTAAATACATGAAAAAAAAAATGTTAATTAAATTCCCAGATGTGAAAGGAACATCTGAATATCTAGAAGGCAAAATAACACCCCAAAATTTGTCAGCCAGAACACGTATTCAGGATAAGAAATTGAGACTTCAGTGCACGGGATGCCCTAGAGTGTTAATACCAACAATTTTCAGTTCTGTGGTTAGTCTTCAATAAAGTTTAAATCATCTTAAAAAGAAAATACATAGACGGGATTCAGCATAAACTCCTTCGTCTCTACAGCACCAACATGCCTTTTCTAAACTTAAGGATAAACTCGTTAACAGCATAGTTGCTGTTATTAGCACATAACTTAGATACGACTTGTAAAATAGAATTCAACTGCAAGACAAATATACTCGCCCTTGCATTGCTTTCACCTTCATTCTTGAGATACTTTTTGTTACCAGTGGTCTTCATCACCGTTACCTTCCTGTTAATGACATATCATGACCGGAGGTGTGGGACAAGTCTCCCAACGCGTTTCTACAGCATGTGTCTAGGGCTCTTGAGTTTCTATGTAGCTGAATTAATAAATAACAATAAAACACCAATAAACCATATCAATTTATGCCTGTTCTGAGCCAAATTCTTATTTGGTTTGTTTCTGCTTGCACTATATTCAGTGGATAAGCACTCAAGGTGAAATTTTTTCCCCCGATCGAGCCAACGGCCAAATTCTCCAGGATAATAAGGGAACTGGGTAGATCCTAAATAGATAGATCTTTGAAGAAGGAAATCTTTCAGTCTCTGGCTCTTGGCTGTTTCTGTACACAAATAAGATATTTTGTATATGTATGGACTTCGGGAGCTCTGCCACTGAAAGAATCAGTTGATCAAAACATCCTTATAAGTCAAATTCTGGCCTTCTATAGCTCTGGTCAAAAGACAGATGGATGAAAAGGCATTGCTAATGCAAACCCCTATCATGCCTGGGGCCTTTCCCCTGTGCAATTATCCTGCCTGGATTATTCCTCCAGGACTGTGACTGATTTACACACTACAGGAGTGTGTCTCATCTGGGAAGAGAGCACAGCTTTTTAATCATTCTCTGTATTGTGGTATCACCCTCAGGGTTTCGGTTAGGGCTCAGAGCCCTGTTGTGCTAGGTGCTGTACATTGCAGAAAGACGAGATAGTACCTGCCCAGATTGCTTACAGTCTACCTAATAAGTTGATACAAACAGTTAGATAGAGGGAACACAAAGTAACAGTGCAATGGTTGGAATTAAAATAATTAGCATTTGTCATAGCACCTTACCTGCCTTGCCATCTTCAAGGGTTTGGAGGTATCACTGCCAGAAACCAGTTCCAAGTGGTGCAGGCTGGTGTGGATTTTGCGGGGAACTGTAACGACAAAGCCTGACAGTGCTGGTTGCAATCACCGTCTGACAGGCCACAAAAAGGTGGTATTTTAGGAAGAGCCCCAAGTAGGAGGACAAGTCTTTTGTGAGGCATATGACAGGAAAGAGGCAGCGGAGGAAGGAGCCAAGGAGGGCACCAAGGTGAGGTGAAGAGGACTATGTGCGTATTCAGATCCCCAGATGTGTCCCAGCTCCCCTGCCTGATGGGGGCTTCCACGTCAAGTCCCCTCACTGGGGCCCAGGCGAGGAGTGAACTCTCCCCATTGCCTGTCCACCTTCTCTGCAGGAGCGGGAGATAGAAGAGGGACAGTACGAAAGCACAGGTTTGGGCCACTCATCTCCAAACACCATGACACACCAAGGCAAAACCATCCATTACAGGTATGGCAGGTGGCTCTAGCAAGGCATTATCCTACGACAAGGTAGGTCCCTGGAACCGTGCCTTCACTGCCACCGAGCGAAAACCAAAAAGGATCCTGTCAGCTTAGTCACAATTCATTTCCAAAGCCTCCAGTTACTACAGAGGCATTTGATCTGCAGAGAGAAAGGTTTTGAGTGAAGCGCTGCCGTACGCCTATGTTCTTCTCACTTTGGTCACATACCCCTGAACCTCTCAGAGACTGAACTGATGACAAACACAAGAGAAGAAACAGATAGATTGGACAAGATGCCTCTAGGTCCTAGCACCAGCATCTTATTTCATCCTACACATGTATCTGAGAAATACATCACTGGAGGGGGACCCTTGCTGGCCACAGGAGGGATCATTAGTGCCTTGAGCTGGCCTTCAAACTACTGGTTTTGCACTTAGAAGAAATGAAGAACTGTAGGAGGGAGGAATAAAAAAAGATAAATACACAGTTTTTGTCCCCTCAGATAGGTAACGTATGGCGGGGTCACATGCGTGTTTGATGGTTACAATGTGTTTTCCTTTTGAAATTGGCGGTCCTTGCTATTACATGGCAATTATTTGTGAATTCAGATTTACGAGACTCCTTGTCTGACCAATAAAACCAGGAGGGAAATATAGAGATGTCCATAAATGACATATTTTCATGCTTTGTGCAGCCTGTCTCTGCGAAGCACTTTTGAGCAGCTAAGCAATTTACATCTAATAGCAAAGTGTTTTTTAATCAGTCAGATCAATTTGTGAAGAATTGGTACATTAGGTATAGCCATATAGCAGAGATTCTTATAGCAAAGGTTTAGAAGTAATTGCTCCCTGACCCAATGAACACTGTATTACTATAGAAGTTTGTATTCTATTAAGAGTTAATAAGTGACCAAAATCTAGACTAATACACTGTCAGGGTTCATTATCATTACAGGTTCTTGCTATTTTTCCAGTGCCTTTTGCTCTGCCCTTCTTGCTACATATGGAAAACCTATATCAAGATGGTTGTCATGGCAATGAAAAGATTTGCATGTGTCTTATCTATCTATTTAAATACCTTCTTATGGTTTATAACTACCATAATACATCCCTCCAGCCCTGCTCATTGCTAATTTAGAGCTAGCCTAGTGTGTCTGAGGTCAGTGATACCATCTAAAGCATGTTGTCTAGACAACTCTGAAGCTACTGTCCGTGGGGTAATTGTTTTATGCAAATAAAAAGTACAATGGTGACATGTTCATCCACCACTTGTGCAATCTGGTTGAGCCGTGTTGGACTGTACGCAGCAAATTTGTAATCATGTGCCCTGTGAACATGTTTGGGCCTGTGTTGGACAACCGCAGCCCTGTCACAGTTTGCTGAGCTGGGTCGGGGGGGAGGTCTTTTTTGTTCGTAATTTGCTTAGGTTGGGCCTGCAGTTGTTTCAAGGTGAGGCCGATACTCTAAGAAAAGACACTATAAAAATCTATAGTGTCCGTGTGCACCCTTGTGCACATGCGTGTGCTTGTGCATATAAAATTTCAGTGAATTTAAGACCACCTACTGAACCCTTTATCTAAATATGCCAGCTTTGGAAGGGTCAATGAAGAATTTCTGTGTGCTTAGAACCATGGCAGGAGCACATAAGCCACTGCGTTTGGGGTTTTTGGTGGGGTTTTCTTTTGGTACCAATGGTCTTTTGGGTGACTGGGATGGGTATTAAATTTTTAAAACAACCTGGTAAAGATTTCAATGGGTTTGACTGAAATGATCCAAACTCTGTATCTACTACAAATCTAAGTTCTTCCTTCCTCTATGTCTTTATAGCTTTATACATTTCCATCAACATACACTGGATTGAGAGTGCTTTTGAAAAGGCAGAGTGTAAGAAAAGGAAATATTTTACACGCACAACAGAAACTGCTCTTCATCAACAGAGAGTGTAATACCTGTTTTGCTCTGCTTCTTTCTTTTTTTCTTTTATCTTTTTCTCCTTCAGGAGCTCATGCTTTGCTGCTACATTCAAATGGCTGCAAAGGTAAATATGGCTATTACTGCATAAATCCATAATGCACACAAGACAGCATGCAGTTTGAAAACACAAAGAGAGGTAACAACAACAACAAACAAGAAAGACTGTCACTGAAATCCTAAAAACAGATTGTTTCTTTCCTCTTTGATCTCCTTGATTCAGGGCTGCAGCTTTTCAGGACATCCATAGATTTAAACTATTTTTTAAAGTATTTCAAAAACTATTAAAGATTTACTTTCTAGCAAACTGTATACTGATGTTCACAGAGACTAACAATAAAATAGCGGAAATGTGTAATAATTTGGTAATTGATGAACTTGTTATCACTACCTTTGTATTGCTTGACCAGGCTTACAAACTCAAAATATTTTTTTCCTCAAGATCATTTATATTAGTATTCATAGCCTTAGGAAATGCTACGTATTCTTGCAGTAGTAAGTCAGGAACCATTTACCCTGCCAATACAGTTCGACAATGTTTACATGCAGGACTACATTCATTGTTTGACTGATCTGTAAGGGGTAGATTTTCTATTGCATTTCAATAGCTCATCTACTTCAGACTGTTGTGAACTTCCTAAAGATGTGGTTTCATTTATAAGAGCAAATCTTGGAGTGCAGTAATCTGGAATTGAAGTTTCAGTGACAGATTTATCCAACTAGCACTTTGCATGAGGCATTAGTGCAAACATTATTTTATATATGTGTGTGTGCAAGTATGTGTGTGCGTGTAGATAGAGCTAGAGATATAAATATGTGTATATTATATATAATGTATATATTACAAAACCTTCCAAAGATAATTTCTGCAATCTAGTAAACTAAGGATTTCAAGTCGAGCATCAGTTTCCGGGTGTTTTTCATAATGGATTTCACAGCAGATGACCTGACAGCTAATCTCATGATCTGAATTGCGCTTTGCGGCACATATACAAACACACCGCCGCCAAACACTCAAAGGCTCGCACCGCTTTCACATGACACGTCTGCGAGTTAGCGCTGCGAATGTCCAGAGGTCCAGACTGACCTCCTCACCTCCCGTCTGGGAAACATTCCCAGCCCCGGCAGCTCATTCTTGCCGGCAAACAGAGCAGGACCGCCGGGCACTTTGTGAAAGGGGGGAAGAGACCAGCCCCGAATGGAGCGTGTCTGGTGCAACAATGACAGACAACGCGCGTGAATAGGGTGGCAAACCGGGCTCCTGTTAGAGGGGCCGCGAGCATCCTCCCTGCCCTGCCCTCCCCTCCTCCCCCTGCCTTTGCTGAGCGTTTGTTCCCCTTTCACTAAAATACTAGACCCCGCAGCTGCACTGAACGGGCGGCTGGAGTCAGCGGTTGCTGCGCTGCAGAGGGCGAACGCAACGGCTGGCGGTGCCTGTCGCTGTAGTAATTTTTCAGGTCTTCTTCCCTCATTGCCCCACCTGCTTCGTGTGCAGAGGTACTGCTAAAAATGGTGGCAGGAACACAAGCGAGGCCATGCGAGTGGGGGCTTTGCACCTGCACTGGCGCGAGAGCAGAAGCAAAATCCTTACTCTGCGCCTGGCCGCTGGCCTCCGTTTGTGGAATTTCTTGAGGAGCAGGGCAATCATTGCATTAATTAAGTGCAGGGTTTGGACCTGGCTTTACTCCTCTGCTCTAAGCCACAGTTAGCAAAAGGAAAAGGAAAAGGAAAAAGAAAAGGAAAAGGATAAGGAAAAGGAAAAGGAAAACCTCTAATCACTGTGATGTTCTCCATCCCATCTAATTCATAGCAAAGGCAATAACTTACTTACCAGTGAAGATAAGATAAATGCAGTATGGACTAGAAAGTTTTACAGAATACAGCTAAGCTCTCATCTTATTTATACTCAGTCATATCCAGAGAAATTCTTCTGAAATCACTGCGGGGATGAAGGTAAGAAAGATCAGTATCCTGCCCAGAGTAATGTAGCATTTTGGAAAGTCTTTGAACACAAGTATTGCCATTTTTCTCCTTTTTGAGAACATATATCATTTCACTGGAAATATTCTATTAAGTAGAAAGCATGTTTTTATATGAGCACTAAACTTGACAGTGATCATTAGGTCTACAAGATGAGCCTTCGGTACTCCATTTAGTTTCCCTTCCAGTGCACAACAGCGCAAAACATAACAAAATGAAGACATTATGGAGCCACAGCAAGTAGAGTATGCAACCTTTCTCCCAAGGGGCTCTGTGATCTTCAAGACAACCATTCTGGGTGTTGAATCAAAAGCAAGGGAGCTACAGTGAGGTAACCTACAGCATACTTCTTAGCAACTTTGAATTTCTCATCTTGGAAACTCAGTAGGAACTCTATTTCTACATCTGTGAATTTACCTTGGGAAGGTAGTGCCTGAGGATGAGAGGAAAGGCTGAGACTGCTAATACGTACAGAATTCTCCAAAGACTGAGAGCTTTCTGGATCAAAGATAGCTTCACTGACTGATTTGTCTATCTACACTTTTCTGTCTGCAGAACCCAATATGGGTCTATCTGCAAAATGAAACCTCTTGGTCATCTCTTTGATTATTTCCAGGAAGCGTGTTTTGGACGTGACTTGAGTTACACTCGGAGTGACCTACTCAGACCTCTATGAGCAGCTGATTTAAGCCAGCTAAAAAACTGATAGATGATCACAGTGAGACACAGGAACGTACCTATCATGATGACCCAGAGTCTAAGAGAAATCATGCCATTTCTGGATAACAGAAAACCGTCCCCACAAAATACGCTTAACTCATCCTCGTGGACTGTATGGTCTCCTCCCAACACTCCTGGCTGTGCTCTCTATTGAAAAGCCCTTTGCCAGCCCGGTCTGGACCACCCGGCAAGTGTGCGCGATGCAAAGGTAGGACCAGACGGCATGGAGGAAGCAGGGCCAGGGCAACCAAGGGCAAGCCGCACAGGGAGAGGCATTACTAGAAGGGAGATCTCAGGGGAGGAAAAGGCGAAGACGATGCCGGTGGTGGCAACCACTGCGGCCGGCTGAGCCCTTCTGCCAGCACATCCCCGTGGGGACGGGGGCAGCTGCGGGTGAGATAAAGCAGACTACAGACTGCTTTATCTCATGCAGGGGGCCAGCCCCCAGATCAGAAGAGTGTAGAAGTGGTTTGGAAAAGCACCGTTTCCCCCACCACAAACATCTGGGCCTTTTCTTGAGTGTGTTGTGGGCAGAGTCACGTACCTGGCCCTCAACCTTCAATGCCTGAAGGAGAGCTCAGACACCAACGCTTACATCACTGCAAACTGATAAAAACACAGCAGGCAGGGGAGGCAGGAGGTTAAAATGAGAAATACAGGTTTTTATTTTATTTTAAAAGCAAAGCTCTATCTGTTTAGAGCCAATACTTCTATCGCAAGTAGGAATTTCGAACACTTAACGGGAGGGGGCACATTTCCAGTTAAATGCAGTGAGATGCGTGCGCCGGACAGCAGGAACGTGGCTCTTGCTCTGGGGCTGGTAGTAACACCACCACCACACACTGCTGTGGCCAGGCTACCGTCCTGCAAAAGAGAGTGTGTTTGGGGGTATCTCTGCACACTGCCGCCCACATCTCCTCCCGCCACGAGGCGGGCGCAGGGGAAGGGGACGAGCTCGTGCTTGCAGCCAGTGAAGTTTTAGCCTTGTTGCACCTTTTAATGCAAGTAGATCCAAATAACGGGGCAGTAATGAACTGTAAACGGAACAAAAATGAATATATTATTAATGCTGCTTCCAGAAGGGGATAAAAGGGATCAGCAGCTATATCCCACGGTGCAGCTGAGAACCAACACGCCGACCAGGCAGACATGCAGAGGCCACTCGCTTTCCATAAGGGAAAGAAAAATCCCTTGCAAAGGTGAAGAGTGTGGTTTTAACCACACTCACAGCCTCACATTCATGAGTCCCTGCCCACCGGGTTTCCTTCCAGCAAACTGTGCCTCCTTTTAAATGGTGTAATTGCTCGTAAGAGGCACAGTCCCAGAACGGAAACATGGGATGCAGAAGCGACGCTCGCTTTGCAAGCGGACGAGCTCCTCTTCTCCCCGTCCTTTGGGACGCGCTCGCGTAAAGGCAGGAGCGAACGATGCAGCAGCAGGACAGGAGCCCGATTGAAATTATTTGCTCATAGCAGATTTGAGGCAGCACGGGAAGGCAAGCGCTGCTGGACAGCGAGGGAGGTTTTGCATTCATGCTTCCTCCCCTGGTGAGGGGATCAGCAGCTGTCAGTGCTGATTTTTCATTTATTTATTTATTTTTTAAAAAAAACTCTTTGCACATGGGCTCACCCAGAAAGTCTCTAAGCACCAGCACCCTGTCTAATCCTCTGCAGCATCAGTTGAGGAAAGTAAGTAAGTGAGATACAAAAAAACCCACTTCTGCACTTTAAAGCGCAGTTAGACTCGCATCAAGTGCTAAAAAGCGAGAGGTTTCAAACCAATTTAAAGCAGGCACTTGTGCAGAAGTATTTTTCTGACTCAGGGTTTTTCTGGACCCGACCAGGGTCCCACCCGCCAGGGCGGCAGTGAGCTCCGGGACACGGGCCTCTGCGTACTGAGATCCAGAGGTCGCGTTTCCTCGGGCGCAGACTAGACCGTGCATCTGCAAACCAGCAAGTTTAATGGCAAAGAAAGGCGAAAGCCCACCCTGAGCGACGGCCCGAGGCGGGGGTTCTTCGGCCGTCAGTCCCACTGCCGGTCTCCACAGAGTGACAACCGGAGGGTTTCTCTCAAAGGCTGTTCCCTCCCGCTCGCTGTGCACAGAGCCCGCAGGAACCGCTGGCCCAAATGACAGCCGCAGCGGCGGCTCGGAAGGGCCGCGCCGAAAACCGCGCGGGGCAAGCGAGCTGGAGAAACCACGAGAAACGCTCGACTTTCCCTAACTGGTAACGTTTGGTGTCTCCCACGACAGCTGCGGGTGAGCAGGGATTCAGAAAGCCTCTCAAAGGGGCTTGGTCCTCCTGCATTCAGGTCACTGAACTTTTACACTGACCCGAGCAGGAACAAGATCAAGGCACCAGGATACAAGTTTGGACAAGGTTAAAAAGTTAGGAGAGCAGTGGGATGTCATTTTCAAATGTGAACTGGCTGATCTGGGTGGAAAGGAAGGAGGTGCATCACTTCTGAGGGTGCGCAACTGGAAGTGCTTGAAAGGGGACAGATTTTCTTCTTGATGGATACAGGCTTGGGCTGAAATAGCTTCTCTGCAGGGGTCCTCAAGCAACCACAGATCACTGCTCTGTTTTGGAAAACAAGCTTCTGAGACTTGAGGGTATTGTATATGAGAGGGGCCCCACAAAAAGCGAGTGCTTCTCCTGACGAAATAAAACCTTACGTGCTGCTTTCACCACCTTCTTTGCCTTTGAACTGGCACAATCAATGCTAGTACAAACGAATCATTCGTAGGTTAACATTTTTTTTCCCCACAGTCTTCACCTTTGCACATCACAGAGCACGCATATTCTGACTACTAACTCCATGGGATACACACAGATAAATAGCCATATAGGGATTAAAGTTGGATCAACAACAGTATTTTGTGCAAGAAGAAGAAAACCTCCAGGCACATCAGATGAAGATGATCCAGCACTTCCTAGAGCTCTCAGGGACACTGTTTACTATCCTGCTTATGTAAGTGCACACCCTTACCAGGATTAGATCATTTGAAACAACAAATTGCTTTCACTTCATCAGTAGTTTGGAAACAGCACTAGCTTGTTCTTCCCCAGCATCTCATAGCCCACGGTTTCCTGACTATTAGCCAGCTATTCCTTAGCTAGCGTCAGGCCAGTAGAGCAGCCACTAGAAATTTCTATGGCCTAAGAGGCAGCAATGCAAATGGTGGGTGATTTTAGTTCACGTTACGTTTGCATGACAAAATGGACATCAGGGCAGGTCCACACAAGATGAAACATTGATGCAGCTAGAACACCTCATTCAGTACTAGAGGGATAAAAGAAGACAAGGGATCTCCTTTTACTGCCCAGTGATTAAGAAATACCTTATATGTCTAATGTAAAGATTGAAATAACAAACCTCTTCATCAGGTGCTAGCAGCTGACCTGTATATCATATTTTGATCTGTGACCTTACCTTATCCACTCAAGTCTTTTGTGCTAGGGAAACTCTTCCCTGACCATCAAGATTTACTCACTTAAGCACTACAGGTAGTGTTTAAGCGCCTGTAAAAGGGTGGTTGTGAACAGCCTGCCTTCTAAGCACTTGCACGGAGATAGGGCTCTGGGATATGGTGAAGATCACTTTGAACAGGTGTGCTCACCTTGCGTAAGCTGAACCAAAATGAAGTACCTGTCTCCTGTGCTTCTGTGTGGTCTTGCTCCCAGGCTCCCTCGCCGTTCTTGGGTACTTCTGACCTGCATGGTGGCAGGATGCTGCTCCAGGCTGCTGCACGAGGCACAGCAAAGGAAAGGGAAGCAATTGGGAAAAATATTTGTAGCCAGGTGATTAATGGTGCCAGGTTTTAGTCCCTGCTCACGTAGCTGAACTGCCTGCTTCAGAGAGAGATGGGGAGGCTGAGGAGGAAATAGTCTCCACACGGAGGCTGAGAGCAGGGATAAAACTGCTCCAGATGTGGCAGCCAGCTGCAGCACTATCCACAGCTGCTTTAATCCTGCTCCTCCCTAAAGACTGCCTTTGACCCAGTCCTGAAGTTCTCATTTTATAAAACTCCTTCTTCCCTCTCTGCACAAGACTTTATGGAGAAGGTCCAATATTTTTCCTCTTTCTCTCCTTCTGACAGCCTGTTCCTACCTTGTCATGGGCACTGTCTTACTCACTCATCCTTATACTTCCATCTTGATTATTCTCTTTTCAGCTCTTCTTTCATTACCTTACTCTCTCAAGGTAGCTTTCTCAAGGTGTCTCCCTTTCCCTTCAGTAGCTTAGGCAACCTCTCCCTCTTGTTTCAGCTCTTTTTACTGCTTACCGAATGTAAATGCTTAGGCTGTTGGAAGTGGTGAACCAATTTTTTTCCAGTGTGGCTTTTCTGGGGGGTAGATCTCCTCAAGATCAGTATTAGAAGACCCTTCGCTCAGCAAGTAATGAGCTACCACCTGGCTACATACTTTGTAAGGGTTCAGCCGGATCACCCCAGCATAAGGATGGGTACGGGGCAAGCAACGCTACCTGCCTCTTGCTCGCCCATTGCAGTCTAAGCGTCTGGAAGCAGCAGGAATTATGCTGTACAGTTGTTTCCTTTCTGTGTTGACTTGTCTCAAAACATATCAAGCCTCGTCCTAGAGTAGGTTTTGTTCAGATTAAAGCTACTTTTGTGGGGGTGAGGACAGCTTAAGGCATCAGACTAGGAAAAGTGGGGCTAGGAGTATTCAATACCGACCCGTGGTAAGGTGATGTGGCCTTCCAATGCGCTGGGCTCCCAGATCCACTGGCAGCAGCAGCTCCCAAAGACACACTGCTCCCAATGACCTTCTGCCTCCTGACCTGTTCCTCCCCATGACTCACTGCCCTCAACCCCACTGCCCCCCAACCCACTACTCCCAACAGCCCATTACTCCAACAACCAACCTCACCCACTGCCTCCCATGGCCCACTGCCCCCAACCTGCTCTCTATCCTCCGACCCACTGTTCCCCATCCCATTGCCCCCACCCACTGGGCTCCATGACCTGCTGCACCCTGACCTGCTGCTCCCCACGAACCACTGTCCCCCAACCTGCTATCCCCCAACCCACAGCTCCTCATGACCACTGGCCTGGATGTGATGACCCCCAACCTGCTATTTCTGGCCCACCACTGCCCAGGCTCAGAGCTACTCCCTTGCTGCTACTCTGGGCACCTGGCAGGGTCCTCACATCCCTGCCAGCTCCAGCAAACCCCCAACCCCATTTTTCCCAGAATGGCCCAGTATTCCAGGTCCTCATCGTCAGCTCCCCATCTGACAGCCAGGGTACCGCCGTTACCACGGCAACCGGCCCCGCTATGGTCACCATGGAAACGTCCAGCGGTGCGCAGGCTGGCGGTGCTCGGCGGCCGCGGAGCCGCGCGGCCGCCACCCGGCCCCGGGGGCGGCGGGGCAGCCAGCCGCGGGCTAAGCCCGGCGCCAACGTGCCGGCAGCGATCGCCGGCGGGCGGCGGGGCGGCACGCGCAGAGGCGCCGGCGTGGAGGTTGCCCATCACGAGGCTCCTGGCGAAGCCAAGGAAACTCAACCAAGTTGACCCGTGGACGTGCCGATGCGCTGCACCTCCCATCTCCCTTTCTCCCAGTCGATGCTTTGTTTTGCCAAGACTGGCAAAATTTGCCAAAGACAGACCAAGAAGAGAAAGAAAACGTATCTTTTCGTGATGACACTGAGCAGTACCATAAAACTGACGTGATATTTACCCTGTCACACAGTGTGCTGTTAGCAGATCTGAGCAAGAAATTAATACCGAGGCATTTATTCAATGAAATAAGCCTTTTTTTCCCCTCTGTGTCAGTCATTTACAAGCAGCTTACGGTTTTCCAAAATTTATTTCTCTCCTACTACTCTGTGAGTGATGCGTGCCAGTAGCCCCTGGTCCTAACAGCTGACCATGAGCCCCAGCTCCTTTGTCTGGCTCCATTTGACCATGAGCAACATGGGTTTGGAGCTGTCTTCTGGGATGACCAGAGCCCTCCAGTCCCAGTAAGCATATTAAAGACTTAAAACTAACTCCCTTCGAGGGATACTAAATGTTAACTGTCACTGCTGCTCTTCTTGCCCATGAATTTGTGTGCTAGAAAGAAATGGTCATGTCTAGCAGGAAATAGTCCCACCCAGTTTCACATTAGGATATAGATGTACCTGTGTACTGATGGATTTGTTTACTTCTTTGTTTATTGGATATGCACCCAGCCCTAATTGTCAGGCTACGCCTGCTTAGGTCATGGAAGAGTGGGTCAAAAATTACTAGAAAAAGTGGTTTCAGGATGATATTTCAATTATAACTTAAATAAGCCCACGATATGCTGGGCTCTGTCTGTAGCACAGTATTGTATTGCATCTCAACTGGCCCTCAAACATGGGTAGCAGGAGAATATTCCAGTAATTATATCAAATCTCCAGTGCATTTTGGGGTAAACTATGTAGAATGACAAATTTTAATAGTACATTACTCTTCCATCTCATAAGTAGGAGCGAATGAACTGTATAGATGTCCTGGGGAGGCTGCTCATCCCAGCGCCCAGGGAGTTGCTTGTGTAGTGAGCGATTTAGTTAACAGGAGCTAGGCACATACCTTGCTGCCCACCACCATCAATATCCTATTCCTCACCTCACTGCTTGAGTTTGCTGCATCCTATTCACTCATCTGCAACACTGTCAAGTAAAATAGCATTTTCTTGAAAAAGAAAAGCAAACAATATAAACTTTCAAACTTGAACTCAAAGCCCCAACACTTATCTTTATGTTTTAATGGTGAAAATATTGTCTTTTCTTAAAAAATAAAATAACCTCTCTTACCCCCAAAGCCTACAAAACTTGGTAGACATAAAGAAGTTCAGTTATATTCCTCTCAGGACCCAAATCTTTCTCTCCTGCTGACTGCAAAACCTGTAAGGGGTATCCTTGTGAAATACAGATTCCCATAAGGGACTTTAAAGCAATTAAATTAATATTAGCATTTTTCACAATTTTACAATGATTTTGTTGTGTTATGGAACCTTACAAGTCATTTAAAAGCGTGTGTTTTTTTTTTTTTTCGCAAGATTACCACCTAGGCAGATAATTTGCATGATTTAAAGGCTGCAGCTGCAAATGGTGAGCTGGGTAACTGCACCACAGTTTGCTCTGTTGGCATCTATGGCTGTGACAAGCAGCCTATAGCCATATATGTTCCTGGCAAATGTTAGCTTACAGTGCTTCAGAAGTCCTTTTTTTTGTAGCTACATCAAGTGTGTAGCGATATTAAAAAACAGCTTCCTAAAACTGACCAAAAGCTACTCTATTGGTTAGGTTAAAGGCAAATCAGTTCAGTTTGATGAAGCCCTAGAATCCTAGGTATAGACACATACAATTCCTAGAAATGGATAACATGAGAATATGCACATGATTTCTGCCTACAGAAATAGAAAAAAAATTTAGAATTTTTTTAAAAGTGGCAATATTGTGTTTTGTTTCCTGTTTTTTTTTTTTTTTTTTTTTTTTTTTTTTTGATGCAGTGGGATATTACTTTGTTGATTATTTGACTAACCAAAAATAAGTTAGCTTAAAAAAACTATTTGGCACACCTTCTGCATTCAGAACTTCCATTACTCACAGAAATGGCTTAATTATATAGATCTTGTCAGCAAGATGAGTAACAAGAAAATTAAAGGGAGCCTGATTCTGATTTACTATGACTCCCTTCCCCCACTCTAGTACTGTAAAAGGAGTTTTTCCATTGTAACATAATTTATATTTGCTTTAAAGATATTTCATGGGTCATAGTGAAATATGGGCTCCACTGAAGATACAAGCAAATTCTAGCTACTAGAATTTCACTTGGCATAAAGGAGCTTTATTATAAATGAGAATCAGATCCAGAATAAAAGAGGGACCCCTAAAAAACTTATTAACTTCTGTGTTGTGTGTATAAAAAGGAAGACAATTACATTTCCTGGTTTTCTGCTTTACTCAAGCAGAAGTATTAGAAATTAAGTTTTTGAATTTATCTAATGCCTTATTCCTCCTATCTCAATCAGAATCTACAGTGTCACTTGTGTAAAAGTCCCATTGCAAGTGATTCACTGGAGTCTTGATTATGGTGTATGAAATTTGCCATGCTGAATCACCTAAATCCATGCAACTATGCCATCAAGTCTCAGGTAAAAGTAAGGTTTTCCTCAGGAAAGCAAAGAGCAGAAGATGGGCAAATTCTAACTCTGATTTCACATCTGCTGCATTCCCTTGAGCCTGTCCAGTGCCTCCAACACAACATGTGGCTCCAGGGCAAATGATGGGAAAT
The DNA here is from genome assembly GCF_028389875.1 of Rhea pennata. NCBI lineage: Eukaryota > Metazoa > Chordata > Aves > Rheiformes > Rheidae > Rhea > Rhea pennata. The sequence continues at coordinate 7,872,746 of NC_084665.1, forward strand.
AGTTGAGCAGATCCAGCTAGAAAGGTCTGTTGAAGAAAAAGTACGTTCTCTGTGCTCCTATGGGGCCCCTGACGTTGCCTGAGCACTGCAGACAGCTGCCAACAAGGCAGGAGGACAAGGCTGCTGTTCTGTAACTTACCACCAATATTGACTTTACCACGGGCACATCAAGTCGCCACTGACATGAAGCCATGACCTTGTGCAATGAAGAGGGCCTAGGACCTCTCCACGGGGCCCTCAGCCAACATAGCTCTACCAGGAAGCGAAACAGCCCAGCTGGACTCTTTTTCACTAAAGCCTTAGTTTGGAAAAGCAACTGCAAGACAGGTGTCATGTTTTTCTGGAGGGCTGGGGGGACAGGAAGGAGAAATTCTCCAAAGCAAAATAGTCAGAGAGAAAAAAAAACCTTAACGAGGAAGCAGGCTGTGGTTACAGGAAAGCATATTTCTTTAAAAGCACCTCAGGAAGTTATGTTACTTTAAATTTTTCAGCTGCAGCCCTCTGAAGAAGCACACGTTTCACTTTATCATGTAAAGGAAAGAATAAATTGAGCACCATAAATCGGAGTTGTGCTTATGGTTAAGGTGCTGTTTATCTGTCTGATATTTAGACTGACCTTTGCTGGGTTGTGGAGTTTGTCTGTCTGCAAATCCTCAAATCTCAAACAGAGAACACTCTGCTGAGAACCAACTGACCCGGAGGGAGATGAAATATTATCTTCTCCACTGTATACAACTTTTTCCCTGGGAGCCTCACTAGTGCTGCAGCTTTGTTTTCAGACTTTCACAAGGTTACGTACTTATCTGCCTTCAACACATTCCTGACAGGCTTCACCCAGGGGTGCCCACCGTCCTCAGTTCGAAGGGTTTGTCCCTTGCCTTTGTGCCAACACCACATTTCACGTTCTGACAGTTCAAGGCGCTCTCGCACGTTTGATCAGCGAATGCAAAAAACAGCAGATCCTAACCACGTACTCACTTAAGTCCTCGGTTAGCCTGGGCTTCACCCTTTTTTACTCTTGCCTTGTCTCGCTCACATGCCACAGCAAAAACTGGACAAAGCTCCACCTAAAGAAATGTCAAAAGCAAACACACTCGACTGATATTATATCTACATTTTGTTTTACACATGCATTTTCCAGACATTGTTTTACTTTTGCCTTAAAATATACGTATTTTTAAGCATAAAGGTGGTATCCCCTGGAGCATGATCATATCACAAAGATGGCATCAGTGCTACCTTTTGTTATACTGAGGAAAATATGACTGGTATCACTGGTCTTTGCCAGCCACCTAATTTGCCAGTGCTTAAGATTCAGTGCTGGAGCTAGTGCTTTCCCTTTACTTAGCGTTCCAAAGCCTTTTGCAAACATTTAAATAAACAGCCCTAGGAAGTAAGTATTAATAAATACATTTTACAGAGCCCGATTTAGTCCAGCCAGTAGGAGTTATGCACACACGAATTAGTAGCAGACTCAGAAAAGCAATCCATGCGCCTTGAGTCCGAGTGCTGCCAGACAAAAGCTGGCTACACTCACTTCCTAAGTATCCCAGGAAAACAGGCTTTTGCTTCATCAGCCAGATCCCTTGCAAACCTCTCGGGCTGGAGCATGAGTTTGCATAAAATGGTGAGGTTCACCAAGTTGGCTGAAACCGGCTGCACCCTGGCTATTACATGTCCAGGAAGCCTGGATGCAAAAGAGAAACGGATGGTCTCTGGTTAGAAATGTTTTAACTTCTCAGTGGACTGTTTATTGCAAAATGAGTTTGCACAGGACACTTTAGTCACTACTGGGCAGCTACTCAGCACCAATACTGTATCGCAAGGTTTGTCAGCGGAGGGACTCGTGAGGAAGCGAGCGCAGAAAGGGGGTTACCTTCCTATCAGAGATGAAGTGACCCTACTACCCCCTTAGCGACGCTGCCTCGTAGATCGGACGCAGCATTTTGCAGGAGCGGTGCACACCAGGCAGCTGCCTGGCACATACAGCAGCTGCCTTGTCTCTGGTAACGCAGCTAAAGAGGTTGTCTCCGGAAGTGCAACACTTCTGCTCTTTCCTTCCACTTGCAGAAGGAAAACCATAATGAGTTAACTTTAAATAACGCAACAGACAAGATTTGTGAATGAACGGGCCAGAGGACTGTCAGGCCAATCTTCACACAATGATGGCTGATTCACAAAAACTAGGCTTTGAACAACCTCATTAGGATTAAGAATACATCATCTGGACGGTACTGAGAAAAGTGAATTACGTTGCAACCCGCAACCTTCTTTCTATTGTTTCCAGATATCAGCTGAGCCGCTAACGAGACCGCCTTCCCGACGCAGGAAAAGAGCAACAGCGGCTCTGTATGCCTCTGCTTTTGTACTTCATTCTGGAGAGATTTTCATACCAAACCCCGGGCTGAGCAGCGCTCCGGTCCCTTCACTGCGTTACAAACCAGCCAGCACGCAATAGCCACGTCAGCTGGGCCACGGCTCCATCCCCGCTCGGGTCCCTTTGGCTCGTGGCCTCCCTGGTGCCCGGCGCGGAGGGCAGCCCAAGGCCCCGCGGCACCGGGCTGCAAAGCTGCAGGAGGATTATCGCCCGGCAGCCCTGCAGCCGCAGCAGGAAGGGGTAAAGGGGGAGGAGGAAACTCGGCAAGTTTGTCTTGCATTACCGTAATCAGAGAGTGGAGCACGTTTCCTGTCCCTCAGTGGTTTTCCTTATGCATGCCTCTGCCGGTGGCCTCCTTTCACTCTATCCCCAACTGAAACACGATACTTCAAAACCCAAACATTAGCTAGAAGAGTTAATTCTCCAGCTTTTATGTATAGGTGGAGCTGGGGACACTTTCCTTCTTTAAAAGTACAGTTGTTTTTCGGTTTCCCTCAGGTACAGATTCATTAGCTCTTGACTGGCTCTCCTTGCTTGCTGACTACTTGTGGAAAAAGCCATTTACCCTGGTGAATGTCAAGGTTAGTTCAAACCGTCCTTGTCATCAGTCTCTCTGGCAGAAGGTCAGGGAGAAGCTTTCCTCAAATGGGCAGCGTCAAACAAAGCAGAGGCTGACTTAACTCACCGAAGGGAAGGAGACCTTCCCTGCAAGGCGATAAACATTCCCCTGGGCAAAGAGGACAAAAGATTAACCCCTCTCCTCCCATTCTGCATGCTGCATTCAGCTAGGAACCTGGGTGCCCATAGATTTGATCATGTAGTCATCCCACTTTGCCACCAAGCTGCTCAGGGAGAGAGCAAGACCACACAGGCACAATTAGTCTTGCAGTGCAGATTCAACCTTGAAAGATGTTATCCCAGCAGCTGTTAGTTTATGTCTATTTTCCTCTAAACTTTCTATTTAATTCTTAACCCCAGCTCTGCAGGCCTCATCACTAGATCGTATGGGAAGCATTACAGCACATAAGTAAACAATAACCAACCATTTTATACCTGTTAGCTTTGGTTCCTACAGTACATGCTGTGATGTCTCCAAGGTGGTGGGGAACCACTACGTATATGCAAGGAGAGGCACATGTGTTACTTAATGAAAAAAAAAAACTCACAAAACCTCTGTACCCCTTTGTGTGCTGTGAGTGAGTTGGCTCAAAGGATAATTAATGTTAAAAGGAAATAGTTTTGGAGGTAACACTTTTGATAAGAATACCATGGGTAAATTACAGGAAAAGCTCTCCTGCACCTGGCACAGGGCTTCATCCATAGCGCTTTAGCGTAAGAAAATGAATGGGAAAGCAAGAGGGGAGACTTTCAGTGTTCCTTTCATGATCTCCTTTCACATGGGAAGAATTAGATGAATTTTTGAGCAGGAGGGAATGGGAGTAAATTATAAACTGCCTCATCACAGGAAAACATTGAGGTTTTGACTGCTCAAACTTTCAGCATTCCTTGCTTGCCCTGGAGTTTCATTCTCCGCTCTTCTCCGTTTGTGGCCACAGTAAACAGCCAGCTTCAAGGTCCCCAACCAGAGACCCACCTCCACAGCCGTGATGCCTGTCTGAGCAGCAAAGCAGGAAGGACAGACATGCCCTCCTTGCAAAAGCACACTGCAAAAAGCGTTGCTATTGTTTGACTTTTCCACAGTATATAGATTTCTGTCAGAGAGGTGGATCCTGGGAGAAGAAAAACCACATTTGAGCATGCGTGCCTTGAGCTATCCTACAGCTGTTGAAACTTAGGCTGACAATGAGGGCTCTGCTGTAGAATGCACCCATGGGAAGTACTGCAGAAACTATAAAGAAGAAACTTGAAGGAAACAGAGTCTCCAACGTTTGCCGTCTCAGCATTTTTTGGCTAAGACACTGGCAGTTGCATGTAAAAAGCTCATTAGAAATCTTTACGTAGTTGGAAAAGTCTCACAATTAGGCAGCTTTAGATCAAACTCTTTATGGAGATCCTATTAATTTTTCAGGCCTCTCATTCACCTGAAAGATTCTAGATAAGATTGATTTTAGAGTTTTGGTGCAGAAGAGCTGTCCTGTAAAGGAGTACACCTACAGTCAATTAGACATTAGCCAGTGCCTTGAAGTGAGGCACTGAGAATCTTCAAAGAAGAAGGTCTATTTGGAACCAGTAATTCAGCTATAGTCAAACACGACCACTGAGACCTAGCCTCAGACTTTTCTGCCCTACAACAAACACAGTTTATGGTATTTCTAATTTGTGGAAGTTTTTGAGAGATGAGCAGATCAAAAATGTAAATGACTTCAGCCCTCAGGTCAAGCAGGCAATCTGTGCCTGTGTGTGAAGGAAATGAGTATGACAGTTCACAAAATGTTGCTTCCAGGAATAAGAGCTCTCAGTTTCCTAATAAGCTGATGGTGGACTTAAAGAGGATGCTATGAATCCCTCTCTCTCCAAATTTCCTCTGGCCTGCAGCTGGAAAGCAGACCCTGAAATCGTACAGTCTGAGACTATTATGGGAGATATCTCTCTACCTGAGGACGCAGACTTGGGCCTACTTTTGATTGTTGCATGTTTCAGCATCTGCCTGAATTGCCCTAGACTAGACACAAAAGAACTAGTGCATTTTATCCATCTGTAAATGAGATCCTGCAAAAACCCTTCCCCAGGTTTATTGTCTGCAAGGCTCCTTCCACAATAATTCCATCCTTGTAACACACTTCTATAAAATGAAGCCAGAGATGTACAAGACCTGTCCTGTCTATTTCCATTAAAGATAGGGAGTGCACATATCAGGCTGAAAGTAGGTCGAGGCCTTTTCATGTTCATTCAGATTTCAGGTTTCATTTTTATACACACACACATACATCTTATAGGTGGGGCTATAGCACTGCCTATTATGAAGGTTGTATGACACTTCCCATTATAAGAGACTGTTTCATTTGCTTATAACTTTGTCAAACTCAAAACAGATTTTGGGGGTAATTGCAGCTTCCAGCTGCTTCAGGAGAGGCCTCAGAAGAAACAGGAATCCTTTCTCCCTGGGTATCTCCCAGTCTCCACAACACAGAAGAGGAAACCACTTCATTTAAAAGGAGAGAAGAGAACGTGTTAGGAAGACTGTGAGAAAGGAAATACATGGGATAACATGTCAGGCAAAAATGGAAGGTGGGATGGGAGAGGAGTATTATATCTGGCCTTGCTGTATGGACTGGGACTCTGCAATGAGGAGGGAGAACAAAATGGTGCATAGGAGTATGAGAGTGGTTGGGCAAAGCCATGAAGCCAAGACACTTGTGTGAGTAGGAAAGGGATACTGTGCTTGGCGGAGCAAGGAGATGGGAGCCAGCTGGTAGCACTAAAGGAAACAGGGAAGCTGACAAGGACACGATGGTCAGACTGGAATTAGCTGGATGTGAAAGCAGGAGCTGGGGCTAGAGGGTGCAACATGTTGCAGAATGAGAGGGTGGCCGCTGGGGAATACAGCGCTTTTGCCCTCATCTTCTCAAGCATGATTTGGTCTATCTGGTACGATGGGCAATGTGCTTAAGAAAAGAGGTGTCAGCAGTAAAGTCAACCAGCCCCACACCTTTGCATACTATGTGTGTGCAATTAGTCACCTCACATTACTAGAAACGAGCAAGAATTGTTAATTACAGAGAGTAACCTAAGAGCATTTTCATAATGCTAGCTGATAACTTTACAACATGCCACCTGAAACAGTGAAGCAGTCGTTTTTCTTTTTTTCTGTTTATTTGAATGCTGTGCTAAACTCTTATGATACAGGGTTGTACCACCTCTGGAATAACCTGCAAGAAAACAAGTTTAGTCTTCAAAAACAATTGAAATATTAGTGCAGAAGATCACTAAATGTTATCAGGTGTTCTCTGTCAGTGGGAAAATGTTCAGGGTGTTCCACAGTAAAGGAAGAATTTTGAATGATTTTGCCTATGTAGCCTGATAAATCAAGAGGAATACTAAGCTGAATTCAACAGAAACTGAGTCTGGAATAGCCAGGTCTTAGCCTCCTGTCCTTAAAAACAGGTCTATTTGTGGTCATCAACAGATAAGGCTATAGAAATGGAAGAAGTCTCACAAGATCTTCTAGCCCTGTTACCCCAAAACTGAATCAGTTCTGCCATTCCTGCCACCATAACACTGAAACTTTCCAGACAACTATCATTATTCAGAATAAACAGAAAAAATGCATTGGCACCTCTAATATATATTAGAGAATCTTTCCTACTCACACTCTTGTTGGTGGCCTACACTAAAAGAAACAGGAGTCTACACCGACATTGACTAAAAAAAGTGGGGGAAAATATTTTTTTCTGAGTGGAAGAAAGGATTTACAAGCAGTCATGGACTTGAGCTAAGTCACACAAGCAGTCACTGAGCTTCCTAATGTCCCAAGAGAGACAGACAAGCACTGAGGTGCCCAAACCCCTTAGTCACTTCTATAAAGGCAAGTCAAAATTTCCATATTATATCAACTTGTTTCTAGAAACTACAAGGCGTGGGGGGGGGGGGGAATCTTTAGGCAAAATTAAAGTGCATGCAAATGGGAGAAGGTTGAAGCTGCGCTCCTGGCTTCAGGCTTTACCCCTGGAGGAAGCCCCACGGCAGCACTGAACCAGAGCGCAGCAGGTGGCAGGAGGCACGGCTGGGTGTCCCCAGCGAGCTCCAGCCCCACGGAGGAAGAGCGGCAGCCAGCGCGTGGTGTCCCCTCCATCCCTCAGGTGTCCCCCGTACTGACCGGGGGGATGGAGGCAGAGGGCAACTGAGAAGGAGGTCAGGGCAATGTGCTGCAGCTGGTAATTGCGAGAGCTCGTCATGGTAAGAACACACCACCACGGAGACAATTTGTGTCAAATTCAAGCTCTGCACTGACAGATAGCTAAGCGCAATAACAATTATAATAATAAAAGCCAGGCTTTAGTATATACTGCATGTACAGACATTTTTTGCCCTTGAAAATAGCACGAAAATGGTAGAGCTCCATATAACTATCACTCAGTAAGCTAAAAAATGTGTAAGCTAAAAATGTGTATGTGTTTCCAGATGAATTAAAGAGGGGAGTTTACTGAAGTAATTTCTTAAAATAAAAGAGTTTGAAATGCTAAGTACGCTTTAATAGATTGTAAGATGCCACTGTGGTTTTGCAGATGGAACAAAATTAAAGGTATTATTTAGACAGGATCATACACGATAAAGATTTGGAAATTATTTTCATATTTTTCTTAACCAAGTGGCATTAATGTTCCAGCTTGTGCTGCTGGTAACTGATTGGTAACAATTGTTTTGGACCACACTCTTGTACCAGAGCTTGAAGCAGAACCCAAGAATACTGAGTCACCACATTTCTCTAACACGCTGGTAATGGAAATGGTAAAAGACTTAAAACTAACGCCAAAGACACTGCCAAGAAATAAATAAAAAATAAGGTTTGGAAGAGAGAAGAATGACTCTTGAGAGTTTAAAACAACCTCTAAGTAGTAGTCGCTGGGTTTAAGCCATCCTGTGGACAGATATTTCTAAATCTATAAACTCAGTTCTTGCATCTGTCTCAGATGCATCTGATGTAGGCTAAATTAACTACCCATCTGATCCAGCAGGACAAACTGTACATAATAACAAACTGAAAAGTCATGTTGTTTCTTCAGCTATAAGTCATTCCCCAAAGGATAACAGACAAAAGTTACACCTTTCGTCCCAGCCATAGACATCTGTGCTGGAAAGCTACAGCACTTGGACTGAAACTCAGATTGCAGCCAGAGGTGAGCATAGCTGCAGAAAATTGATATTTTATAAATCCACTTGAAAAAAAAAATGAGATTATATGCAAAAAAAGAGGTAAGGAAAAAAGTTAAACTTGAAGTCAAGCTCTTATAATTTAGGAAATGCCAAACTTAAAGTTGCCAGGTCAACTTTAATTTAGCCTCCTTGTACAATGGAGTTTTGATTCAGTCTTTAATTACATGATCACTTAATGTTTGTTTCAAAAGATCATTTCCTCATTCAGTGCAAAGCAGTTGCCCAGGCAACCTCCATCTTTGCATTTTCAAATTTTGAGTGCTCAATTGAATAGTCTTAAAAAAAAATATGAATATTTGTAAGGAGTGGCGGCAGACCTAGTCAGGAGGTGGTTTCCCTGGGGACACAAGCTGCGTCTCTGAGAGCAACAAAGTTCTCCACGAAAGCACCCCCTTTTCCATGATCGCTGAAATAATTGTTCTGGCAGCCAATTGCTCCTCCCCTTCTCCCAGCCAAAACAATGCCGAGGATGACAGGCATTGTCGAGACGGGATATGTGGAATCTCTCTTCCATGGGCTGTAGCAAAGGACAACGCTGACTACTGCAAACACGCAAAAAATTCTGAAGTTGCTCTCCAAAAGCATGCGACTGGCCTCCAAAGACTGAACGTTTCTAATGAAAATAATGAAATCATTGGTTAAGCTACCCCGTGATTCCCATACTCCCAGCATTCATACCCTGTGCATGCGTGACAGCGGATGGTTCCAGTTTAGAGTGAGATACGCTTTTGGCTATCACAGCGCTACGTTAGTTACTGTTCTACCCTGGCCCCCAATTAACTCCCTGCTCCAGCCTCAAATCAATTAGGTTTATGCCCCTGCCCAGTTCTCAGTGTGCTCTAGTCTCACATCAATTCTGCCTGCAGTGATTTAGCAGTGATTTAGCCCCTGTCTCAAACATACCACTTACCCCCCATGACATTGCAATAGTTCTACATTTATTTTCTCTTCCTTCCCTGCTTCTCCCCGTCCCTCCTCAATACGAGAAATTTGCCAAAACACACCCTTTGCCTGGAGTTGTTTTGCTTTCACAAATTAGCACCTCCCAATAACAAAATGGTTTGCTAAAAATAAAAAATAAAAAATAAATTCCCACGCAGCCCCTGGTGAGAGCTCAGTGGCCTCACTTCTCCCTCAGCTATCTGTTTCTGCAACTCTTCTTGCTCCCAGGACTCCTAGTCTGCTTCTAGGGTCTTAAATATTAGTGGAGCCAGGAATCCCTATCTTGTCTCCAGTGCCCATTCCATGTTTTTATCTTGTGGAGTGGGGGGAGGTTTGTAATCTAAGCTGATTGCATCTAATTGCACCTAAACTGTCGCAGATACATCTGCTAGCCTTGCTCTGGGTATGTCCTACTGAGTAACAATCGCAGTTTTTATGGTAACACAGAAATACTCCAGCGTGCAAAGAAAACACTGCCGGTGCTTGCAACAGCTCCTCACAACAGCAAACACCATTGCAAAACTAACAACGAAACCACATTTATTCAGAAACTGCCACAGGCACAGGATCTGTTAAGTCAGCATAGGACAGCACCACCCGGTGCCTCTGCCACGGTGCCACCCGGACACGCCAGCACCTCCACCACCACGCTTCCTGCAGCTGGGCCCATGGCCACTGTGGCCACCAGTGAGAACCATCCACTTCTGCCCCAAAATATGACATTCTGCTTTCCCTGGGAGCAAGGTAACCAGTGCTTTGGGTCCTTTGATATGACACTGCTGCCTGGCGGCAGGAAGAAGCCACCCCACTCCAGCGAGCATCCCTCACTGACATTGAACATGATGGGAACTGGTCCTTGAGGAGCAGCACCCAAGCTGACCTTGAACAAGAGCAAGCATGAGGCTGTGGTGTGAAGAACGAGCGGCCGACACAGCGTGAACCGAGGGGGCTGGTTCTGTGATACCAGAGTCTGAGGTGAAGGGAGGAATCGAGCAGGGCTCCAGTGTCATCAAATATTGAAGGAAGAAGGAGGCGAGCTTTAGAAGAGTAGACACCAGGCTAGCTATGGTAGTAAATGGGCTAGTTATTGAAGGAACACTCAAGTGGCAGACGAAAACTAAGGAAAAAAGAAAGAACTGAAGAGTAGAAGACAGATTTCATCTTTCCCAGCTACAGCAACCATTGTATGAAATCTTCTTGTGGCTCTCACTCCTGAACAGCGATAAAATATTGACCTTTTCTTCACAATCCATTCTTCTCCTGCCTAGGGCCTCCTATGACAGAGCTCCTAAGGCTGCAGCTCTGCTTCTGCCACGCTCTTCTGGGGCTGCAAGGGCTCTCAGGGAGGGCACAGAGACAGAGCTGTGCCTTGGTGCTCAGCACCAACTCACACTTAATTCCCTCCCTAAAACTCTGCGTTTTATCATGAAAGGTTGCAGGTTCTTTGCTCTCAGATGCTTGAGGCATTTATTTACATTGAGTCAATCACATCTGAAACAGCATAAGGCCACAGGATTTTCACATCTGCTCTTTGTCTTATCATTATTTGGATTCCGTGTAGCTCTTGGGCAGCTAGATGAAGGAAGACACGGCTCCACCTTTGCTCAGCTTCATTCTCCCAAACCTGCTATTCCTGCTGTGCTGCCTGAGACACTCAGACAGCAGTGGACTTTTTCGTGGCCACACACTCACATCTGAATTAAAGGAAGTTAGCCTATAAACGGCTCATTTTCAGCTCAGCCAGGGCAAGGTAAGACAAGGTTTGGGCCTCCCTGGAGAGTACTGCGATCTGTGCAATGACTGTGCCCATGACTGTGCCCCACGGGGCATGTCAGTGTTTCTGAAAGGTGGAGAAATTAGTGTCAAGGTTTGGGATGCTGGCATTTAAAATGTGAGCTTATTCCAGTTCCTGCATGGCTAGCTATTCTTTGATACAGCCCTAACCATAATAGTACTTTGTACTGACAGACAAAAAAGGGGGAAAAGGGGGAGGGAACAAAAAAAACAAACAAACAAAAAAAAACCCTCACATTCTAAGTCCTTTTCAGCATTAGTTAATGTTTCCGGCCTCCCTGACCAGGTAAGGATGGCAAACAAGTACTATCATTCTCCATTTCACAGCCAAGGAGCCCGCGACACTGAACAGTAGGCGGCTGCTGCACGCCCTGAGCACCCCTCACCATGCAGGAGGGCTTGATCCTGCTCCACTCAAGCCAAAGAGAATTCTCCCACTGATTCGAGTGGAAATCAGCTCAGGTCCACAATAAACTACTTCTCAGCCTGCCTACGGGCATCAGATGCTATCCCTTGCTCAAGGTTATGGAAGAACTCACAGTTAGCGTGCTGCCTGGCTCTAAGCAGCGCTTGTGATGGACAGGTGTCAGTCTGGGTTCCTGGGCAATGAGCGCTTGAAGTGCAGCGTAGCTAATTTACAGTCGCACAGATTTAGTGTAAGCTCAGACTCCTCTGGTTCTACCAGCTCGCCTGTTTCCGGGAACTTAATATATTATATTTTAGGGTGCTAAAACATTTGTATATCCCTGCCTTATAAAACATGCAAAAATGCCATCTGCAGTTAGCATGACTAACTCCAAGCACGCAGTCCTACTACAGATCCCCTTACAGCTTTCTTCATTTCATTGCTAAACACTTTTCAAGAAAGAAAATCCATTTTTAGTGCTAATGCCACCTGCAGGTTGAAGAAAAACAGTTGCAAGATCCCTGAAAACTGAACAAACACATGCCTTTTTTTTTTTTTTCCTTCTCTATCTAACCAAAGGAATATTCTCATGCACTTGCATCTTTTTCTTCTTCTTTTTTTTTTCCCCCCCGATCGGATATGACTTTGTCTGTTGGGAAAGGACCTTTTCTCATTGTATGGCTTAGCCTATCTGCTCATGGAGACTTTCACTTTACTAGTAGCTAACGGTTCATGGGAAGAGTAAATTAAAACATCCATTCGCAGTTTTCCCTGACAAAATTGGCATCATTGCTTCTAGTTCCCCTTAACTGCAGCCCCTCAAGAAGAGGTCCAGCCCTACGTGGATGCTCAGATCAGCGCGTAGCCACCTGCGTTTTCATTGCCCAGCCACTGACTGGGGCCACGCAATGCCAGATACGCATGCTAGATTCAACCACCAGGCTCTGGTGGCTCAGTCTCTGACTGACATGGCTGGACACTGTGAGCGCAAAATTGGGAGTCAGAAACTCCTTATTTTTAACATCTTTATTTTCTGAACACCTTCGCGAGCCACTTTTGTTCTCCACCTCAGTTTCCGCTTCTTTAAAGTGTGATTAGCGGTCCCAGTCTGTGGCCCAGAAGTCCTCCAGGGATGAACCAGCCTGCTCTGAAGACGATGAGTACTAAATATCCTCAGTCGCTCACCCGTTCATTATTTAGCAGTAACGTTATTGCTGGAATTACCCCTGCGAATAGCCTGTTACCGCGTGGGACGGTTGCGTTGCAGGCGCGTTGCTTTCCGCAGAGAGACCCGTTCTGGCGTTCCCCTCAGACACAGGGAGCAGTTCGAGAACTAGCTTTTCTCTGCAGAATAATGAACCTCACCTCTGTCATTAGTTTATCTTTTGTGTTACTAGTGCATTTTCAGTCACAATGTGGATCCTGGCCTCAGTTACGCAGTCATTTTTCTAGCTGCGTGGATTATATCTAAGAAATAGTGAGTAAAGCTTGAGGAGTCAAGTATATTTGACTTTTCTTCCCCCTGAAAAGGGCATCTTGGACCTACATTTTGTAACCATTGGGCTTAAGTACATGAGACTGCACAACCTCTGACATGATGTAACATTGAATATGATGACATAATGTTATAAGAACAGACAGAAGTAATGTGGAAAAGCCCTTTCTGGCTCTAATAGGCAGCTGGTGACACAGGTGAAACACCTACTGTACCTCTTAATAAAATTATTTTAATTTCGAATGGGAATGAAGAAATGGAGCCAATTACCTTAGTGGATCTGACAGGCAACCCTAAATGGATCCTCAACATCCTCAGTTTGGGCCATTTTTATCCCTATGAATAATGATAAAATGACTCAGAAGAGATGCCTCAGGAAATACCGCACGCTCCCAGCCCAGATAGCGTTAATAAGGCAGCCTCCCCGCCGCAGAGAGAGACACCTCAGCAAACGCCCGTGTTCTCGCTTTCGGCCCGGGCGTTTCGGAGACGCTGCCCCGAAGCGCGCGTCCCCGCCGGGGAGAGCAGGCGCCCGCCGGGTTAAATCAAAACGCAGCAATCACGGCGCGATTGCCATCTGAGATCTGAGTACCCCCACCCGCCGCATCCGAGCACTAATTTTAAAACAGACACCTTCAAAAAGGACTTTTTTCCTTTTCAGGGAGAGGAGTAAAAATCCTCTGAAGTGATAAAAATTAATCTCAATTCATGTTAGTTTCAGTGACAGCAATTCTAGCAGTCGCACAGGCTGTCCAGTGGTATTTCTGGGATGAATTCTGCATCTTAAAATAAGGCAGAGGAGCCTGAGATATGTTGTTTTGTGTGAAGATTTTTTTTTTTTTTTTTTGCCTTTTTTTTTTCCTCCAAAACGCACGTTCCGCTCTAACTTCTGGGGGAAACTGAGCACAAGAGCTGCTGTTCCTTTAAGACCAGATGCAACTTGCAGATCAAAAGGGCACAGCATTCACCCATGTCATTGTCCCCTGCAAGATCAAAATCTCCTTACACACTTGGTGCAATATCTGCTCTTTTAAGGTAGTTTACATATTTCTTCTTCTTCTTCTCCTTTTTTTTTTTTTTTCATGTAGCCCCCACTTCTCCTTTTCTCCATCTATTCTTATCACTTTTGAATTACAGAGATCTATTTTCAGATGAACACACCGAACAAAAGACTTCATCTGTTTTTTTTTTCTCCTTTTTTTTTTTTTTTTTTTTTATTTCCCAACATGGCGGTACGTGCTTATGCCCGCTATCTGCATAAGTCTTTTGTGTATTGCTAATGGAGTGCTGGAATTGTGGCAGCTCTGAGCAGGGAATACATGTGAGCAACAATATGCTGACAGACCCCTCGGTGGAATCTAATCTGTTCCAGCTCATGCACTCCTCAGAAACTATTTAACTTTCATTAAACTGTGTTTGATATCAGCTAAATAGAATGCATACGGCACCAATATAGCTCATATGGTCTCATTCATTCGATCACAGCAGTGCTTTTTTCTTATATTTTCCCCCCACTTGTGTCAGTACCCGGTATAGCTGGGTAAATAGGAGACCTTTGAAGATATAGTTAGTACTCAGATTTCTTTATTCTTTTGTGCTGGTTTCTTAGTGTTGAAACAGTGATTCATGTATGTCTCAGACAGCCTCCATTAATTTCATGTAATGTAGCTTTTATCTCGTAGCTGGGACAACTATCTCCAGTACTGTCTCCCTATAGCATCTCGCTCACAGCCGACCGGCTTCCTGCCCCCCCGGCCCCCCCAGCACCCCTTTTCTCCTGGAAGCCGCTCGCTTGTGCAGAATTTACTTTTGTTTTGCAATGTTTGGGAGAAAAAAAAATAAATACAGAGGCTAAGATTGCCGAGGAGAAGTAAGGTAAAGATCCTTCTGTCCGCGTGGATGTCTT